>NW_019416486.1:435072-547948 GCF_000390285.2 Anoplophora glabripennis
TTATTATTTAATAATATTAATTTTTTGTTCGATTCTGTACACCATTTCTATTTTGTAATATTCTGTCTACTTCTTTGAGTGGAATAATAATAAAAATAAAACTAAACAAACAGCAAAACGCTTTAAGTATTCGGTCGGTTCACAAAAAATGCAACGGCGTACGTGCGCTTCCACAGCCAACCAATTACGAGAGTCCGAGTCGCAGCCTCGATGATATATGTCATGTACGACCCCTTCCACCCGAAGTTGGTAGTGGAGATGCGTGTAATTTATTTAGTCTATGCGAAAGAATTACCTGGCCAGACCTGTATAGTCAAATTAACAAGTGCCGGAAATACTGGGTGATAATTTCACTAAGAATTTCAGAATTTCAGCGCCACTAAGTGTTTTGGAAATCATATAATTTCCTTTGATTCAGAATTGTGTTTGAAAGAAAAAATATCTCTCTATTATTCCTGAAACCAGTAATTTTTCAGTTATATACTTGTCCTTATTTGTGCTATAATTATGTGACTTTTTTTACAATGAAGCGGTCGGTATAAGTATATTGGTGAAGTAATTGCGAAATTTGCATATAAAATTATCCCAAAAGAGACATTAATTACATCGTGGTTCTCAAAAAAAAAAAAACATTTTACTTATAACTCTTTCTAGAAAACTCAAAAATAACGAAAATAAAAAGCTAACCTTTAAATCTGGATAAATTTGGTTTTGCCTAAAAACGATTAGAAGTTTCAATGTTTTCATAAATGCTTTTATTCACACAAGCTGTCGCTCAGCGTATACCCGACTGGTGCTTGCTGTTAGAAGCCAGTGTTTCCCTCGAATTATGGACTGAAGTGCTCTGCGAGCGAGAAATCATACATGAAACGTACGCTTCTGCATGTACTGTATATTTTCCATCCTGTAGTTGGTTGTTATAACGTTTATAACGAAGTAAATTCATAAATAACGAATAGAATAGATTTTCAGCGATTAAGTATGACCTTTCGACTTTTCGTGAGAGAATTTTACTTCGTTTTGAATCCCTCGGAGGCTGTCAAATTTTGAATTCAGACCGACACTAACTCGCTAAATGATTTGTTGCTAATGTTGTACGACCACTTAATTTGTTTTAAGTGTTTAAGATGTTGTTTCGTTGCTATCTCGTAAGCGGAACTCAAACCTTATACAACCAAACTTTTCATGAAGGTAAAAATGTAATGGATTAAAATCTGGCGACCTTGGAGGCTATGATGTCGGTCCCTTGTCGCCTTTTCGTTTATTGGGAAATTCTTAAAAAGTTAATAGCCACGTGAAGAAGTTACTATGTCTTATACCACATAGTTGTTGGGCTTTCTTCATACCTAAAATATATGCTGGGAAGCTTACCGCATTTCTATCATGATTTTCCTGTAGGTGACCTATTTTTTAACTCATTTGAACAAAATAAACCAACCTACGGGCTAAAATTACTAAATCTCTAAAAAAATCGACAAATAACGCGGCAGCATTTTGATGATACTACCCATATACTAATATCATATAAACTGAATAAGCGTTTAACTATTAATATGGGAATTGAATATTATAATAAAATTTTTCACAGGAAATTTTTGGTTGATAGTGTAAGTATATGCTTGAACAATATTTTTCGAAAACTAAATAATTTGCAAACTTTTTGGATACCCTAAGAAATAATACAAAAGTGCACAGGGCGTACTGTTTACAAATAATATTGATTGACGGTATTTGTAATTAGACCTCTAATTTCATTGTTAAAAACATTTAAAATAGTAATCAATCAATGACAATTTAAGAGTTATTTATCATAGACAATATCGTTGATGAATAATAATAATAATAAATCACCTACGGGTATCTGCGATTGTTATATGAAAAGGATATGAGTCAAATTGTTTAGTTAGGTATTATAAAATATATTATGACTAAATAATAATATTTGAAACACCCTGAAAAGTTGGAAATTATCTCTGAAGCATGCCTGTCTTTATTCAAATTTAGTAATGTTATGCAAGACAAGGGTTGTCTTCTATTCTCTAAGGCTTGAAGAAAAAAAAGTAGATGGATGCTATATAACAAATATTTATAAATTTGACTTATATTGAGTGGATTTAAAACAAAATAAAGATATACATAATCTAATTATTGCTCAATCATTGACCATTCGGTTTGACAAGTACATACAGAAAGTTATACACTTCTTCCAGATGTACGAGGTGTAAAGTAAAGAGACTGATGCTATTACAGACGAACTACGCATGCGCCAAGGTCGTACGACGACAGCCATGTAGCGTGAAGCCTCATCTTTCGATTGCCACCTTTTCCGTGTCTGCAGACATACCCTGGCCTTGGATTACATAAGATTTATTTTTTTGTTCTGCCGGAAAAATGTTAATTGTTATAATAGAACAACAAATTGTCATTAAATTTCATATGAAACTTGAAAAAACCGCTACTGAAACTTATTTTATATTAAGAATAGTATATGGCAATAAATGTTTATCACGTGTGTGTATTTTTGAGTGGCTTTAGCGTTTCCAAGATGGCTGAGAGGACGATGACGATTACTTAACTGGAATACTATTTATATTTTCAGAATTAATACTGACTATTTTGAAGTCATTTGGGACTGTCTGAAATACTAATCAGAAATTTAAACTACTTTTTCTGAAATAAAATTAACCAATCTCAAATACAACTGAGACTTTTTGAACTACATCTCGAAAAGTTGTAGTAAATATGTAGTAACTGAACATTTGATATATGTCTTCCATCATGAGAATATGGTTAGATTTTAAGAACTCTGAATACCTTGAGAAGTTATCAAAGCGAAAATTATTCACCTCTTCAGCGGTACGTCCGACTAGACCTAGCTTTCTCTTTATGTGACACCACAATAAAAGTGCCACCGAATTCTTGCATCTCTAATAAATACTTGGTCCATTCCGTAGACAGCCTTTCCTGTCTGGTGGCAACAAGTATTTAATCCCTTCGAATTTATCTCGAAAGATAAGGAGAATTACTTAAATGTTGCTCGAGCCAGGATAATTGGCTGGGAATTAAATTGTCTCTCAGGGACCCCGAAGCTCTTCTGCGACGTGTTGACGTTTCGAGTATAAAACCGGGTTATTATTATGCGCTAGATTCTATGGTTTTCACTTTTACGCACTTATCGGGTCGTAGTGGGTACTAAACATTTTACAATAGAAATTGACTAAATTTTCTACACAGGGTGATCTAGAAATGATACGTGATGATTACATGAAAAAATTAACGAACTATAATTTATCTATACCCGCATTTTCAATAATCTATTTGGCAATATATGGTTTCTTACGATTTTTTTAGTTCGTTTTAGGAAAATTGCTTTAGTGATCTTTTTTCTATTTAAAATCTAGATATATAGTAGATATCAATCAACGTGATCCAAAATCCCTTTATCTGACATTTCATCAATCAATTCAGTTTCGAAACGTTTTAGATTTTTAACTTATTGTGAAACATAACTTTCAAAAATTTAAAGCTTTTAGACTTTTATTTCGCATTATAAATTAAAGAAATTTGTGATATAGGTTTAAGTGAAGCTGATTATAACAACATATGCAATCTTTTAATAAAAATCGCCGATCACAATCATGGTAGTTGGTTCAAAAAGTATGCACAGTCTGTTCAGAAAATCACCGAACTTTATTTTTTTAAACTTTACTATTAATTTTATATATTGTTGGTCCTTATCTCCTTCAAAGTAGTCCCATCCCATATCATACACTTTTCCCAGCGGTGTTTCTTTTTCACCTTGAGGCAAGAATTCAAAATGCATAGTTCCATTAAAGTCGAAAAAAACAGTGAGCAACACTTTGACATTGGCTCGAGACTGACGTGCTTTTCTCTTAATATCGTAGCCGTAAATTTAATACAGCTTTCGTCTAGCATTACGATTTGAATGAGTTGCCGACAAACGACCATTCGATTTTCTTTCTGTTATTGTTCTCTCATCAAAAGAGGAATACATTTTGCTGCAAGTCGATGCATGTCCAATTTTTCAGTCAAAATATGGCACGACTCAAATGAAATGCTAACCTCTTCTGCAATTTCTCTGACAGTCAATTGGCAACTTGCACACATCAGATATTTGACTTTCTGAACGTAGGAGTCATCAGTTGAAATCGAAGGCTTTCCTGGTCGAGTAACATCTGCAACTAACTGTCGACCACTTTTAAATCGTGAGAACTATTTGTAACATTACATACGACCCATACTATCATCCCCGTAAGCTTGTCTCAAAAGATGAAACGTTGCATCATTGTTCCAAAAAATCGTTGTTCTAGAAAAACGTTCACGTTAACAATTATGGACTTTTACTTGTGGGGCCGACTCAAACAGATTGTATATAGCAGGCCTTTGGACAATAACATCGAGCAGCTAAAACAACGAAATAGAGATGTTGTACAGTCCATATCTTCAGAAGAGATTCAAAAGCTACAATTAATTCCTTGCACGCCTTCAAATTTTTGTGAACGTTGGCCTCCTCCGCCAATATTCGAATAATAGTCCAGTTGGTAGAGGTTCGGCGTGTGTCAAACCTTGATAACTCGGAAATAACTACACAGGTCTACTTTAAATGATGAGTATAATAACAGGCTAATTTTCTGACAAGGTATTTTTTCAGGGAAAAAAGTTATTAACAATTTAATCGTGAAAACAAATTTTTTTAGTAGTTTTCTTTAAATAACTCAGCGGGATGACTTTGTACGAAAAAATGCTTAGGACATGATTTTGTTCATAATAAAAATAGCTACAAAATGGCGGTGGTCCGATTACGAAATTTGCAATAACAAATCCGTGAGATTGAAAAAACGGTATAAAACGCCAATTTTTTTAAGTTGCTGTAAAAATGTCAATTATAAACAAAAAGTGATAAAACTTTCGAAAACTATAGTTCAATATATATACAATAATGACGCTAAAGCCGAAAATCAGGAGAGCAAAACTTTTTGTTCTATAAGGTGTTATACATTCATCGGCATCTGAAACTCGAAACTTTGCCAAATTTGTTCGAAGCTTTGCTGACACTTGAAATTTGGTACACACATAGTGTAAATATGCAGAAACCAAAAGCAATTTGCAAAATTCAAGTATCTTCATTTTTGCAGTTTTGGTAAGGTTTTATACGTCACCCTAGTTTTATACGTCACCGTTTTTTTAATTTTTGGACGTATATTTATGTATATTTATAAAATATTCCATTACGGTAGATTAGCCAGCATAATTACCTACAATTTAAAAAAATATATATTTTCATCGTTTAGATCCTAAGCTACTTAACATTTTGCGCCTGTTAGCCGTAGTCGTACATTATTCAACATATTAACATAAAACAAAATCGTACGTGTGGGGTAAACCTTTAACTTTTCATTTTCGAGCGCGAGCTCCGCTCTTCGGCGCTTGTTATTAGAAATATGCAACAGTAAATTTAAACAATTGTTTACTTAAAGTTAAATGTCACCAACAGTAACTTTTCGACCTCTGCCGACTGGAGTATAATGTTTCAATATACATACATTATTTTCCAAATTTATTATATTCTGTAAAAAATTAAATCAATTTTGTGTGCGAATTGTTTTATTTAAAAACTCTAGTAACTTCTTTGCACGACTTTTGCAAAATATCACTTTTCAGAAATATTAAAAATAAAGGTAGTTTACTCTCGTGACATTTTCAGATTATTTTATTTTCTGGACACCCGGTACATGAAATGTTAGGTTTCACCATGGCAACCTCATTTTAAATTCAAGCAAAACTTTTTGTCAAGTTTAGAGCGGTGTCCTGGTGTTTAACGGGCCACAGTGAAGTTAAAAAATTTACAAATTTTGAATTAAAATTGCATCTTCTCAAATACAACTGACTCTTTCAGAAATATTAATCTTAGATTCAAATTACGCTTTTCAAATCAAAATTGTATGGAGTCAGGAGTGTATACGGAAGATGTGTAACACAGAGGTGTTTTTTAATTAATGGCTAATCTCTGAAACTTGTATGGTTTGTCTCCAAATTCAGAAACAACAGTAAATTTCTGTTGAATTTTCCGCGCAGCTACTTAATTATCTAAGCCTTTAGATAAACTAACAGATAAGTAATTAAATGGTCACAACCTGAACACAAATCGTGTTCTTGTTTATTTGCTACTCGTGTTTTATGGCGGTTACTTAATTAGCTGATTTATTATTTCGTGAATGTCTAACAAGACACTCGTTCCACTTTCAAAACCTCTCATATGCATACGCATACTTTATATTTGCAGGAGCGAATGCAAACGGGGTCTTGTAACATGAATCTAGTTAGACTTGTTTGTTCATTGGACAAGGTACATGTTTTTAATAATTGGTGGGTACGGTAAGGTAATAAACATTTAAAGGTTAACGCGGCAAAAACAAAAATAGGATGTATGGGAGTCATAAAAATATTTCAGATGCTTGCGGGATTAAAACAACACATATTTTTCCCGTTTAATAATAATCGTCATTTGCATAGTTTAGATATGGTAAAATGTTATTAAAATGTTAATTTGGCAAAATCTGACCCACCACATTCACCAAAATGGGATTTAAATGTCTGGCCTTACCCGGTTGTGATATTGTACAAGGTTTGAAAAATATGAACTTTCGTATTTTTTACTCTATTTTGAAGGTATTGAGCTAATTCAAACAAATTCAAACACTTTATTTTCAAAGATCTCATCAAATGAAGTCGAACAATTATTTATTGCTAGTTGTTTACCTGGTTTGTTTGGTTTGATTCACAAATCGGACTGATGATTTTGTCAGATTTCGCCCATGTGGTATCGTCCACTGGACAAGTATTTGCTTTGCAGAAGTCAGTCGTACATACTGATTTATCAAATCAGCATATTATAATTGTTAATAATAAGGATGACTATCTTTTGGTAAATAGTTATCTTATCCGATTTCTGGTGAATCCATCCGGACGAAATCGCATCCAAATCCAATCCTCCGTACAAGCATAGCTAATCTACGGTCTACCAGCCGCGGGAATCGAACCCGGGCAGAAATTTGCACACTGACTGACGCCTTAACCTTAAATCGTGCGGCTATTGAATTGGTTTTTATTACTACTATTAAAATAGAATACAGCGTTATTCAGATGTTCTATCCGCCGTTATAGTTTTTACTTTCATACTGAGAAAAATGCTATGGGCCAAAGTTGTAGAAAATTTCCTTGTGATTTCACAACCATGTTTACAAAAATAATTGGATATTGCATATTGGAGATACAAGCCAAACTTCTAATTATTATAGAAAACACCCTATATTGTTTTGTTATATAGATTATTTTGTATTTGGATAGAACACTTCCTTAACATTACAGTGATATAAGACTTTATAGGTCTATATAGTATAAGAGATGTAGCCAAATAACAATCTATTGTTAGCATACTCTTTTGGCTACAACTTTCTTATTATTAGAGGTAAATCTATGAAATTTTGTATCATTGTAATCCTGAGAAAGCGTTCTATCCAAATATACAGCATATTCTGTTTAATGGCCATTCAAGTTTGATAAATTAACCCGAAATTCAACATTCAATTGTTTTTCTGAAGTACAGTTTTGATGTCACAATATATAACTTTTTTTCTGTACAATTTTTTCTAAATAAGTCGGCAAATTATTTTTTCTAAACTCAACTATATCAATTATAATATAATCAATTTGTATACAATTAATTGTGCGATTTTTGTTTTAATTTCATATTAACATCCCATTTTTCGCAATTCATAATTCTGTAACATAAAAATAAGAAAACATCTACCAGCTGACTATGGATAAAAATATTCGAGATCTCAGGGTCGGTTACCCTATTTTAAATTTTTATTTCACAAATTTCAATCAAAATTTTTTCGCCAGGAAAATTCCCTATGTGGATTTAGAAATCATCCCCTACAAACGTCAAAGTTCGTACTTCCCATTATCAAAATATGACCACAATTATTTTTCAGTTATTCTCTTCATACGAGATACTGTATGAAAACCACCACATATAAAGTCTTTCCGAAGTCAGTTGAACATGTAAAAAACGCCTGGCAATAAAATTTAATGACTTTCATAGGCGTCCCTAAAAAAGTTTTCTGCTAAAGGTAAAAAATTATAATAATTTGTATATAATATATAGAAAATTTCTATTATATGTTCATTTGGCCAACAACATATTTTAATTATTTATGTCCTCAAACAATTTTATTATATTACTGGTTAATTTCGTTATATTCCGTTTCAAAAGGTCTCCAAAATGCCATGTTGTAATCATATTATTTCTCCCTTTCATAATTGCAATATGAATGATTAATGGAAGGTGCCTATAATAAATTAAAATTACCTGAATCACACCAAATTCTGCATTGTCTGCACTGCACTGCTGGGCAATTTGTCAACCTCTTGTCAACAGCTGAGATTTATCGTTCAGTGGCCCAATGCAGCTGTCTTTGTATTTCGTTTGCCCGCGCTGACATTCTTCCTCTGAGCGTATACATTTCTACCACCTCCACGTTTAGTTCGACCACACATGTATATGGGTATGGCTAAATAAATATGGAAACAAGTTTTTCAAATATTTCAATGCTACAATTGCTACGTCAGCAACCAAACCTGGTACATACTGTCAACCTCTTGGTTCTTCAATTGATATCGGAAAGACTTATGCCAGTGTATGCAAATTGACTGCTGTGAATGCAATTAATGTTGTTTTCTGCCCACGTTAATATACTGTTTAACACCTCTCTAGATATTGCTACATAAACATAAGCGTTCTCAAGAATGTTACGTCTCATAAGTGTGTTCCATTTACATCTACAAATTTTGAACGAGCTGTTTCTCAATGAAAATGTATTATGCACCAAAGTAACGATGTTTTAGATAAAACAATTACTAATTATTTGCTTATAGAATAAACATCTGCATCTTTAACGACACATTGTGATCATATTATCCCTATCTAGTTGTTGATATCAACTTAAACTAGTGTTATAGTGGTGAAATTTACAAGTTTGGCAATTTTAATGTTTATGTAGGTATTGCAAATGAAACTGAAAAAGGTCGTTTAAAAAAAATAAGATCAAATGCTATTTTAATAGCTTATTTCATGCAGTAAAGGTTTTTTTCAATAAAATAATAAAAAATTGAACGACTCACTTTTAATTATTAGTTTCGGAGAGTAAAGTGTCACTTTTAGTTTCTAAGTGTCACTTTTAATCTCTAATCTCGAAGAATAAAGTGTCTCTTTAATTACATAGTTTCATAGAATGTGACGCTGATAGACACAAAATCTTATACTTATTAAAAGTGCATATGTAATCCGTAGTTTCGGAAACAAAGTGTCACTTTAAGTCCCTAGTTTTAGAAAGTCAACTCTTACTTTTTATCTCTAATTTCAAGCTGTAAACTGATTCTTTAATTGCCAGTTTGTGTGACTAAAACGTCACTTACAATTCCGGAGGAGTTAAATGCAATTAATTATATTTCCTATACACTACGTGAATTAAAGTTAAAGTGTAAAGTACGATGGTTTTAGGGGGTAAAGTGTCACTTTTCATCCTCAGTTTCAGAGGGTAAAGTGTTATTTTTAATCCCGGATTCATCGAATTGAATTAAATATATGTAATTTTTACACTGCGTGAATTAAATGTCCTTAGTTTAAGGGGACAAAGCATCATTTTAAATTCCTACTTTTTAGGAGTTCGATTCCTTAATTTTATTCGGTCATTTTTAATCCCGACTTTACAAGGAAAGTATTATCTTGAATCACTAACTTCAAGCAGTAAAAGGTAACTTTTAACCTTCAGCTTCAGAAAGTAAAGTGTCTCTTTTAATCCTTAGTTTCGAAGACTAAGTGTCACTTTTAATACTCAATTCCAAGGAGTAAAATATTACATTTAATCTCTAAATTCAAATAATAAAATGCCACTTTAATTTCTAGTTTTGTAAAACAAAGTGTCACTTTTAAACATCTACTTTTAAAAAGTAAACTCTTACTTTTTGTGTGTTTTTTATGCCCTAATTTCAGTATGTAAAAACGTCACTTGTAATTGAATGGAGACTAAATGGAATTAATATACTTTTTACACTCCATAGATTAAAGTGCTGTTTTAATCCTTAGTTTCAGGGAACGAAACGTCACTTACAACCCAATTTCTATGAGTAAAGGGTCGCTTATAATTCCGGAGGCATCCAATGGAATTAAATGAATTAATAATCTAAATACTTCTTACCCTCCGTGCTGTTTTAATCTCAGTTAACGAAACACAGTGATGTTTTAAATTTCAGCTTTTTAAAAGTAAAGCGTTGTTTCGAATCCATAATTTCGAGTAATAAAATGTTACTTTTAATCTTTAGCATCAGGGAGTAAACGCAGTTAATCCTCAGTTTCAGAGGGTAAAGTGTCACTTTCAATGCCTAATCTCAGAACTTAAAATATAACTTTTAGTATATAATTGCAGAGAATAAAGTGACAGTTTTAATCCTTAGTTTAACTTTTACACTCTGTTGATTAAAAATGATGAATTAATCCTAGTTTCGGAAAAAAGTGTTATTTTTAATCCCTAGTCAATAAATTGTCACTTTTAATTGCTAGGGAATTTTAAATTTTCCGTCTTTCTTCGAGTGACTGACTGTTCAACAAACCTCATTCGAGGGATTAAAAGACGTATTTTTTTCCCTTGATAGATAATGCAGGTATTATTTCGTTCGACTAATTAATTCTGAACAATGTGTGTCAGTTGCTGACTATTTTATCGCTTACAAAATACCAGTTTTCAGGTCGTTCGATAAATTAAAACGCTCAGAATTGCGTACGTATTTTTAATGCAACTCCTGCGTGTGTTACCGTTTAGGAAATGCCGGTGGTGGCCTGAATTAAAGAGCAAAACAGCGAGGGATTTCTAATTTTACTAGAGAAAAAGTACAGCCCGAAAGAATTCGCTTTGATTACATTGAAACTATTTCGGTAGGCGAATGGCAGTCGGCGCACGCTCGGATTAGGCTGGTTTAGGCAAGGTTATTGGCCTCAGCGAACGCGACTTAAGTTATCCAACAACGCCACTGCACCGCCGATATTTCTGTTTGCGTAGCCGGGCAAATATACTGGCGGCGGTAATTATCACCAATTTTCTGTCTGTGAAAATTTTCCAACACAAATTGTACGTAATTAGTACAACTGCGTAACAGAAATAAATCGTCGACTGCAATTCGGAGGCAGGCCGTTTCGGACGGAATTCCAAGGAAAACTAAATTTATCCCGTTTGTTTGAAAACATTGGAAAATTAAACGGTCGGACGAAAAACACGACATCAATCTAACTTCTTTTAAATACAAAATATCGCCTGGAAATTTTCTCTTTGAGAACCAAGATTTTAATAAAAAAATAATATACCTAAAAAATAACTGAACTTGCAATTTTACCCTTTCTGATCACCATCTGCATTCTACCTGTTTTTATAGCCATCTACTATTGGACGAAGCAGATAAGGCAAGGATTGCAACTCGTAAACCGCTTAAAAAACCTAGACGGTTTGATGAGGGTGCGATTGCCTCTAAATGACTTATCTTAAAAATTGCACTCGCCTAACGGTACTTTAAGGACGAGGAGGACTACACCGTTACCTAACCCTCATAAAAAAAGGGTTCGCATATATCGGCATTGATGCGTGGGAATTTTTGGCCAGCTACCTACTGTTACTGTTTCAGTCAATAATTACATACTTTTAATGTAATTGCCCCTTTGAATAAAAGATTTCCTCGGTGTGTAATCGAACGACTCGACTAATTCGTATCATTACACGAAAAAAAAAGAGTTTGTATCTGACTTAGTCTCCATTAAATGCTCGAATGTTAAATTTTTAACTGTGAAGGAATTACTTTTGTATAAGGCTTTATACATATAAAAAAACTGCGAAGTTACTTGAAAACGTTTGATTTGTTACAATTTTTGTGACGACATCAAGGAAATGATTTAAACTATTAAATTCAATCAAATCATTGAAGGAATGCTAGTAAAATTGTATTTTTAATTACTTATTTTTAATTAGTAATTCATTTTGTTATTTTTATCATATTTTATGAAATGTTGGTTGACCGGCAATCAGCTACGCATTTTTAGAGCTTCACAGTTTGTCTAAATACAAATTAATGTACACATAGCTTTGGGGGTAGGATATTTAAGATATTTTCCGAACTAGTTAATTGCACTGGAATTAATATCCAATAAATGAAAGGCCTTAAAAGCAGGTCGTTATTCGCTAAACGCCTGTTCCCAAATATGGTATCCAAAAGCACATTCACCAAAGAGCAGGGACCCCGTCATGCAGATACCATATGTTTCTTTTGGGTCAGCAAGTGGGAGATCTTCGAAAGCATCTTGTGAAACCGTTTAGATTGTTACAGATCTCTCTTTTATTATAATTTTCTTGCCTAAATGAACAAATACGTTTTAATGCAAATCTGAAATCAAATATATGGTGAATCATTTTTCAAAATTACAAATATTTACAGAAATTAATGTCTTTAAAATTCGTCAAATCACAATATACATTCTGGGAGCCGCTACAGCAGGCTGCTGCCGAGATACCACTGGTCGCAGCAAAGGCCTTGTTCGACGACAAGAAAAAGAGTTGGTTGGATATTTTGTGCTGTATTGACTTTTATACTGTTATGACTTCCTCCAATAGATATTTTGAAAGCGTTCAGAGCCGTACTCCGGAAAAATTTTAAACGGTAGCTAAAAACCTTTTTACAATTACAATAATAATATCATCTAATTCAGAATTAAAAATAACTTTAGGTTTTGTCATAAAAATAGCAGCGACGTATTAAAAAAAAATTAACCTGGTGATGGCCCCTCGAAGACCAAACATCGGATTGCAAAAATGTTGGCGCCATTGGATGGAGCGAAAAAGTGGCAATGTAAATATGCAATTTATTTTAAAATTCGTTTTCAAATAAAGCCAGAAAAAAATTAAACAATTTTGCAAAATTTCGGGTTTTTCTGGATATCTCTGGAACTACCCGCAATTTTAAAACTTTCTGAACGGCATATTGTTTGGTATAAAAAAACACAACTTTTTTCTAATCTGAGCCACCCCGTATCTCTTACCGTTTCCTAGATCCTAATACTATCCCATTCTTATCTTGGACACACTGTATAGCTATGAATTCATTAAAATTTTAAAGAAATAAGTACACTAATCGATCATTCGGAAAAAAATTATTTATTTTATTTATTCTCTATTCGACTTATGTTTATAGCAATACTGTACAAAAATAAAGTTTTGGGTCAAACAATGAGACAATTTTTTTTGTATTTTTTCCGTTCCGTTTTTAATGTTTTTTTAAATTTAAACAAATTATCAACAATTAATGAAAAAGTATACGTCAAAACGAAAAAAATGGTCACCGGTTGAACTCTATACGATGATTTTTCTACATAGAATTTTTCTTTGAAAAAAAGTGTTTCGGACCGGAAAAAATGAATATCTCGGAAACTTCTTGATTTTTTTATCTAAACAAATTTGTGGTTATCTAAGACACATAAAGGTATACTTTCACCAAGTTTCGTCAAAATTAAATTATTTTTGTAGAAATGAGACGTAAAAAACGAAAAATCAGAAATAAACATGTTTTTCGCATTTTTCTCGGAAATTTTGAGGTTATTTTAAAAAGTGACCTCTAGAAAAGTTGTAGATTTTTGCATGATCTACAACTTTTGTATTGGATACTTTTTTGTTTGACGTCAACTTTCGCCAGAAATCCCAATGATACAATTTTTGACAAATTTTCAACCCCCCAAATCAACCCTCCGCCACCCCTGTTCACGCATTTATTATTTTTTTTCGTTTATTATAAGCCCCTTTACCATTTCCACTTATAAAAGTTCAGGTAACGATTTTCTTTTTTGCATTGCATTGCATTAAACTGCGTTTAATAAATTCATGAATTTATGAATCAGTGGTGTCGTTCTTCAAAGCGAAAATGGTCACCAAAATCTCAAAAGTGGAGGAGTTTTTGGGGAAATCAGAAAATAAAAAAGTTACATTCTGCAATTTTTCTTATAATATTGCCTATTGCAGACGTGTGTACGAAAATGGTGACGTTTTCCTGGGTTTATTAAAGAACCAGTGAAATTACTTACTGTTGTTTTTTATTGATAGTTAATAATGATAAATTAGGTGTATGTTGTGTTATATAAAACAAACTACGACTTCCACTGGTTTTAATATTGTAGAAATATGCGCTGAGTAAATAAACACGGCTGACGCTGGCAATATTTACGGGTTATTCTCTCCGAAAATAACCACATGCGATGCAGTTTTTTCGGCTCATCCTGTACCGCTATCGGTTATTGAACTTGTTAATCGCAACGCTAATAATGCTATCTGGGATTGGCCAATGATGTGCACGAAAACATCGGCAGTCGTAAACAGCGTGCCACGGTGACGTGACTGGGGGGACGCGTACGTCGCGAATAACGAATTCAAAATTTAAGTAGGCCAATAATATCTCCGGGCCATGGGCGTCCGTGACTGTTTTTTTAAGGTTTACCATGTATTATTCTGTTCACATACCTAATCGATGTTCGTCAGGCTGCGGTTGATCTAACGCCTGCAATATGAAAAATAGTAAAAAAAGGAAATGTAAGCTAGATAAGAACACAGGAAAATATATACAGTATGCGCCTAAAGTATGGAATAAATTCAGTAAAAACGAAACAATTTTTTTTTGGGAAAAATCCTCGAACAGGTCGATTTTTAATTTAAAAAATACATATTTTAGCATAAACGGCGATTTTCAGCCGTCATTTGTTTTCGAGTAATGACGTCAGCGACATTTTTTTTAAATAGCAACCCCCTATTTTTTTTCTTGATTCTGAAAGATCGTTTCATTGTCAATCCGACAGTATTAAAATGTTTCCATCTTGCATAGGAAAGTTTTCGAGTAAATGACGATTGAATGTTAGAAAACGCAAATCAATTAAAATTAAGCGAAAACGTTATCAAATTTAGTTTTTCGAAATGTCTGAAGTTTTTTATGGATCACGTACGTGCAAATCTTTTAAAAGTGTCACTGTCATACCGACTTTCTAAGTCTTGTAAGCGATATAAAAATTATTGTTGAATTTAAAGTATTATGGCACATTTAACTGTCACACAAAGAATTGAAATTTTAATTCTTATCGGATGCGGGGATAAGACTAGAACGCAGCAGGAAGTTTGCGATTTATTTAATGAAAAACATCCAGATCGCCGTATCAGCCAATCAACAGTCAGTAAGATAGAATCTAAATTTAGAGAAACTGGCAATGTTGTAGATATTCCAAAACCTGGACGTCCAAGCGTTAGTGAAGATCACAAACAGAACATTTTGATAAGTATGGTAGATAATCCTCATAATACTTCACGATTGGTTGCATTAAACAATGAAATTAGTCAGACCACAGTGCTACGTATCCTGAGGCAGGAAAAATATCATCCCTACAAAATTCAACTTGTGCAGGAACTCAATGAAGACGATCCCGACCGCCGCTTACACTTTTGTGAAATTATGATGGATTTATGTCAAGTAAATAGAGATTTACACCGGCAAATACTTTTTTCAGACGAGGCCACGTTTTGTCTCAATGGTACAGTGAACCGTCAAACTTGCAGGTATTGGAGTCGGGAAAATCCTCATTGGATGGCAGAGACACATACCCAACACCCACAGAAATTAAATGTGTGGGCTGGAATAGTTGACAACAGAATAGTAGGGCCTTTCTTCTTTGAAGGAACCCTTACAGGAGAAAGATATTTAGAGTTTTTACAAAATGACCTTGTTCCAGCGCTTGCAGTAATTTTTCCTAACGATAATGACCCTGATATTCCTGATGACACCATATGGTTTCAGCAAGACGGTGCACCTCCGCACTATGCGCGCCCTGTTCGAGATTTTCTGGACAATTGTTTTCCTAGGAGGTGGATCGGCAGACGAGGACCGATAGAATGGCCCGCGAGATCCCCAGATCTTACACCCCTGGACTATTTCTTATGGGGCTACTTAAAGTCCAAAGTGTACGTTAATAGACCACATAATTTAGAAGAACTCCAAAATTGTATTATAGATGAAATACACAGAGTTACCCCAGAAATAATTCATAATGTGCAAGAAGAATTTCTACACAGACTTGCGTATTGTCAAGAAGTCGGTGGGTGGCAATTCGAACACTTAATTTAGGTAGAAAACTTAATGAATTGTATTTGCTTGACATAGGAATTGTTATTTTTTTAATGAATAAAATTTACGTTTTCTAACATTCAATCGTCATTTACTCGAAAACTTTCCTATGTAAGATGGCAACATTTTAATACTGTCGGATCGACAATGAAACGATCTTTCAGAATCAAGAAAAAAAATAGGGGGTTGCTATTTAAAAAAAATGTCGATGACGTCATTACTCGAAAACAAATGACGGTTGAAAATCTCCTTTTATGCTAAAATATGTATTTTTTAAATTAAAAATCGACCTGTTCGAGGATTTTTCCCAAAAAAATTTGTTTCATATTTACGGAATTTATTCCATACTTTAGGCGCGTACTGTATAATCTTGAATAGATAAAAATATATTTATTTGCACATATTTGTGTGTATGAATTGATTGTGAGTTTTCTTCTGCCAAGAAAACAGCAGGGAATTTTACTTAGTTCAACATCTTAATGTAGGCACATTAATTAAAAACAAATCATTTATTATATAAGGTGTTAATAATACATTTTCCCAAACTTTAATGTTAGATTCTACGTCAAAAATCAAGAAATCTATAAATGTGTGCCTGGAAACCCTTCGTTTACAGGTGGTGAAATAACGAAATCGACTATGTTTCCAATACACTCGTCAATCAGCATTTATGGCTCAATTTTATCCACAACACACATCTACAGTATACATAACTTTGCAAGCTAAAAAAAGAATTCGTACGACATTTAAAAAATCGCGGATGTTTCGAAGATTCCACGCAAAACTTCGCAGATGACGCGATCGGTACAAAATCGCCGATGTTTCCAAAATACGACCGTCGAATCGCCGAGAAATACCACGCCGAGAGTTTTCCGTTCCATCGAAGCATGTCAACCACCTATGCCAAAGCTTCCTCTGAGATCGCCAACGAGAGATGAGGATAAAAAAAATTTCGACTAACTTTCGAAAAACCGCGGGACAATATTAACATTGTCTAATTTCAGACTTCTAACTTCACCCAAACATCCATACCAGCCAGGAACGCTGACGTCGTCAACCGGAATGGAGTAACACTAAACCGGACTATGCAACAGGTAGATTACCGGACTCCACCCCATAGGCGAATGAACACGCACCCTGGCCAATTGCAGTTATTTAACCAGGGCATAGTACCTGGCCAGAGTGTGTATTCAACAAGCAAAAGAATTCGCATTGAAACCGCTGCATTCCTGTCGTATCAAACAAGCATAAATAAATCACATATTTAATCTTTAACCTAAGTTATTATTTCTCTTTAAAAAACATGAGCTCAACACTCTCAGCTATACGCCGCAATCCAGGCTTTCTACAAGCTTTCGTACAGACACTCCACGGAGTCCGAACAACAGCGCATAAAATTTAGTTTATAAGAGGCTGCGATCTTCAGACAAGAAAAACCCGAACTATAAATATTTCCAAAGTGTCCTAATTCGAAAAAAAGTCAGTACTTCAAAAGCCGTTTAGGTCGCGTCAACCACACACATTTAGATCGTGGACTTTTTACCTGAGCATTTGAAGAAATCAGAAATATCATTTTCCCTTGTTGACGACCTCAAGGTCTTACGTCAAGAGGGAATCACACGAGATGCCAGGGAGCAGGTGTCTGACGACTTGGTACTGATTGTGAAAAAGGACCCAGGATAATACGATCCCACCAATTCCAATCGACCCGCTTATGATACTCAGAGGAGAGGCAAATAGGTTGTCTCTACCGAGAGGAACTGAACCAAATTCGCGTCTTGGCGCCCAACGTGGGGCTACAACCGAGCACCGACAACCTACATAATATCTGATACCGCGGTATGGCCTACAACGTGTGGCCTTGTTGCTAGATAAAAACCAGACCTATTTGATTCCACGACAATGGGTAATAATTTATACACAAGTTTGCTGATTAATGGTGAAGATAGTTGAGAACGCTAGAATTTCGACACTACTGGTTATTTTCGAAATTGAATTAATTTAATATGAATATTAATTTCAGTTGGTATTCCTAAGAAAAAATATATTNTTCGACCATTTTTGAGCTCTTGCGCATAAACAAATTATCGGAATTTAATCGGACTTGTCTTATTTTACAGATTTATTTAATACCTACCTTTTTTGTATAAACCTTTTTTCTCTATGAATAACACTTTTTTTACGCGAGTCAAAAAACCACTTTTCCATAATTTTGACCATTGTTTTAACAAAGTTTCCCAACTAGTCTCGTGTTGATTTTTTGATATTTTGTTTATAACACGTTTCTGAACAATATTCCGCAGAGAAACTTCTAATAGTATTTTTTTCCCGAAAAAAAGCTATAATATACTTTCTCTAACGACACCGCAATTCTAGAAGAAATAATACAGAGTCGTCTGAAAATCTACAAAAGCTTTGACAAACCAGATAAATACCTGAAAAAAAGAGAAACAGGTTTCTCTTTCAGCATCTTGCTGAAAAGGTAAGTTTAATTATGCACATCCATATAAAGTTATTAATATAAAAAATATATTTTAAAAGTAGTTAATACATTTTAGAATTTTTGTAGTATTTAGTTTGTAGACGCAATTTTATATTGCATTAATATGAGGTTACCTACATCGAATGAAAACCGTTTTGCCTGAATAATTCCATACCTATATTTTTATTCATGTTCATTTTTATGCAAAGGTGGTACAGCAGGTAATGCTAATTCCAGTTTGGCCAAGAAGTGGTACCAATACGTAAACATATGACACACGCACTGCAATGTTAATTACGGTTTAGTGGTCAAGCTGTGACAATTTGTATTCTCCCGAAGGACGTTTGGGGCCGTTTTCTTATAAGGAAGAATACCTAATGTTGTTTTCATTACATGAGGTCGGAAACAACTCGATAACTACAAATTAAATACAGTGTGTCACCCCTACGAGCTGCATCGGCACGCCAATGCCCGCTAATCTTAATGCATAATATCTTTCGCAATGCCGCGAAGGGTCAAACACGTGCGTTAGCGAAATTGTTACAACAGGTAATATAGGCCGCACCTACACAGAAGTAAAATGGGCTTTCATTTTTGTAAATTGAATATGTGCAGTTTGAACGAGATTGTAACATTTATCAAGAGAAAAATTAATGTACCATGTACGAGACTGTTAGTGAAATAAACCAAATATATAAAGATAACTGTACATAACCGTTATGTACGAGTTTTAGTATACATATAGGGTGTTCCATTTAAAACTTCCAAGCTGAAATCTCAATAACCAAAAGAAATATCCAGGATGTTCCTTGGATCATTATTTTAGATCAAAAGGCTTTAATAGACCTAAAGTTTAAAACCACTGGTTTAGATAGTTAATGTAAATTGATGAAACTTGGGCTGATGATGTGCTCAATTCAAAGACAAATTTCACTGAATTTATTTACATATATATCACCAATGGCAAGGTAATGGAAGGTACCTTCAAAACTTTAGAATCTTGACGCCTTTACACAGAAAGGCATAGAAATAATTGAGCGAATTTGAGCTACTGAGAGCTTGCTTCATCCCTTAGGATCATCACTAAAGGCATAGAAATTCCTGAGTGGATGCAACTCTAGATTGATCCACGCCTCAAGCAGTGCGCTCGCAAAAATTTTTACTAATGTTTTGAATGGTAAAAATTATTGAGAATATTTTATTAATAATAATTAAAATGTCCATTAAGTATAGTGCATTGAGATATTAAGTTTATGACCGTATTGAGTAATTGCGTAATTGAGTAAATATTGAGTATTGCTATGTTTCCTGGTTATTGAACTGCAAAGGTTGTCTTAAAATTACAGTTTTAGCTTCTTCGGATTTTTGGAAGGTGGATGCGAGCCTGGTAGTCTCACTGGTATTTAGTTTTATGGTTCAGTGTGGTGGAGTGTCTTCATGTTGCCCTCCCTCAGCTCGAATTTCGATGCATTTAAGCGTTCTTTTATTTGCCAAAATTAGAAGCTGAGGCGATATTTCCACGCGTCCCGCACGACAACAGTAGTGTTGTCGGTGTTGTTTATTGTGATTCTGGTTGTTGGTAGCTTCTTGGAGAGCTCCGTAGGAAATTCTCAAAACATAATCGAAATTGAATTCCGTTCCATGTCTTCTACTTCTCGAGACTGGTTAGCTTGGAACCTGAAAATGTCTTCGTAACTCAGATTCTAAAGTTGAGTGAAAATCGACATCGTTCAGAATAACACTAAGAATATCGTCAAAAGTCATTGACGTAGAAATGTTAATTTGTTTTGGGAGCTGTGTCTCTCAGAATTGATATATGTCTATAGCATTTAATAATTAGGCATTATTAGTCTAAATTTCATTAATGTAAGTTAAACAACTCCGGAGATATTTGAACAAATGTGATTTTTTTTTAATCAATATCTTGCAAATAATAATAAAACATTATAAAGACAATTTTTAATCGTACTGAGGAATGCTCTTAGCTGCTTACTAGGTATTGCAGGTGTAGTTCAATGATAAACAGGGATTTTAGATTGAGTAGTTGCTTCCTCCAATGTTGTTACTTACGTCGCAAATGACAAATATTTTGTATTTATTTCTTCATTTTTTAATACATCTGACGTATTTTCATGAAATCTGACAAATAAAATTCTTAAAAATTGGTTAATAAATAAACGTTACAAGAGTGGCCATAAGCAGAACACACTGTATATTTCACCCATAACTAATTTGACGAATTTGTAAGATTTTTTTTTTAATGCTTTATATCGCTCTCAGTCATAATTATTATTGACCTGGTTATTTGTTCCATTTCGCGGTTGTATTTATTAAATTGCGACATTTATTTCCATATTCGGAATAGAAACATTAGCAATTGAAGCACTCTCTCTCTTGATATACTCTTTGATAAGTTTTGATTCCTTCGTATACAGTTGTTTCAAATCAGATTCTAATCAACGTATCTCTACCAACAGATCGTGATTGGAAATTTATAATATGCCAATAAAACATCGGATAAACATTCTTTAGCGTTCGTTCTAGTTTAACAAAGCTCTCGATTCCGGAGGAGAAATTGAAGATTCAAAGGAAGGTAAGCTGTTTTAATATCAGTTTTACATTCGCAAGGGTACACAAAGAATTGTTTTGTTGTATGTATCATTTTTGTATGTTTTTTACGTATTTACACAAAGAGGTTCTTTAGTGGGATTATTAATTTTACAAGGGATCCGTAACAGTTCTTATTGAAAGTTTAAGTTATTCAAAATTAAAAAGCGTGCATATTTTTAATGACAGTCTGACAGATTAGGTTTTTTTCTAAATATACACGTTACTAATAAATATACCAATAGTATAAATTGTAACTAATTGAATTAATTTATTTTATCCACAATCAACTTATAATCGGACTTTTATGCACATGTATTATGAACCGTCTATAAAGTGATACTTTATCCACTAGTGGAAGTAGCTATATTTTCCTTGGATTTTCCTTGCTATATCAAGTTTGTTAGATGTAGACTCCTCAACATAACTTTCTGCTACAGAGAAACTCTTCCATCCACCATGCTGTTTGATGGTTGTAAGATCAGCACTTTTATTGGCCAATAAAGTTGTTGAAGTGCGCCTCATACAATGGCCAGTACCTATATGCTTCTGGATTACGATATTCAGGAATGGAGCAACTATTTAGGGTATCTTGGCCAATGTGTTGATTCCAATAGGGTGAGAAGTATATTTTTGATCTTAAAAAGAATCTGTCTTGTGTTAGGCGAATTGGGCGCAGATCTGCATATTTCAACAGCATTCACGCAAAATCGTTCTTCTATAATTATAAATTTTCTTGAAATGCCGTCTTGCTGTCAGGTATTGAAACAATAATATAATAACTGCCAATGTCCTGTACATCACTAATTTTCAAATTTGTCAATTTCCAGCATCGACAGGCACCAGAAATCCCCTATTATTAGTGCAACCTAAAATATTTCAAAGTTCACTATATACCTAACAACATGTAAAAGGTAAAGAGATATTACCATAATCATTAAATATTCTTTATCGGAAGCCCCAGTAAAAAATTATTCAATATATGCTCTTTCCAATACTGCAGCTTTTTTTGCCTTGTATCCTCTCGATTCCCTCTTCAAATAAGCAGTAAGCTTGTTATATTTTCCAATATCTATATTTTTGTAGACCTTTATAGTAGCCTTCAACATCGAATACTTCGACCACATAGATGAAATTGCATATTATTTTTTCTTCAAATTTAAAAAAATACGATAACATGACTTCTTTTTCAGGAAATTTCATTGTCTTTCAGAAACTATGAAATATATTGCAGATAGTTATGAATTGTCTTCGAGAAAGCTCTAATAATGAAATAATTAAATATGTGGTAATGTGTATTTTGTAGTTTTGATTTGTCTTCGTTCTTCTGCGTGACATTTTTTGTTAAGCAAACTTTTTTTCTTAAAAATTTCCCTTTGCTTTTCTTTTTGCTTCATTTTTTTTTTTTCTTGTTTTTTTTTTAAATTTGACTAAAATACAGTACTTAAACTCGACACTGAAATAATATATAATTATACCTAGCAATTTTGATAACTTTCTAACAAATTGATTACATTGAATTTAGCTGCTTCTTCCTACTATTGGTTTTTCATCTTTGGGCAACAAATGCCATTTATCTTCGCTCACATCTCACCTCGACATCAGCTCGCACGCCTCCTACATACTCCCAACTTCTACCTGCATGTGTGAGACAAAAAACTATACAGTCACCATATTTCATAAGAAAGGTTTGCCGATATCACCAGACACCTGTAAGGATTCAGGAATTATTATAATTCATATTGTATACCTGCACGATGTGGAACGTTGGATTTTTTATATAAAGCCGCGAATAAAGCATCGACCGTGCCGCCACGACCAGCCTGGAGATTCGGGGCTGCTTTCCCATGCTGGGAAACGACTTAGGGCGTCCGTAACGGCAGAGGAATTTCGAGATTTTAGTGATTCTTGCGAAAGTCACCTCGGTACCACCTGAACCGTAAGAACAGTGACTCCCAAACACAAAGCGAAAAATCGTGTAACATTTGAATTTGTAAATTTTGTAATTATTAGCGGATTAAGTTAATAAAAAAAGCAAAAAAATAGAATAAAACAGAAAAAAATATTAAATCAATATTTACAAGGTTGAAAAAACATAAGATTGTTATTTATTAAGCAGCTTTCAACCTTGAGGGAGCTGGTACTATTTCAAATGTTGCTAAGTTAAGTTGAGCAACAATGATTTATATTATTTCGCTAATTGCTGTTCTGTATTCACACTTTTCCTTTAAAACATAAAAAGCAGACAGTTACATCAATTCAGTTGCTCAACAGATTTACATTTAAAGACAACTTTGCATTCTGCTGCATTGTAGGTAGTTTCTTTTTAATTACCACAACATTTACTTCCAAAGTCAGTTTCCAATTGCATTTTGATATTTTTTTTGTCGGAGAATATCTTGCTACATGCCCCAATTAGCATTGAATTCAGCAATATCTAGGACATAAGTAGCTAATTAATAAATTATCCAAAATAAAAATAAATATTATTGATATAAAAACAGAGTACCTAGTTCTGAAAAAAATAATAGTGTGTCATACATTTGAAAATGAAAAGTTAATATTTCGACAAAAATAAATACATAAATGATCGACATTTCAAGGTTTACAAAAATTTAAAAGTATCACAATAGACAAGAAGCATTTTTAGAAGGATTTTCAATGGAATATATATAATTACACATATCAGAAGTGGGATATTTGAATAGATGGTTTACATTAATTTAGACCTTCTATCTTTAAAGATAATAAAGTATAGAGTCTCTACAGTCTCTTTAGCTGGAGGGTTATACCAGTCAGAAAAATACTTAAGGACTTCAGGGTAGAGATGTTGAGAATCTCTGCCTTAGAAGGATGGCGATAACGGGACTGTTTTAGATATAGCGGTCGATCGAACTAATGACGAGCTTTCGTGCCTTTTTTAGCAGACAGGTTGACTTTTGGGTGGACCCCTGTGGGAATCGTATAATGCCGAATTTAGGAAGGACATTAATCATACACGACAACGAGATCTCCGATTTGGAAACTGAATATTATCATAACTTTTGGGTTGTTAGCAAAGAAGATAAATTTTACGATGGTCGTGACAGGTATAAATAAGTGTGCATATACTCACATGTGTAGATATACGTCAAATTTTAATAAAAAAAACAGGCAAGGCTATTGTGTGTGAAATTATTTTGATGTTGAATTAAAGATTTTAACAAAGAAGTGAGCTTATCAACAGTATTTTTAGATAAAAGAACTAAAATATGAAAGAATAAGAACATACTGTGTAAAAATGAATGAGTGAAATTATTGAGTACATTTTCACTCAATATTGGGCATTTTGATCATTTTACTCATTTGTGATTATATTTAAATCCTCCTTAAATAAATTCTTCACGTAAACTCGTATTTGGTGCACTTGTACCTAAATCAAATTAAATGTCCTTATTACTGGGTGAGTTTAAATGTATATTAATTTCGAGTAATTTGAATGGTGCCGTGAAGATGGCACTACTTACTTATTGCTTCTATAATTTCGACCACAGTTGATAGGGGCCCGTTAGATGCTCCAGAAAAACGTGATCGCCAGGAGGACAGGCCTCAGCCGGCGGCGGCGGGTCTCAGCTGGCGGGTCTGAGCCAGGACAGGAGGAGGCCCCGCGAAGTGACTTCAACACTGTATATCCTAATTAGTCATTTATGAGTGATTTATTTTTGCACCCAATATTTAGTTATTTAAAAATCAAGTCTGAGTAAAAAATTACTCAATAATAGTTAAATTTAAATCATATTAGAGACAAAGTCAACTCTAAATTAGTTTTATATACTCAGAATCAATAGTTGCTCAATTGATAGTAGTAACTCGGATTTGAGTAAAACTTACTCATTTCTGATGCAATAGTTTCACACATAATCAGTTGTACTCACACTAATAGAGTGAAAATCTCACTCATTCGGGTGTGGACAGAAATTTATACATTATTGAGTAAAATTTGACTTAAATTTTTTTACAGCATATAACACAAATAGTTTAGCAACCTAACTCAAATGTTGTTCAATACATATTATCAATTTAAGATTTATTTAGCTAATAAATAATTGAGTCGACATTGTTCAACCAATACTGTTATTATTTCATCACAATTGGATGTGAATTCGTTTTAACATTTTGATTGAAAAATTTACTCAATTTCAAATTTTCATACGAAAAATATAGGTTGTTCTAAATAGTTTTATTTTAATTGCAACCTGATTGCAATTCATTATTTCTTTTCTTTCTTTAAATTTTATCTACTTCAATATCTATTAGTCTAGCTCTTACTAAGTTAAGGCAATTTTATTTTTATTTATAAATGTTAAATAATGGGGGTTTTTCTTAAATTTAAGTTTATATTTTTCTTAGTTTTGCTTCGTTTATTATTCCACTACTTCTCTCTGTATATTAGAAACGGTTAATCTAATTGCAGAAATACTCTAATTTAAGTACAAGTGCACCAAATATGAGTTTACGTGAAGAATTTATTTAAGGAGTACCTGTATTTTAGTGAAATTACTCAGTTTTAGTTTAAATATAATCGCAAATGAGTAAAACGATCAAAATGCTTCATATTGAGTGAAAGTGTACTCAATAATTTTACTCAATGGATTCACTCCGAACTTTTATTGCTTTCACTCACAACGAATTTCTTACAGTGTATTAAAGCTATTATCAAATAATGTTAGTACCTATTATTATTTAAGGAATGTAACCTACAAGGAGTAGATGTTCTGATGCCTGTAACAGTCGTTGCCAATAAATTAAGTAAAAATCAGAAGGTTTTAAGTTAAGTCGATAATTTTCCATGCCTCGATACGCTTTTATGTTCTCTGAATTTATGAACTGTATTAAATTAGGTATATTTCACACCTTACGGTCTCTTATTTCTTTTTATCGTCCTCAAAATTTTATTTTAATTATCATTTAAGATTTTCATAATGTCAAATTAAGTACCTTTATTCTTTATTTTTTTTACGTGATAATATGCAATTGTTTTTTTTCTCTCTTTGTGTTTGGGTATATTATTTACCATCTGCAAAAAATGGAACCGAAAACAACTGAATGAGATCAAGATGCCGACAACAGAGTGAAATTGCTGCGCTATAAATATGTTCGATAGAAACTAAAGTAATATTTGTAGATATGTTTTTTGAAAATAAAAATTATCTAAAAAAACAATGTTATAAATTATATTACAAACATGACTCTCGTTTCTACGGCACCACGGAAGTAATATAACTTGTGGGACCATATATTTGCATAAATATTTCTAGATTAACTCAATTTAATTTTAACCGGAAATAATTTGTACGATTATTTGTACGTTTATTTATTAACTTCCGTAGTTGGTTGGTGTAACTGGTATATTAACATTGATAAGCGCTTAGTAAGAATTTCGTATCGTGCCTTTCTCAATTTTTCTCATTTAATTCAATAGTTTTTTAAATTCTACTACAAAATATTTATATGACTGAAGAATATGATTATACTAAATAGTAGGCGACCTTCCGCTGCGTTAATTCTATTTTTATAACTTATAAATTCCAAAAACATATAAATATTGAATATATATTTGGGGAGCTGACCTTCAAATGAAAGAAATTCAAACGTTTTCGAAACTAAAGAAGCACTAACGAAAATGCATGTTTAGTGCTTCATGTATTACATTAATAAGGCACTAACGATATTGAATTTTGTTAAAAGGGGGGTTAGAACAGTTATGTATAAAATTACATGGAGCAGAAGAAATAAATCTCACCAGTAATTTTTGGAGACAAATGGAAACCTCGAGGTAATGAGTTTCGGCTAAGTTTATAACGAATTTCCACAAAACTCCAGGAGACGACGTGGAAACCGGCCATCCTGGGCACTAGGTACCTCGGAGACCGTTGCTGTCGTGATATTCGTATTCAGCGATCCCAAAAACCCCCGAGTAGCAAAATTTAACTCATTTCCGTCAATATTTTCCGAGTTATAAATTTTTCATATTTTAACTCTTCGAATGCACTCTTTTTAACTCTTTCTTATGCACCGATGCAATTTTCATTTCTCATTGATCACATAGGGTCACAAACTTTCTGGACGCTCTAACGAATCGAATGCAAAAAAACTGCATCACGATCCATCTTACTACACAGATTTCGGAGGTAAGGCTGTTTTTAATGCTTTATTTCCTCGACTAATACATGTAAAATGAAATTCTTTAACGTTGTTCTAAATTGGCTCATACAAGTAAGCTTTAAATATGTGTCGAGTCAACTAATAAAAAAACGAAAAAAATGGGGTGCGATATTACTCCCCCTTCTCCAAAAATTATTATTTCTGTCCTGAATTCATTAAGTAGCGGAAAACTAAGATTTTCTCTGCCTGGCCTGGAGTACTTGTATCCAGGAATAATTTTTTGTAAAGCGGCTAATCTCAACCTGTCTCTATTTTTAAACCCGCAACAGTTCCTGAAATAAACAGGTGCACGCACGTCTGGTCCGAAACGTTAATATATACGGGGTACACACCCAAATTAAGGAATTTTTCGATTACGGCTTGACAAACAATTCCATGGGGTATTAGATGCAGTGGGTTCCCAGCCCAACCATGGTTTAATCGCAGCTTTTGCGTGTAAAACGGAAGATGAATGTCTAGTAGTTGGTCTGGTCTGTGAGTAAACAAGCTAAAAGCTGGCAGAGGAGTGCAGCGCGGTCGTGTTTGGTCGATGGTAGCGACAACTCGGGGTAGTGCCCGATCAATCTCTGTACTTAAGAATCTGCTTGGTAAAGACAACTATAACAAAAAAAAAATATTATCTGTGAATTCTACCTCTATTTAAAATATATTTATTCCTATTTATCTTGAAGTTGAGATATACATGTATGTATTCTAATTTACTAGTAAAAAACTTAAAACTGTTTAGTTATAAAAGAATTTTTCATTACAAATTATTGAACAAAGTATGTAACTTTTTAAAATTTATTTTAACTCAACGTTGGACAAAAAATTTTATAAATAAGATACCTTCATCAAGTGATTATTAAAAAATGTTAGCAACTATAAATGAATTATTTTTGAAAAATAGGTACTTTATAATAAGTTATTTACAAGTTTGTAATGACATCACATTTAATAGTTACCTAAGTGCAGCTGACAGAATTGTATTTTAAATATTATTAACAATACAATATTTAAACAATGATTATTTAAACTTCATGTCAAAAATGTTAGGTTGCGTCTGATAAAATCGCGAATACCATTCTACTCGTACTATCAAATGTACAATGCCTACATGTATCCATTTAGGCAATGTTCTCTATAAATTGTGAAAAGCTCGATGGTTAAAAAATTTTTAAAAAGTTAAGTAAAGAAAAATTTGATAGTCGATAGTCAGTTTTACCAATACTGAGTTGGTTGTCATCTAAAATAGACTAAGGCTGTCGCTGAAGTTGGTGAAAATGTAAATTTAAAATATTTGTTTCTTGATAATGTAACTATACTCCGCGGTCGAAATTATAGAGAGTGACTCATCCCTAGCTTTTGGACTAGTAAGGGGGATGAAGCGTGCCGGGAACGAAAATCCATTGGCGTGTCTGCGTAAAAGGCAACAAGATATAGAAAATATTGAAAAAAGATAATAAAACATGACATCTAATATTTTTTTACGGTTTGCTATAACCGCCACTTTGATCCATTTTAATTATTACAGCATTTTAAAACGTTCCAGTTGTGTTTTTTTAATTTATAAATTTATTATAGCAGTGGAATTAGACCCCTCGTCTACGCTTATGCTATGACGTTTCTCAGGACGGCTAAATCAAGTCCGTTTACACCTACTAAAAAGAATTTCCCTATTCCCTACCAAGTGCAAAAGACAGAGATAGAATATAGATCGACGTTCAGTGTAACTCAGTCTATAGACGATTATAGATTCTATCGATCATTTTATATTTTATGCGCATTATAGTAATAGTGTATTTATATTATGTCTTAGTCACTCTCTATAATTTCGACCGCGGAGTATAAATGATGAGCTTTTTTATCAGCATTTATGTCAAACGTTCTTTTTCAAATTTGTTCTCTTTCAGAATAACTGTTTTTATTTTAATAGCTTACAACTGTATTGAAAGTATTACTTTTTCTTGAAAGCTTGTATACATATGAACTTTTGTGTCAATTACATTAGAAGTTTTTTTAAACGTTTTTTCACGGGTTAGGAGACTGAATTTATACTGCAATTTTAGAGAACCGAGTTGCTTTTTAACTCAAATGAAGAATGCTATATATAAATAATAAATATAATATATAAATATTAATTGTTTTTTTAGACATGGTGTATCTAAAATTAGGGGTCATCTGTAATAGTAAATATCCTTCATGTTTTTTTTTAGAATCTAAAAGATAAAGTGTTAGACCAGATTTGGTACTTATTATCTAAAATGAATTAATGGCAATAAAGTCCCGTATTTGGTATTTCTGTCGTTATATTATGCTTTTTTCATTTAGGATCTAATAACCTAGTCTGACTTACTTGATGATCTAAAATGGAATAATGCTGATACTAAATTTTATAACTTTGGCAGTATAGAACGCAAATGAAAATATTGCTTGTTTCTAGAAGTCCTGTATGAAAAAATTAGTATGTCAAAATTTCACTTTTTATATGCTTACGTTTTTTTTTAAATCTAAATATATCAATTTAAAACTCAGTTTTGTCAAAATTAAATTGCTTGTTATCTAAAATGGAATAAGGCAACTTCCATTAGAATGGACTTGTTTTTTTTAATAGTTTTTAGAATCTAGAACTGATAGTCCAGTTTTGGCAAAACTGAGTTGCTTATTATACAAAATCAAATGCTGCAGTGCTCACTAAATTATCAGTTTTTATGTTAAATATTGTTTTTAAATATTTTTTTTTTAGAATTTAGACGATAGAATTGATAATATACCTAGTTTTGGTAAAACTGAAGTTGTTTACTGTTTAAAACGGAATAACGCTATCATTAAGTCTAAAATAACTTATAACATTATTGTTTCTTGACAAACTGTATTCTCTATGAAAGGGGTTTGTGTCATTTTTTACGTCAAATATTCCTTTTAAATATTCTTTTACAACTTAGAACATTGATAGTCCAGTTTGGTAAAACTGAGCTGCTTACTATTTAAAATTAAATAATGATGTCGTTGCCACAGAAATGAACATTACCAGTTTTTATGTTAAACGTTGTTTTTGGATAAGTAATGTATTTTTTAGAATCTGGATGATTAAACTGATGGTTCAGTTTTGGCAAAACTGTGTCGTTTTTATCTAAAATGGAATAAAGGTATTATTAAGTTTATAATAGTTTTTGACAGTATAAGACTGCTTTTTTACATCACGTGTGTAATACGAAAGGAATTTCTGTACCATTTTTTAAAGAAAACATTATTTTTGATTTTTTAAATAATTTGGGGGAATAAACTAATGGTTCAGTTTTGGCCAAACTGAAATGTTAGATTAAATATTATTTGCTTTTCGATATTATGCTGGCAGAGTGTCAATTTTTAAGTTAAACGTATTTTTAGAATCTAAAAAATAGAATTTAATTATAATATGCTGCTACTTCTATTGACATTGACTCGTCCAATTTTTATGCAAATTATTTTCTCTTTAGTTTGTTTGTTTTTTGGAATCTGGATCATTGCATTAATAGTCCAGTTTTGGCAAAAACTGAGTTCTCGTTTATCTAAAATGAAAAAAGCTGCTTGTAGCTGTGTATATTATGAAAGGGACCTCTACCGTTATATTAAAAGTTCTTTTTTATAATTTAGGGGATCGAATTGATAGTACTCAGTTTTGGCAAGACTGAGTAGCTATAGATCTAATGTTATTTGCTTTTAGCAGTCATGTATATAAAATGAAGGGTCTTATATCCCAGCTTCTACGATAAACGTTCTCTAAATATGTTTTTTCCGATACGAAGCGGATGTGGGACAAAAGTAGGTAAATGGGCCTCGATAATTCCGGATAATCACAGGCTCTCTACCATCCCGCGGCACAAACCTTGAGCTGCGCGCCCGGGTAGGGTTACGTGGAGGCCAATGCTCTGCCGAATGCAAGACGGCCGCGACTGTTGAAGGACAAGGGTCCAAAAATTCAATGACCTAACTTTAGAGGGCCTTTAGAGGACACGCAATGCGTGTATGCAAGCCGCGGGCGCGGATCGGTCGGGGCGTCGGGGGGGGCCGGGGGCGGCTTCTCGCCTGTTCCGCGATGCCTGCTCGGATCTAGAATCTAGAAATTAACGACGGATAAAAAGGCGGGTGCGCGGGGAACCCGGGATGGGAGTAGATTTACAGTAATGGCTTGGCACGCCACGGATATTATATTTATAGGACAACTTGGAAATAATTAAACTGGTCTTTTTACTTTTTTTTTATTTCGAGGCACCTGTAACTTTAGGTGCTCATTGAAGGTATCTTTTTCCGACGTCCGTGATGCCAGATCTGTGTTTTTTTATTAGATTTTACAAAAATAGATAATATTATTGAAATTATTGCTGCATTTTCAATGCTACGAGTACATAGCTATATCCTACTGTTCCTGACAGATACGAATTAGTCCCTTTCCACTGCTGAAAAAAAATTTTGTATTGCATGAGTGAAAATAATAATATAATCACAAAGATTTCATAGACCATAGTTATTTGCAGCAATTCAAGATATGTACAAATACATTAAATGATTGATTGATAAAAATTTAGAAAACAGCTTGATGGTTACGAAGATTCTTCGTAATTGATTATTATTGTTTAAACATGGAATTCGGTCTTTAAACTCGAAATTCCGTCTTTAAACTGAGAATTCTGACTTTAAAGTGGCAATTATTCCGACTTCAAACTCAGAATTCTGTCTTTAAGTTTCAACTTTAAACACGAAATTCCCTTTTCATCTCAGAATTGCAACATTAATCTCGGAATTCCGAGCTTAAACTTGGAACTCCGACATTAAACTGAGAATTATTTCTCACTTTAAAATCGGAATTCCGCAATCTTGAACTCATAATTCCTCGTTTAAAGTTGATAAGTCAAAATGTCGACTTCAAACATGAAATTACCTTTTTTATTCAGAATTTCCACTTTAAATGCGAAATTCTGACCTTAAACTGAGAATTCTGAATTTAAACTGGGTATTATTCTGGAATTTTAAATTTCGAATTCCCAATTCAAACTCGAAATTCCTCCGCCTTCAACCAAGAATTTCTCGCTTAAAATCGGGATTCCATTTTTAACTCGAAATTTCGACTTTAAACATCGAACTCAAAATTCCGACTTTAAACGTGAAAGTCTAACTTTAAACTGAGAATTCCGGCTTTAAACTAGAAATTCTTACATTAAAATGGGAACTGCCCATCTTCAAACTTGGAATTCTAATTTTAAATTCTTTAATTCATAATTCCTAGTTTAAAGTCAGAATTCCGTTTTTAACTCGGAATTCCGATTTTCAACACACAATTCCGTTATTTACTCGGAAAGCCAACTGTTAATAAACCAACTAAACTGGTAATTCTGACCTTAAACTGGAAATTTCGACTTAAAATTCCGACTTTAAACTTAGAACGACTTTAACAAGCAGGGCATAAGAACTTGTATCATTATTTTTAAAAGTAAAATCACCGTCTAAGTTTTTCACTCCTAGTTTCAAAGTATCCCATATATTTATAGAATCGTTATTTAAAAATTCAGCCATGAAACTTATCCGTTTCAAGAGCAAGTTTCTATGAGGTAAGTTCTTATTAATTTAATACTTCTGCTCAATTGTACAATTGTTCTTAAAAACAATTAAAATTATATAAATCATTATCTCAAAAAATATATAATAAAAATAAAAGGTATAATATAAATAAAACATATAAATAAAAATAAATAATATATAATGGGATTTGTGTAATACTGATTTAATCAAGTCTATTGCTGATTTTATAAATGTTGCTGGAAAAACAAGGTACTTTTAATTCTTATATGCATCACTAACATTTCACTGACAAATCGTTTGTCTACAAAGCAGTACCATAGATTTCAATATTTTTCGTACTTCCCCAAAAATCAAAACAATATACATAACACATAACAACTTTTTTATTATCGATATTCATTTTTTTTATAAATGTAGTAAATTTACACATAAATATTTAAAAAAATCGTACTATCATACCATAAATATCCGCTCTTGCAGTTTCTTATTTGTGCTTTCCAGCTTATACGTAAGTACATATCTGACTTATAGGGTACTTTCGGAAAGTCACCTTCCTCATTATTTAATGTTAAGTATTTAATTTTTAAGCACCATTAATATTCACAACTTGGAAATCCCACACTGGTCCTTTACTTTTTTATTTCGGGGCACCTGTACGTTTAGATGTGAATTGAAGTATTCTTTCCACGACCGTATAATATTAATTTTTTTATTAGATTCTTAAAAATAGCTTTTTCTTCCTAACATCGAAATATATTTGAATAGCACGCCATGAAAGTTTTATAAAAGGTGTTAATTATACTTCAAGGCCATTCCAAATGTGTTAGACGAACGAAATTGATCAATAATTGATTTACAAAATTGACCAATAAAACTTGATTCTTAATGTCGCAATATTTAAGATACGATGAACGAAATTGATCAATAATTGATTTACAAAATTGACCAATAAAACTTGATTCTTAATGTCGCAATATTTAAGATACTGACGAATGTTTCAGATGGCGATTCTTTGAATCATTTTAAGAGGAAGAGTTTGTATGAACTTACATAAACAGATACAAGTTTTAGTTTTAGTTTTAATAATCGTATATGGCTTTATTGTTTTTCAAGATATTATCCATGAATATTAATACACTTTTGCATGCCGTTGAACCAATTTGCGAAGCACTTTTTCCATTCCGATAGAGGTACCTCCAAAACATGTATTTTGAACACATCAACATCTTCGGGCGTCGACATAGATCTCGTAATTAATTTTTAATGTGCGGGAACAAAAAAAGTCATTGTGTGCCAAATTAAGGCTGTACGGCGGATGGCTCATCGACTTTTTTAATTCTCAAAAAGTCTCTTGCTTGTGCCGATGTGTGAGAGCTCGAATTGTCCTGGTGGAAAATGATACGACTTCGGCGATTGGTCTCCCTTATTTTTCCAAAGACTTCTGGCAAACAAATGGTTGTGTACCATTTACAATTGACCGTCCGACGTTGCACTAATGGTACGGTTAATACACGTCTAGTCTTTCCGAAAATAACAGGCAGAAGTGCTTCGAACTTTCGTTGGATTTGGCTCATCTTGAAAGGCCCATACAGTCGAGTGCTGTTTACTTTCGGGCTCATACGCATATATCCATGATACCATGATTCATCCTCCGTTGCGATGTCATAGACGTGTTTTGAAGCACCGCGATCCTATTTCTTGAGCATTTCTCTCACTAATCGACACGAGCCCTTATTTGAGCGTTTGTCAGATTATGTGGGATCCACCGCAAACAAATAATTTTTTGGCGGCCAAATTATGCAATATTGAATGTATGCTGGTCCCACTAATGCCCAAGGGTGCCTCAATATCACGATAAGTCACATGACGATCTTCCATTATCAGTTCAAGGATAGCATCAATGTTTTCTGAATCAACAAACGATTTTGTCGATGCACTGTTGAGATAATCCAAGTCGAAAATTGTAATAAATAATCGCATGGAAATGTTCACGACTTAATTCCATTTTTTGGCCGAGATGAAATGAGTCACTGTAAACAATACAAATAGCGCTTGTACGTCAAAACGTTCTGAGTAAGTATACCGACAAAAAGTCAAACTTTACGATAGGAACGTTGGGTGTCAGATGGCAGTACCAAGATCGTCCATTCCCGAAATATAAAAGGCAATCCTCATATTTGTAGATACATACAGTCCGTACAATATTTGTTGAGATAGAATTCCAAGAAAAGCATAAGCCAATAAAGTTATGTTATCGGAATTACTTTAGCAATTTACCGCGGCAGAAGCGTGCCTTGAAATTTTCCTCCAATGTCTTTTACATCGGGTATCGGATGCAGTTACTTCCAAGAAAGTGACGCAAGGTGCTTCTTGGAATTCTATCTCAACAAATATCGTACGGACTGTATATGCGGTGTAAGTCCAATATTTTATTTAATCTACAAGCTTTAAATAAACAAATCTTACACCTGATATACTTTATACTGCTATTATTCTCTCAAAATTCTACTTTAATTTATATTCACGTTAGTAAAACATTTCGTGACAAACGTTTTTCAGCAATGCAAATCTGAACATACAAATCTTGTTACCTACCATTTGACTAACCTCTGGGAAATAATATTCTGATCACGACTATTGCTTGTTCATTCTTCAGAACCGTATTAACTCTTCTCATGTAATTTTTTAAGAACTGTTAATATTCATGCACTGTAGAGTTCACATCGTGAACACTACAGTCTTTGGATGGATACGCGGAAATGATATTTTGTTTACCGGATCTTATACACCTTATTAGAGTACTTTGTAAAAACGTTAAAGATTTTGTTTTTATTTTAATTTTTTGTTCCATAAAATTACATACATGTATAAATGCGTATAAAAAGTTTTATAGAAGGTGCATATACTTTTGACAGATTGATTCCAATTCAATATTTGTATCTCCGATCAGTCAGATCAATCCATTCGAATATTAGCATTTCTATCGAGCTACGTTTCACTTCCGGAATGTATGATAATTATGTTTACAATTTTTGGCTGTGCGGAATTCTTTACAATGAGTAAGGGGCTTTAGGAGGGACTTCCTGGGGCTATACTCTGAAAATATTGGGCTATACTCTGAAAGACAGATATGCTTATATGCCTAAGGTGATTCATAGCCAGTGAAAAATAAAATCGGAGGAACATAGAGCATCAAAAATGTAGCAAATTTACCTTATGAAAGGGCGTTGAAGTTAAAAACAATCAGAAGATCAAATTTCGATGATATACAAAAACGTTGGTAAAATTATCCCTCTATACATGCAGATGTCAATTTTCTGCATTTTTATACTAACTTATTTACTATAAACGGTTTTAAAAGTACGTATTGCGAATAATATGTTTACATCTATAGGTATTTTCGTTTATTATGTAACAGCACGTGAGTTTCTATATTATTTTTTTTATATGAATCTATGCGTTCAGTAAATAATTATCTGTTCAGTTTAAATCCTATTATTTTAATGAGCAGGTACATGTATATAGAGATGTCCATAAAAAAGATTTATCGTGTAATAAAAGTGATTTACAATAACGTTAATATTGTTCAGCATAGATTTAAACACGGGTGTTACAACCTACGCCTAGTTTGCCCTAAGCGTTCAAATAAAAACAGTTAAATGTGGAAGGAATTTCGTCCCTTAAAATACAAAACGTGCGAGCAATATTACAAATACTTGAAATAAATATTTTTGATATACTTTCAATTATACTAGATGTTTTAATTAGTTCGTAGATTTTTATCAAAGATAAATTGAGTTTTTCTGCTGTTTCGATTTAAAACTCAATTTTAATTTTAAAAACTTATTATTTATATTTTTTCTAAAAGCCGACAAATAAGAGAATGATTACAAGTTAGAATTACACATACGATTTAACAATACTAAACGATTTCTGTGTTAAATAGATCGCCCAGTGCATATTTGGTAATATTTTTTTAAATCTTTAAGTTAGCACTAACGAAATAAAATTACTTTTATTTGCCGTTTTCAAAGGTTCCGTATGTTTATTTATATTTAATTGTTGTATTGTAATGTTTAGATATACAGCTAGAAAATAATCAAATAGAATAAAATTTTAAATCTAAACATGATCCACGCCATCTACAGTATAGATGTTAAAGGAAATATTTCCATTGAATCATTCTCTAGTTTGCAGAGTAGATTTCTGTGTACGGTAGGTTACAATTAACACGGCGTCCTGGGTAAGCGGCGACAAACGGCCGGTGCGGCCGGTGCGACCGGAACGGCCGAAGCAGTGATTTTCAAAATTAGAGCATCATAGGTTCTGTCCTACGTACGAGGTACCGCCCGGCACAAGCGGCTCGTGCGGTTTTCATGCGGACGACGCGATCAAATTATTTGATAATTCCGCCTCTGCCGCTTCAGTTTACATTTTTAAATCTTAAAAATTATATGAGAATTATATAATCGACCATTCGAGAGAATGGACCTGCACTCTTAACAGAAATAGACGTTAGCATCGCGTCGGCCATTTCAACCGCGTCGAACGCGCCGGCCGCACCGGCCGTTTGTCGCCGCTCACCCAGGGACGCCGTGTAATTTCTATCTAGAATAGGTTTGTATACAGAATAGAATTAAAAGAATTCTTCTTCCAAGACATGGTCGTTATAGCTTCATCCATTAGGTGGCGCAACTATGAGCATCAACATCAACAACAGTGACGTCACAAATCACCTCATTCCTCTCACATTTGATTCGCTAGTCGTTGTATGGTGATTCTATAGAACGACTTTATTAAAGGCCATCAAAAAATATTAGTGACAAGAAAAATGGAAGAAAATATATCTCATTTCACCTCACCCGGTGATTTCAATCTTATACCAGAACTAGCTGGCATTGACGGTAAGTATTTATCAATTGTTTACTTATAAGGTCTGACTGAACTGAACAGGGTTTGTTGATTTTAGATATTTTCAAACATTGTGAAAACGAGTTGATGAAAAGTGATTTGTTTGGCGATGAGGCTTTGTCCCATTTAGATGATGATCTCCTTATGGAGGATATTTCGTCATTAGATTTAATAGACTTGCATAATCCGAGCCCTTTCCTAAACTCACAGGCTACTCTCCCTCCAAGCCTTCCTTTAGATCAACAGAGCTCTATATTTGACACACCGCAAGTATCACCGTCTTATACAAGCACTCCACAACATATTAATCGAAGTCCCAAATATTCTCCCTCTCCCACACAAACAAAGAGTAGCCCTGTTGTTCAAAACATACAGTTAAAAAATGTGACTCTGCCCATTCAAAACCAAACAGCTGTTATAATTTCATCCGAAAACCTCTCGCAAACTACACAACCACTTGTGTATACGAGTTTACCTATTCAGAACCAGCATATAATTCTACAAAGCAATACTACTCCACCAAAACAAAAGAGTCGGCCTGTGGTTTTGCAGAATATTCAACAGATTTCATCTGAGCAAATGCAGCCAGTTGTACTCCAAGCGAAAATAATAAAAAGCGATTCGCAGGTATGCAACATTGTACTTAATATATAAAAAATATATTTTAACATTTCATTAGGTAAACCCACCAACAGTTATGTACACTACAGCAGTGTCTAATAATACATGTCAGCCCATCCATACTCTATTGAACACTAATGGAATCATAACAAGTGGAATACCATTAGTTCTGGATAGTGACAGCAAAGTAGCGATAAATCGTGTTCAACCCGTAAAAGAGCAGAAAGTGAAAGAGGTTAAGAGAAGTGCACACAATGCAATTGAAAGAAAGTATCGTACAAGTATTAACGACAAAATTATCGAACTGAAGAATATGATCGTGGGAGAAGATGCAAAAGTGAGTTGTTTTATGTTTAAATTCACTAATTCACATTTAAATATTTATTGAGGATTTTATTACATCTTTTTTGTGTTGATATTCCACCATTTAGTAAAATTTTTACTTTAAACTTGCTAAATATAAAATTAATTTTGTTTTTGTGAACTAAAAGATTTTTAAACAACAAAATAATTGAAAACTCATTTGGTACCTGATTTTATCTGTAACTGCTGTCGACGTTGACAATAAATATACCCATTTTCAATCATCCCCTCAAATTGGAGAATTTTTATCAAAAATGGCCGATCTTGCTTGAATTAAAGGGTAATATTAATATTAAAGTAATAACTGATAAAGTAAAAGACTTAATTTTTAGAGAATATTCTTTTCTATTTTCTAGAATGTAGTAATAATCGTAATTTTATTTTTTTTGCTACTGTCGGCGTTAATGTGGTTAAAAGAACAAATTTCAATAGATTAAAAAACAAAATGCCTATTAAGTAAAATAAATCTATATAAATAAAATCAGCTTGCCAAAAATGGATCAATTTTTCGACCACTTGGTTAAAAATTATAAAAAGAAATCGAGGCACTGGAATAAAGTGGTTGAAAACTGGGCCGTATATTGTAATTATGTATCTAAATGAGTTAAAGTAAAACAGATAATATTGGATTGTAATTATATTAAAAGAGAAAGAAAAAGAGAAATTTGACCTCAATTTTCAAACAGTTGGTCTAAATTCAGTCAGAAACATTTTTGTAATATCTATAACTCAACTACTTGGATGGTTGTCGACCCTACAAACTTGATAAGTGTTGCACATGTATGTGCGAAATATATATATTTTTTTCATTATCAGTTTTTTTTTTTAAATTTTTCATAAAACATTCCAATCTTCAAACTTCACAATGCTGTAACTTAAGGCATAATTAATTTTCAATCCCTCATATTCAAAGCGTCATGGAATCTACACAGGTCCAAAAATGTATTGCCTACACCCTTATGCCCCAACACAACTATATAGTACCACCAATTTGCAGATGTCTTCCAATTCCGGGTATTTTTTCTTATTCCAAAATTCTTCTTAAAAATTGCATCTTTTCATTTTAAAATCCATTATCCTCTAAATATAATTGCATTGTAAGTGATTTTTAACGATGTCGAGTTTATAACGAATCTAAAATGGTATTTTCAAAGAAAAAACTTTTTAGTTGAACAAATCGGCGATTCTAAGAAGGACAATCGAATACATCCGTTTTCTACAAAATTCAAATACTAAGCTAAAACAAGAAAACATGGCTTTGAAGATGGCCGCAAGACAAAACACACTCAAAGGCCTGCTCACTACCGGTACGAACTTGAAATACAGTCCTGAAGATACGCCTCCACATTCTGACCACTCTCTATCACCCGAACATTCTCTACCACCTAGCCCTGAATACAGCGCTAATATTAAAGATGAGATGGAGGACGAGAGCATGACTCTTACGAGAGGAATGTTGGACAGTTCCAGGTTGACTTTGTGCATGTTCATGTTTGTAATGGTTGTCGTAAATCCGTTTGGATATATCCTGAATAGAAATAGTATGGGATATGGCGGTGAAACTGAACCCAACAGAAGAGGAATTTTGGGATGTAAGTCATATGAAGACAAATTTTGTATCTGAATGAAAAAATGTGTTCTAATTTCAAAGTTGATTTTTTGATGTCTGGCCCATTTGATTTCACCAATCTTTACTTTGAATTAAGTTTATTCCTCAGTAATGACTAGAGTACAAATAACGGTACACTGAATATCAGTTTTTAGAATATACTGAGTGAAAGAGATAAGATGTTTTTTCTCTGAAATATGAAATAAAGTGTAGAGCATGCTAAGATAACAAACATTTACTTAAATCAAATTGTAGTCCCATCTTTTCTGAATAATTTGTTTTTTATTTTCGTCATTATCTCTGTTACTATTTGAGATACACAGTTGTGTTTGTGTTTTAAGTTTCGAGGAGAAACATATTCTTCCCTTCAAATATATGCTGAAAACTGAAATTTCAATGAAAATTCTATTTCAGTGTCTTTACTGACCAATAAATCTATATTTAAAACAAAAGTGTCAATCTTGAGTTAATCACACGAGAAAATCAACTTTAAGGTTGAGGTCCATTTATCATACTTTTTTAGTGAATGAATCGACATCGGTTTCTGTCTCTCCCTCGGCTTTCTTGCTGTGGCTTATAAACATATTTATATTTGGCTTCTGCTTGGTGAAAATGTTTGTTTACGGAGATCCTATAATACCGAGTAAATCAAAAGAAGCTCAAAAATATTGGACACATAGGAGACAAGCAGACGTGCTACTCGCAAAGGTAAAATAATGTCAGGATTTAAATTTTTTCATTGTGATGTGTTGGTTTTATTTGTTTCAGGGTGAAAAGATGGAGGCTAAACAGGAACTACTGAGAGGCCTACAGACTTATGGAATAATTTTACCAACAAGTCGCTTTGAGTTAGTTCTCTGTCTTTGTTGGCAAATGTTCAGGCAGGTTATGCACAGATTGTGGATTGGAAGGTGGCTGTCACGGCATTCGGGAGGCTTCTTCGTGGACGGGTAAGTTGTTTACACAAAATAAGTTTTTTTTTCTTTGTATTTTCTTTTATATTACTTATTTCTAGTAATTACGTTTTTTTTTGTAGAATAACCAGGTTTGAGGCGCAAACGTCCTGCAAAGAATTGGCTCTGGTGTATAATGATTTGCATAAAATTCAGCTGATTGATGGGCCCGAAGAAACGTGTCACATGTTCGGCCTTACGACTTCTCTGAGCGCCTTAAATCTGGCCGAAGCTGCCAAGGGCAGGATAAAGCCGGTCGATATGATAGATATTTACGTTGGCGTCGCACTGCGGATAAAGGCTAGTTTACCGAATTTCCTACATTTTGCTCAGAGGTGAGTAAATTGGATTGCTTGCACAATATTTCAATAATATTGTTCTTACCTTTGATGTACAGGGTATTTTACTGTGTCCTCATATAAAAAAAATAATATAAATTTAAACATATATTTAGAAATTATATATAATATAATTTTTAAAATCTTTGACATCACTATTGTAATCAAATGTTGATAATCGGTGAGATATTTAGTCATTCTTGTTCGCCGTATTAATGTTGGCCGTTTGTTTTTGTATGCTTGTCTAGCGTCCTGTTGTCTAGGTGGATTGATATGTAGTTCACCTAAATTAGGTCAATGCCAGATATTATTGACACTGATATTTTCACAAACTAAACACAGTGCTTTAAAAAAAATAGGAACAAAAAGTTTTTATTGAAAACTTTAAATGATATTTCAAATCTGCCAAATTAGTAGGTACTTAAACAATATTTTAAAGTACACGGAGAAAATAGGTAATATTTTTCAAAAAGTTCCTAAAAAACTGAATCCCTACTAAAGTTATTCCTTATTACAAAAATAGATTTTTAATGTGGAAATGTAGTAAATAAATTATTATATTTAATATAGTTATATTTCTTCTTAAAATAAGGCATTCATTATTTTTAAATGTTTTCCTTTTTTCTGGTTTTCTTTTTTTATACAGGGTATCCCAAAAGTATGGAAACCCCAGAATAACTTGGAAGTAAAGGGCTATACGGAAAAACGTTTCATACAAAAGTTTCAGGATTTTTTCCGGGCTATTCAATGATGACCTTGAATTTGACTTTGGCCTTGATCTTGAAGGCCATTTCAAGGTCAGTCATTTTTTTAAAAGTGAACCCCTACTTTTTTTCACGCCATTGAAAAGAGCAGAAAATTTTACGTCCAAATATGACTTTGACCATGACCATGTCAAGGTCATTTTAATGTCAAATAAGATTTTTGATAGATACCGCCTGGAAACCGCAGAATACCTCGGAAGTAAACGGATATACGGAAAAACGTTTCATACAAAAGTGGTCTGAAGTGGTCTAAAAAATAAAGGTCATGAAGTCATGTTCGGAAGCAAAATTTTCCACTCTTTCTAACTCCACAATAAAAAATATGGGTTACCCTCACAAAGATGGACCCCTACCTTGAAATAACCATGATCTCAAGGTCATGGACAAAGCTATATTCGGACGTAAAATTTTCCGCGCTTTCCAATGGCATGATAAAAAGTAGGGGTTCCCATTTGAAAAAATTACCTTGACCTTGAAATAACTTTCAAGGTAAAATTCAAGGTCATCATTGAATAGCCTGGAAAAAATCCAGAAACTTTTGTATGAAACGTTTTTCCGTTTTTACTTCCGAATTATTCTGGTCTGTCCATACTTGTGGGATATCATGTATAATACATGAACTGTGAATTAATTTTGGTGGATATTTTTGTAAATTCAAGGCTTTATTGTGAAAAATTGTGTACATTATTATTTTTCAAAGTATTATCTGTAGCTAGCCACTACTTTTTCCCATCTTACGGGCAGCACATGCAATCGATCCAATTTTGTATATCATCGTAAGATTGGAAGTGCTTTTTAGCCAGGCCGTGTTCCATAGGTTGAAACAAGTAGTAATGCAATGGAGCAATATCTAGTGAATATGGCGGGTGGAGTAAAACATCCCATTTCAGCTTTCTAAATATTATGTAGTTTGAATTCGTTGTAAATTATTGCTATTACGTATGTTTTAGATATTACATAGGGTTGGCCCAACTATCATCGACTAACTCTTGTGATTCCATTCCGACTCGCCTGCAATGGTTGTTTACCCCATACGGTTATAAATTTTTCATTTCGCACAAATTTACCAAGGTAGTAAAAGGTAAATGTCTACCGTTCACCTCAAGCGGAAATATCCTTGATCCTCTGGCCGTTCAAATGAAGGTGGGTGGTTTGTAGGATAGCGTGAAAATAAAATTTTATACTTTTATTTCATCGTAGATTTATCACGAACACCTCTTGCAAAAAGCAATGCAAATCATACTGTCTCCGGGCCAGAAAAGCGAAAACGGCCAGGACAAGAAAACTGATATAAGCGACGCTTTGGCGTACATCGATTTGCTGAGTGATAGTACGAACGTCGACGCCAAAACTATATTTGGGTCAAGTGCTGGGCAAAGTAAGTGTAAAAAGTATTGGGTGTTTATGACCTAGGAGCGAAAAATTTTATAGAAACTCCTATAAGTAATGGTGCAAATTTTTTCTAGATTATTTGAAATTTTCAATATCAATGGGGTTAAACAAAAAAAATAGCAATTTTTTTTTAATTTATATTTTGTTTCACTTTAGTGATTTATTTTTAATTTGGCAAATGTAAATATGAAAAAAGATCTTAAAAAAGCAAAAAATGCATTTGTTTTTGGCAAATTCTTAAAAACAATTAAAATTTACTTTTTTTTGCAACTTAAATAAAACGGGATTTGAACATAAAGTAAAAGCATTGTTTGAAAAAAAATAGATTTTAAAAAATAATTTTAAAAATTAAAGATATAATAGGTATCTTAATTAAACTTAATTTCCCTTAATTAAACTTAATTTCCCTTAATTAAACTTAATTTCCCTTAATTAAACTTAATTTCCCTTAATTAAACTTAATTTCCCTTAATTAAACTTAATTTCCCTTAATTAAACTTAATAAAACTCTTAAACTAAAACATTTAGAATTAATTAAAAAAAAATGATTCTTTGGTAACGTTTTGTTGTTATTTTTTACATAATTTTCAGGGCTTTAAAAAACATATTTCTAAATTTGTTTTAACTATACCTACATTTAAAATTATCATTGAAACATAACACACAGTCCAGCTAATAAGTTTTGACAGATTGTATTGTGGCGAAGTGTGTGGCACTATCTATGTGCAGTCAACGGAACTACGTAGCGGCAAGCCCTCCGAGTGTATCTACCACGAAGTTATAACGTTTTGTGTGAAGTGAGTTTTTAATAGTAATCATGGAAATGCACATTGAACATCGTAGAACAATCAAGTTCTGTTTTAAAGCCAGCAAAACAGCCACGGAAACGTATCAACTTTTACAAATGGTGTACGATGAAAAGCGTTTATCACATCCAACTGTGTTCCTATGGTTTGAGAAGTTTTGTGATGGACGAGGCATGCATAACTACTACAGGACGGAGTGTGTCGTCGCACAAGCCAAACGAACTAAAACATCGAAGCTGTGCCCTCTGCATTGAAGTCTGATTAGCGATCAATAATCAGAATGTTGGCAGACTGTGTACGATTGATCGACAAACATTTTTCAGCGTAGAGCGCGCAGCTTCAATGTTTTCGTTTGTTGGACTTGTATAGGGACGTCCCGTCCCCTCGTCATCGTGCACGCTGTCTGGGCCATCACGAAACCTCCCGAACCACAGGAATACAGTTGAATGTGACATACAGTCCTCACCGTATGCCATTTGTAACAGTCGATATGTTTTCGTAGCTGTTTTACTGGCTTTTAAACAGAACTTACTTGCTGTACACTTTTCAATGTGCGTTTCCATGATAACTGTCAAAAACATCATAACTTCGTGGTAGACATACATATACTGATAAAATTTTGTTTGGTCACTACGTAGTTCCGTTGACCGCACATAGATAGTTCCAGGTACATCCCCACAATAAAATCCGTCTTAAAATTTAATAGCCGGGACTATGTAAACCCGCTAAATTTGAAAAAACTTGTTATAGCAAAACATTACAAAACAATATTTTCAGGTCACGTAATCCCATTAATATTGAGTTTTTGGAACAATATTATACTTTTTTTTGTACTATTATTTTTATGGCCAGAATCACAAAGTTCTTTGCTCATAGCTTCTGGACACCCTGTAGAAATATCAATGATAATAATTTAAGAAAATTGAGAAAATTAATTCTGTTTTTTAGGTTATCAAGACCCCATAGCCCAATGGTGGACCACCTTCATATCCATAGCTTGTCACTGGCTGTTGGACAACGACACCAGTCTGGAGCCTCTGTATAACAAAATATTGTTCATCCCGGAGGCCCTGGCCTCTCTAAACGATCCCCTGCCTAAATCTATCGTAGCGGCTTTTATAGCCCGTAAGAATTACATCGATTCGGAAATTAAAGTCGATACCAGGAAGATTCTGGCGCAGTGCGACTACGCTAGCCATTTGCTGGCGGACAGTTTGACTTACACCAGTTGTAAGCAGAAGGATAACTTGGTCTTGGTAAGTTTATTTACTTTTGACGAACTAAGTTTAATAAATTTGAAATTGTACTTTTTTTAAATTTTTCCGCAAAATTATTGAATATTTTGAAATTTTAATTTCTTTTTGTAAAAATAAATTCGGATTAAGTCATTCAAACACTTGGTACTAGGAAGAACAGTTTATTTTACAAGTTTTTATGATGAGAAAATCTTGAAAAAGAAGCATTTGCTAAATTTTATAAAAGTTAAGGATATTTACTTTAAGCTTAAATGTTATTGGGATCTTGTACTTGGAATGGAATTTCTTGTCATATCCGGCGTTTTAGTTGGTCCCATTGGATTTAAATCTAGGGTATGTTGGAATGGGGACTGAATGGAGAAATTAATCGCTATGCTAGTTGCGTGTGGCCGAGCGTTAACGTGCATTGTTATACAGTGTGTCCACGGATTGAGCGCACGTGAGCAACGTGACAAAAATTTTTCGAGTTAAAATTTGTGCTTCTGGGCTTCATCTCTTCTTGGCCTTTAACTGATAAGTTGAAAATTTTAGTCCAATTAATGCACAGGGTGTTTTTATGATGAATTTTCAAAAATTGTCAAGTAAAGTACCTTTGTTTTTAAAAATATCAAAAATATTTACTTAAGAAAGTTATTGAGAACTAAAAGTTACGACAGATCATCAATTTTCAATTTGATCGGCCAACTTTGTTTTTTTTTCTTTACTTTCCAACACGACGGACATCCAGAGCATTCAATGTGAATCATTCGAGAATGGCTACATGGTCAATTTCCTGGATGGTGGATTGGGCGAAATGGCCTAATTCCTTGGCTTCCTATTCTGATTTAACTCTAATGGACTTTTATTTGAGGCGATCTCGAGTCCCCGCGGAGTAACGATTTATTTGAATTGAAACAAAGACTAACACAACATACAATTAATGCCATCCCCAATTAAGAAATCTAAAACGTCTACACAGAATTTACCAAGCGCGCCGAGTGATGTGTAATGGTTGAAAATTCATTTTGATTTTGAAAACACCTTGTATATTAATTAATTGGACTAATTTTGTCTACTTCCTAGTTTAAGGTCAAGCAGAGATGATGCCGAGAAGCTCAAATTTCAACTCGAAAAATTTTTATCATTCACACCCCACGTGCACTCAATCCGCGGACACACTGTATATATTTTTTGTATCCAATATAATTGACATATGGCAAAATATAACCTTGCAAGATGTTTTCGATGTGTAAGTCATCTGTCATTCATCCAATCACTTCCACGATTTTGTTGCTTCTCTCCCAATTCATACCTCCCAAAAGCATTCTTTCTGTATTCATGGTTCCTCCCATCTGGCTTCCACAATTAAATTCGGGTTTCATCTGTGAAGAATATTTTTCTAATGTATATTTCCGTGAACATGTTTTCTGAGAAATTTTAATCAATAAGGCAAATGACGATAAAAAATATTCGATAATTTTGACCATGACTATAATAAACAAGTGTTTTAAATTCATTTCTTGTTAATAATTTGGAAGGGATTAAGAAGTGTCGGTTAGAGTGCATTGTAGTTGCATTGCATGTTTAGTTAGAATGCAGTGTTCCTTCAGTGCATCCTAAAGGACATTCCACTCATCAAGAATTATGTTAACAATTTTGGTAAGTATTTCTATGAAGTGAGGTCGTTTTCCATTTTTTTTATTCAATCAGTTTGCCTAACTTAAGTAGCACCTGTCATCGCGTTAAAAGCAATTGCTACTACCAAAGCGACAATAACCCACCAATGACCGACATTATTGAGAAATCTAATTATTTTGTTAACCAAAACAGAAAGTAATTATTTGATGGACAAATCCATCCAATAAAGTTTTTGAAATTGTTTCACTACTGCTGTAAAGCTGTTAAATTGCTGAGCAGTATACGAGGTCTATTAGAAAAGTATCCAACCTTTGGCCCAAGAAAAAATCTGGCATACATGGAGCATTGAAAACCCTCTTTCAGTATGGAGTTTAGCTCGGCTGTCGTTGCAGCTATAATGTCCTCTCTTGTCTGAAATCGCTTTCCTTTCAATGGCCTCTTGAGTCTGGGGAGCAGCCAGAAGTCCCAGGGGGCCATATCAGGAGAGTAAGGAGCCTGTCAAACCACAGGAATGTGATTTTTCACCAAAAAAGTCTCAATCAAGTGCGAGGAATGTGCTGGAGCATTGTAGTGATGAACGCGCCAATTTCTTGTTGACCACAAATCAGGTCTCTTGCGCCGCACAACATCACGTAGGCGTCTGAGGACATCCCTGTAGTATTGTTTGGTGATTATCTGCTCCTGAGGTGCGTACTCGTGGTGTACCACACCGTGGGAGTCAAGGAAAGCAGTCAGCATCACTTTGACGTTGCTGCGCACTTGGTGGGCCTTCTTTGGACTTGGTGACGTGGAATGCTTCCACTGCGAGGACCGTCACTGTGACTCGTTACCAGTGATGATGGTGTTTATGAAGTCGGGATCACTGTTTGTGGAATCCAGCATGTCCTGTGAGATTTCAATACGAAGTTGCTTTTGTGCCACCGTGAGCAGTTTCGGCACGAATTTCGCTGCAACTCTCTGAATGGCCAAATCCTGGGTCATAATGGAATGTGCCGAAAAAGTGCTGATGCCCATCTCTTCCGCAATTTCACAAATAGTCACACGACGGTCCCACATCACCACAGCATTCACTTTGGCAATGACCTTGTCATTTCGGCATGTTGATGGCCGACCGGAGCATGGTTCGCTCTCCACCGATGTGCGGCCGTCTTTAAACCGGTTGTACCACTCCTTAATCTGCTCATGCAAACGCGTTTGATTCAAATCCATCAGGTTTTCACAAAACAAAATAAGGTCGGATATTTTTTTAACAGACCTCGTATGTCGTTCTTTTTCTAATATTAATTTAATACCATCTAAAGTTCAAAATGATTATGACGTTTATCCGTGAATACCAAATTTCTATTTTCACAATGAAAATGAGGACACAAATATACCGTAATATCACTAAACACTGAAATAAATAACTTTATAAGCTTATACCCTTACACTACAGAAAGACACAACATTGTATTTCTCAATCAGTAAAAACTGATACCTACCTCATGCAGAAAGTTGCGAAAATACCTAACGTACAACAAACACCTCAAACCGATAAACTGAAAACTAAAATAAATGTTGAACTAAACTTATATTCCGATCGTGTAAACAATGATCAAGCATATGGCTATAAAACTATTGGTCAACAAAACAGATCGAACTATGCAATCTCTGCCAAAGACGCGCTATCATAGAACCATTATTCACAATTTGATGTTTAGCACTGATTCAACTGCTGAAATGGCTGAATAAGAAAAAAAAGAGAATAAGAACATAAAGTATTTTAGTTTTCCTAAATAAGTCCTTGCGTATATTTATAAACACAGCTATGAGCAATTGTTTATTTCATTTGAGTATTTACTTTAATTTAGTAACGTATGCCTGTCTATATACCAGAATTAGTTAATATTTAATAAATCATGCAAAAATAATATATTTTTTAAAACACTTGAAAATTTTTTGCATGGTACTTCGACTAACTGACGTCTTTTTAAGGATACCTCCATAATATTGGCATGACTGCTAGTTAAAAGGAATAAATACTGGAGAACAGACAAATACATAGTAAATATGAAATAGTGAAGTGAAATAGGATTGTCAATCTGTTGAAATTTTAAGTTGAAAATGTTTTAATTTTTTAAATTTTTTAATTAAAATGGAAAATAATCAAGAATTATAAGTTAGCTTGCTAGTAAACTTCCAATATTGGTTATTTACAACAGTGTAACCTTACCACTGCTTACATTTCTACTGTTAACTAAATTCAGTAATTTTTGTTGTAATAAATTTTAAATTGAGAATAATTATTTCAGTTGGCGCAATTATTGGTTTGTGATTGGTTACTGGAAACGAGGACTTCCCTCTGGGAAGACAGCGTGGAGGAAGGCCTGAAAGGTCCAGTTTCAAACAGCACTTTGACATCCTTCCAGGCCGATATGGCATCTTTGAGGTCCCTCGCCGAACACATACCCGTAAGTTTTTCTAACTCGTTTCCATGCAACGGAAGTAAAGTTGAAGACAAAATAATTATTTATAATTTTAAATTTATTTCAGTCCGCTTTATCAAGAGTCTTCTTGTACGAAGCCACTGCCAGATTGATGGCAGGCGCTGCGCCCGGTAGGACCCAGCAGCTTCTAGATCGCAGTTTGAGACAGCGGCATGGGAAAACTTCGATAATATGTGGTAAAGGTAACTATTTTTTGTATAATTCATGTAATATACCAGTTATTTTTTATGAAATTTATAAATATTTTGAAAATTAACTGCAACTTTTGCTTCAAATCAAAAAATTTTGTTATAAGAGGGCTTTATAGCAAATAGGCAACCAGCCTATACATATATATTTTTATAGATTTTATTACACAGTTTGTCTAAATATGAATTAATGCACAAATAACAGACTTTCCCCCATTTTAAGGCAGATTTTCTATAAAGTGGATTTAGTTTGAAACTCAAATTACTTTTTGGTGTAAAGAAATTTGTAATTTACGATGACGGCAAATTTTTCCTAACTTTTACAAGTTCTGGACAAACGATTTATTATGGTGTATTGGTGGTTTCAGGTGACAGAAACGGCCATGAAATGGGTGGCGAGAGGCAGCACGCGGCAGCTTTATACATGGCGTGCAAACATTTGCCAGGGCCTTTGTTGTCTTCGCCCGGCGAAAGGGCTGGAATGCTCGTCGAAGCAGCCAAAACTCTGGAACGAGTCGGTGATAAAAAGCGATTGCAGGATTGCTATAAGCTTATGAAAGCTTTGGGCACTAATGCCGTAAATAATTAATTTGTCGATAATATTCAGTTAGTGTTTGTAGTACTGTAGTTGTACATATTTATTTATCAGCTTATATAATTTACTTTTTTTAATTAAAATAAAATTTAATTCTTTTTCAAACATACTTTGTTTATTCTAAGGAAACCTTTCTTAGAGTCTTTCCACTTATTTCAAGCTAACAGAAAAATGTTTCTGTTTTACACCAGAATAAAGGTAAGTAATATTTCTTAAATAAAAAGTTTTATTTTAAAAGTGAATATTCTAAAAAAAGAATTTCAAATAAAATTATTTTTATTTTATTAATTACCTGCTTCACACGTCAAATCCAATTGCAGTCAGAAGAAGTGTTTTTTTTTTAGTTTCATCTGTAACTATTTTAAGTTTTTTCTATGAAAAATTGTTATTTACAAATGTTTTATTTTATAAGGAAAAAAGAAAAAATTCTCATGCGCGTGACAGTAGCGGTGAATAGTAGTATACACAAAAATATTGAGTCATGACCCCTTTGCCTTCCAGTTGCCCGATAAAATAATATTCAGGGTGATTCAGAACTTATAAAAATAAAATAAAAAATTTGGATGTAGAGGGGACTTAAAAATACAATTTTGTAAAGAAAAAATCGAAAAGGGCAGTTCGAAAATGATTTAAAATACACTTCTGCACGGCACTGGAAACTGATTCACTGCAAAGCCTGACCTGGCACAATGCGACCGGCACTGCGGCAAAGTGTGATAAAAACGGACAAAAAGAATTTCGCATGGAAAGAAATAAATATAATTTTCTAACACCTACTTTATATCAGCAAATTCAACTGCTTTTACTGCTATTATTAATTAATAAAATTAATTTGTGGTTCTAATTAATAAAATAATTTGACATACCTGATGTTACAACTGTTCAAAATTTTGTCCACCAACGTGTAAACACATTTGCGCCCGTCTTACTCAGTTTCTACGAACTAACACAAATGTTGTCCAGCTTTACCATAACACAAATGTTGTCTTGCTTCACTATAAATTAAAACGATATCAACTCTGAGTTGCTATACATGCAAGCCATTTTTGACACTAACTACTAAAAAACTATTGTAAACACTATCGGAATGACGATTGTAAAATCACTGAGGCCACGTGGCCTTCCATGCGTATTGCGAATGACGCTAGAGACTACAGTTGTGCACCGATGTAATGCTTGATAGTACTACAACTTCAATAATTTTTTTTCTCGGAAACTAAGGATTTTACAAAAAATTTGTTTGCGATATTGCATCTATTCCCAATTTTTTTTGGATACATTGTGAAACACCCTGTATAGTGTGCGCCAATAAGTGTGCATCAAATGTGAACATTTTTTATCTGCTAATAAAAAAAAACAAAAGTACCAAACATGTTCAATGTTAGGTGTTTTTAGAATGGTTCAAACTCTAACAGCAAACTATACTTAAACATTGAAAAATATATAGGGCGTATCATTAGCAAAACGTACAAGTTTGTGTTATATTTATAACTAAAAATCCGAAAATTATACGTAGATTAAAAAAACCTTTTTACAATAATCGAATATTTTCAAAAACGAAAATGTTAAGTATAGAAAAAGACCATTATTAGGGTTGCCAACCGTCCTCCAACCAGGAGGACAGTCCTCCTTTGGATCAAAATGTTCTCCGTCCTCCGCAGGTACATCGGAGGACGCAATTTGTCCTTTACACTAAAATGTTCTAAAATTCCAAAAATACGAAACAAATTTAGATTTTATTTATTGGCGCACAACCTGGCAACGTTGACTGATCACAACAGACAGCGATCTACCATTTTCAATTAGGCATGGTTACAAAACTAGTCAAAAATGGTCATTCATTTTTCAAAATATAACGGGGCTCGAAAATATATTCATTCTGATTTATTTTGCTCTAAGCATTCCTGCCACTTCTGCGCTTCCTGAGCTAATTTTTTCTTTAATGAATATTAAGTGTCGGAAAAAAAGCCTTGTTGGATTTAATAAAATCAAAACTAATTGTCTCTGCTAATTCCGAAAGCAGTTTTTTGATATTATTAAATCAGATGAAAAATTTTTGGATGCAGTTAAAAGCAAAAAAATATAAGTTTATGTTTTTTATCGAGTTTATTTTTTGTTATTTTTCAGAAAAAGTAAGTTTATTTTTGTTATTTTATTATTTTGTTAATATATGTTTTGTAGAAAAATATTTGCTGTTTCCTGATTACTGATAAATTTATAGGTATCAATTACACGATCGTAAACGCTAAAAAATTCCTAGTGTCCTCCTTTAGCTCTCTTCCGAGTTGCCAACCCTAACCATTATTGAAAGATACCGTTATCTTTTGAACGCAATAGAGAAAACTCACTTTACTTAATTTATAAAAAATGTCACATTATAAACATGCCTGCTTGTTCTGAAACTATAATTCAGGTACTAAATATGTGATACTATGACTTCAGTTTTGATCAATTTAAATTTTAGAAAAATATAAAAACCCTTCTTTGGAGATGTTTCTCCTATTTTCCGCAAGGATAGAAAAATGTAGTTTAGACACAAGGGCTCGATCTTTAAAAATTGTGGATTTAATTTTGATAAATTGTGGGTGAAGTAAAGCATGATAGGGCTACCTCTTAGCCATTAACAGAATTCTTAAATAATCAACAGTTCTATTATTTATGCATATTTTTATTTGAAGTAACACAGCACCACAAAGAAAATGGCTGGACCATGGACCATAGTGCACAGTATTTTGACCCGCTGATTCTGAATCTAAAATTAGAAATCCCCTATTAATTCGTATTTTGATCAAGAAACTGCCCTAGAAAGTGGTTTTTAAAATTTCAAACCGATTTGTGTAGTCCAGTGATTGGAAAAACATTTGGAATTTAACTAATATTTAAATCTGTTATTTAGAGGTTTAGAGGAATCTACGGGATTACGCGGGTTATGGTACAATGACTTTATGAACTCGAACGTTTTTCCAATTACTGACTACCAGGTTTAGAAAACCATTTTCTTGATGTTAGGGACAAAACACGAATTGATCTGGGAAGTTTGAATTTAGATTCAGTTTCAGCGGGTCAAAATACTGTGGAACACTGTTGAGGAATCGCAAAATTGGGCTTTGGCTCATTAGGTGACAGGGACCCACGTTAGGCGCCATGTCGTGGCACTGAAAGATTGGACTGTCCAGCTAGTTACGGATTTCGGTTAATTCCTTGGATCATCTTATCATCCTTCAGCATACTTTGTAGCTGGTCTTAGGACAATGGTCTAATTTAAGGCCTCCGTAGTGGCAGCTTTAGGGTTGAGTACACATTGAGGGTTTTCGCTGTAGGTAGAACGGACCTAAGCGGATGACTTTAAGAACTACGTCGTGTAGCTATTTTTATAGAGTAACCCCAAAAATAGTTTACAATATATGTTTAACAATCGATATTGTCTATATCTCTGCATAATATGAAAGAGATTTATAAATTTTAATCCTGCTGAAGGCTGCATGCACCGGCCAGATCTCGGACACTGGTTACTGAACTGACGATAGATCGAGCAGACGTTCGTTCACGGCGGGGGGCATCTCCGCTGGTGGCGGTGTGGCAGCATCAGTATTGGCTGTTAATGTTGGATTTCCGTTTGGTTTGGTTTTTGTCAAATTCGGTGAATTTTTGATCTCCGAAATCCGATCTGGACTGACTCATTTTCCTTTACATTGTGTTGTTTTGCAATGTCTATTGATACTTTGCAATTCCCGTGTCACGTTGTCTTAGGTCCCATCGTTGGGAGCATCGTCCTCCGTCGGTGTCGGCTGCTGTTAACGGCTCCGTGCTACACATTACTAATTTTTTGCATGTTTAACAAAACAAGAACGACGTCTGAAAACAATTTTGTCACGTTACCTCACTGATACATTTTTTTATCATGCAGTACATGCAGCAATTTTGAAGTCAAATAACTCGAAATTAAGGTTTTACCAGCAAAAATTTTATTTTACAATTACACAGCCCCACAAAAAAAAATCTGCATCGGACTAGACCACTATATCCGTTTGACCTTGTCAGGTGAAGTTAAAGGTCATTTCAAGGTCAAATCGAGAAGCGAATCATTCTACACATCTCCTTTCTGAGCAGTTGTCATCGTTTCCAGTATCCTTCATGGTAGCAGGATTGTAAATGCTCTATTAGAACCACCATAGAAATGAGGCTTTTACTTATATATTGATGATTTAAATGAAGTTAGGCTTGTCAGTAAAGATATTTTATGTAAAATTTCATTACGTACGACGTACGAGTAATAAACAAATTTATCATTGTTGGAATGTGAATACTCATCTTTCACCATAGAATACGAAACGAATATTACTATACCTGTATTGTTGACATGTATCTTATAACGCACTCAACTGTCTACCAAAATTCTCCCTCAACTTCAAGCACGGCAACTATCCAGAACCTTTCTTACCGCGAAGGATGAAAGCGTTAGTAACCAATAATAGTAGGTATAAAATTATAGTGTCGGATTTTCAAATGTGATGGAAAAAGATCATGCTAATGTAAAGACTCGTGAATGTTGAGAGTCTTTCGGTCCATTATAGATGAGCGAGGCTAAAATTGCCTTGTAAGCCAAGCCAACTATAGTCTGTTTAGAAATGAAAGAGAGTAATATTAAAAGCTTATTATGAATGCAAATCGTAAATAAATGTAGTACTGGTGCTTATATTCAATATTTTTATATTATGAATTTTCGGTGTAGATGAGGTGTACTTTTAAAAAAACTTTGTGCGATCGGACTGTACTAAATTGTAGCAGGTAGCTAAAGTTTAATCCCCGATAATCCGTCTTTGTCTATGCCGCTTCAATTTCTCGGTCCATTTCTCTTATAAGTAAACAATATAAAAACAGCATTTCAAAACATGAGGCTACTTTAAGCATCATAACCGGGTTAAGAGGGTTTTTAGTAATTCAAATAAAATTATTCAATATTATTATCAAAATATTTATTTAAATTTAATGAATAGACTTTTATTCCACACAAAAATATATGTATTTTGAAAATTCAAATTATGGTGAGTAAATGTAGTGTTGTATAAATGTACAATAAAGAAAATAAAAAAGTAGGTATATTAAAATTCATCCTCTGAATATTCTGATGAATTATCTTCGTCTCCTAGATTGATAACGATAGGTTCCACAGTAACGTCAATTAAATTATCGAGTTCCCACATTTTCTCCTCTTCTTTTTGTACATGATGTATACATCTTTGCCAGTTATCTGCAGTTACTCGTTCCAAGGAATTTTTTAACAAAATTTTCACGTCACTTAATTTAAACGTCGTATTATTTCGCGCTACATCTCCTTTTACCTGCGCCCAGACTAATTCGATTGGGTTAAGTTCACAGTGATAAGGTGGTAACCGTAGTACCGTTATTTGGCGATTTGTTGCCATTTCATCGATAACATATTTTTTCTGATCTTTATTAAGATTGACAAGTGTCAAAAGTTCCTTTTTCACCATATTTGTTTCAAAAGAAATGTTTTTTCCGGATAACCATTGAATTATATCGGCTTTCCTCCAAGCAGTCGTAGGCGTCCGCTCGGTCTGCCGTGAATGGTAACTGGCATTATCCATGACAATTACAGACCCCGGAGGAATAAGATCCAACATCTGTGTAAAATACTCTTCGAAAACATCTGCGTTCATGTCTTCGTGATAGTCACCTGTATTTTTAGATTCAAATAAAAGTAAACCGCCATCTACAAAACCACTGGCACTACCTATATGTGTCACTATTAATCTTCGCCCTTTACCTGAAGGTGCCTTGAACCCTGTTGAAAGTCCATCCAAAAATGCTTGTCGAAAACTTTTTACATTTTTATCTTGCCATACTTTTGTTACAGTATATCCCTCGTTGACCCAAGTTTCGTCTAGATAATAAATATTCCTCCCTTCGTCACGGAATTTTCTAATTGATCTTAAGTAGGATCTTCGCCAACAAATAATTTCATCTTTATCGATAAGAACTGACTTCCTGTTCTGCTTTTCCCAGCAAAAATTCAACTCTCGTAAGACGGCCCATAATTTGCTTCTACTGATTTTTGGCAAATCGTTGTCCTCTGAAAGTTCACTTAAAATTTTGTTTAGCGTTGGTATTTCTTTTTTAAAATAAAATGAGTGTACTTTTCTGCGAATGACATTTTTGAAGAAATCGTCTATAACGACTTTTGACCTCCCTGTAGATGATTTTGGGGGATTTACAGTATCTTGTTCATTTTTTGTTTCCTTTAAAAGTCTGTAGATAGTCGATTTTCCAATCCCTGTCATTACCCGATAATTACCTGAAACGAAATATTACCACGCCCATGGCCGGTTCTTATCTCGGGGTTTTATTACTCTCTTTCATATTCAAACAGACTATAATAGGTATTACAATTAGTAACTTTCAAATAACATTGACCCTGATGCAACAAGATCAAATGGAGTCATAATAAAATCTGGAGTATTCCCACTAAACCCTATTTAGAAGTTACTAAGTATAACCTTAAAATGGCATTGATCTTGACCCGGTAGAGACAAAAGGAACCCTAATTTGGACTCGGCGACCCGAAAAAACATATAATTACTTTGGTTGCCCCCGTTATAGTGGATTTTTCTCAGTTTGACCTTGGAAAGATCTTATAATGACCTTGAACCTGACCTAACAAGGCCAAACAGACCTCGGATTAGGACTCAGCGACCCCAATAGCGAAAATATACAATAATCATGCATGGTTGTCTTCACTATAAGGAATTTTTCTCGGTTGACCTTGAAATGACCTTTAACCTGAAATGACAAAGTCAAGCGGACCTCGGACTCAGCGACCTCGAAAACATAAGGATATAGTGGTCTAGGCCGATGCACAGAATTTTTATTTTTGTTTGTGGGACTGCGTTATTTTTAATCAGAATGTTACCCTGCACACGTTCTTTAATTTTTCGCTTCTAGTTATGAAATACTCTGTATATTTGATAAACATGTGATATTTTAAAATGTATTTCGTTCCAACCAATTCGCTAATCTGAAAGAGCTCACGCGTTCACTATTTACATACCGCGGAAACGCGTTACATCCAACTTTTATTAAAAATACGTATTTACATAAAAAATCTCGTTTTATTGTGCGCCGTGCCCCGTTAAATGTAAATAAACCGGGACCGCCTATGTAACACGATCAAATCAGTGTGAGATCACGGGATGGGTTCAAACCGCATTATTAAACATCATGTTTTTGTTGTTTTGCGTTCTGTTTCGGCCTGTTTCGCAGCGCTCCCGTAATTTACTTGCGCTAAGTTACTATAACGTAATTAAAATTTGTATGTTTGCCGTATAAATACTAGCGCAACTTTTTGCCGGTTTGTTGATTTCTCGTATTCCATACACGCGCATTTACATTGCCGGAATTTGACGGTGGCGCGGTGTTAGTTTTGCACGGCTTCCACCTAACGCTGAATTGTTTCACAGGAGAGTGGGCAAAACGAATTTTTGTTGAAAAGTAAACGACAGATGGACAATGCGAGGTCATTTTCGAGTTGCCCTACCGGTTTACTGTTATACGAGGTGGTTTGTCGTAATACGCATTTCAAAATTCACCCATGTTTCAAATACATATAAAAATTCTTCAATAGGAGCCTCCATGGCGCAATTGTACCCGGAACAGATCGAACTCACGATGGAGGAAGAACATAAATGCAGCTTTCTGTGATGGTGATCTCCAGATGTTACGTCAAGCAAGAAAGTAACTGAGGTATCTGGAATACCCTTCAACAGCGATCGGACGTCCAAAATCGTAGCATCGAAGGTGAAAATGGACCCAGCTCATAATGATTCTCCCAAACCCATCCTGAAGTTTTATAACACTATGAACATGCTAAGGTGGAATGAAGCAAGCTAGCCCAACCTCCCAAAAGCCGTAGCACGGCGCCCAACGTGGGGCCATGCTGCAAAACGAGCAATTAACCTACGAAAATTCATGACAGTTTCGAAAATTGATCATACAACTTCAGGGATTGATTCGGCATGGTAAAATAAACGTAGCCACCAAGAATTGTCGCATATAAATGAGCCATTAAAGTCATTGCTAGCTTTCTTAAGATACAGGCAGACTTATTGGCCCTGAATTGACTATCTGTCGTGGCTCCATAACTTTTTGGTGCTAATATAAATATTAAATTACTTTGTATACATTTAATTTTATGGGGCAGTGATGGTAAATTCACATCCATATTCTACACATGCTTTTTATCTATGACATCGCTAATCAGTGCCTAAGAAGTTAAATTATTAAATTAGCTTCCCTTTCCTCTATTTCCTCTTCTAGTTTAGACTTTAGATGTAGTTTCGACATCAAGAAACAGGATAATGCACATAAAAAAATTCGTAAGTGGTGAGTTTCACTTTTATAATTTCAAATTGCCAGCTAAATAACACAAAAATAAAAAAGTACGGGTCTAAACCTTTCTATATATTTTTAATAGCAATATTTGATAAAGCGGCAAACACCTCATTGTTTATATTTCATCGATGCTTCCTGGTGCGTCTTCCCACCGCGAAAGAGGAAATTTTAATCGCACCCCTCCTTCGCCGCCCTTAGATTTCTCAACGGCGCCATTTGGTTGTGTAACGCGTTTAAAATTCATCCCGCCGAGGGAAATAGTTTATCTGTTAACCGTACCTATTCAATCGGAAAACTAAGTCGGGATATTAACTTTATAATTTGTATGGGTAGTTAGGATGTATTGAGCAGGCAGGAAACGGCATAGAGGAGGCAGTAACGTGCGACACGTAGTAATATGCAGTAAATTTGTGTGGAGCCAGGTAATTTCCTTCTTCAAATAGGCGCGAGCTAGGGCGACTATAGAGAGCGTTCTCGCGGTTATTGGGCTCTTCATCTTGGGGAGCGGGAATCGTTTTTATTCCCGGCAGGTTTTAATGTCTGCTGCCTCACCCTAAATTAAACTTTTAACGTAATTATTATGTTGCTGAACGGCTATTACTGAGAATAGCTCAGCGTAAACACACTGCTTTGCTAGGATATTTTAGTTACAGTTAGTAAAATATTTGCAAGGGAAACAAAAACATCATATTGCCTTAAGTACATGCATTTTATTTAAACTTGTTTGCTACGATAAAAAATGTCTTGTCCCTATTTAACAGCTCACTTAGAATAATTATATTTTACTCGATTGTCGATCTGTCTCAAGTTAGTTGCTCTGCTCGGGTAAGTAAATATAGGTACTTCTTGAAATTTATTCAGTTTAATGAGCTCTTATTTGTAAAAATTTAGGACTCAGTGTAACTGAGGGCTAACTTAAAATTTTCTGGAATAAACCGGAATTTGTCTCACTGCGTATGCGCAGGGACGTAGGGGGCGATTGCCCGGGGTGACCTGAGTCTAAAATTATCAGTTTCAATTTCATCCCACTCGGTTTTGCCACACAATACACCTTATTAGGTATATATTAAAAAATAATAATAAATTGGGGCGGCTTAAATTTTTACTGTGTCACTTGATCAAATCAAAAATAAATTATTCCAATTTTGTTATTATAGGATCTATTTATTTTATTTTTCTATATTGTTAAATGTATTTTGAAAATGTACAAAAAGCGTGTAGGTACATTTTGCTCAAATTGGGACAATAGTTTTCAAAAAAGTACATGGATAGTTCTTTCATTCAAATTTCTATCATTTATAGTAGGCAATAATTATCTTTCAGGCCTAAGTACCTACATTACCATTTCCGGTTAAATTTTGTCTTCATTGTTATTCTACATGAAGGGTAGGACCTAACATAAACACTATGGTTCTCTCTTGTATGTTTATATTGTGTAACGGTAGTGTAACTAGTTTGGGGTTAAAATAATCCTGGGATAAGGACTGTGTGGAGGAAAATTATGTCGGATATAGATATACTACTCGTAGATAGTGGGTAGAAATAAATTTTATAAGTAGGATTCATATCTTATCGATTTTAAATATCATTTGAATATACAATGTGCTAATAAAAAGCGCAAGAACGTGATTGATTTATTTTTTAATAATAAATTTGGGATTTGGCGTTCCTTCTACTAAACATTCCACGTAATTTGCGCACAGTCTCAGCTACACACTCTCAGCTCTCACACTCTCCGTACTCGCAATGCATTTTTCCAATCTTCACTCACTCACCCATTGTACAGTAGGTACTCCATTTTGTCTAACCGCAACGCAAAATGTCTTTACTACAACATGTAACCCTACACAATTCTGCCAACTCTTCGGAATGAAAATGGCGCACGATTCAAATTCTGCGTTACTTTTGGGACACCGTTTGTGTTTAATTTCAAACTCCATAACTAGTAGGTGGGTAGTAATAATAATGACAGAGCAATAATTATAGAAGAGATAATTTTCACTAAATTACTGTTAAACAGCTGTTAAACTATTATGGAAGGGTGACACGCAGGTAATGTTTTAATATGTGCACCTAATAGACTATAAAATTTAACGCGAGAATAATATGCTGCTGGTGTTTACGATCATCAGTAAGCTTTTAATATTTGGAATCTTTTGATAGGGTTGCCTTGTGTGTGTATAGCCCCAAAGAGCTGCAATAGAAAACAATTTAGTAAAACCAGAGCCAATTGAGAAATTTGGACCTCGGATTCGGATTCAGCACACCAAAATTCTTTGAGAAAGTATATTCGTGTTGCTGGGTTACAACCTTGTCGGCCTGTGTTATTTTTTCTATTTTATAATTTGATTTTTTTAAATCATTCCAAGCTTTCAAAGAAAGTTTCTGTTACTATCTTTTACTTCACTGAGTTTAGTTTGTGAATCTCAGTGTTAGTGACCTCTGACGTTGATATAGTTTAGGTAAACTACATACTTAATATTAATTAATCCACCCGATTTGATATGACAATGTGTTCTAAAGGTCAATGGTTCTCTCCGATAAGTTGACCTACCCATCCAAAGTTACGTTTCAATCGTTTTTCAATATATCTATTTACATAGAATTATCATACAGACTCATGTCATCCACTGAACCCCCTCAAGATGGAATTCTATGAGCGAACCAAATATGTCAAGTGTTTTATTGCTTTTTTGGCAGGAGTGCCGCATCAGTCGGTCGTTATGAAAAATAAATCCTAAGTGTAAATACCAGAAATCTCCTGGCCCCTCACAGTCTCATATTACTATTGAAAAACGAAGTCGGGGAAGAAAGAATAACGGCTCGGATTTCCAGTTCATATGTAAGATCGATCGAAATATATAGCTGTTATAAGTCGCTTAGATTTTCTTTTGCAAATTTAGATAGCAATTAATTAAATAAAATATATATAACACAAAATAAATTATATGTATATGATTTATGTACAGAAATAATAAAATTTATGCGGCCTGCAATTCCAAAACTTTTAAATTTCTTAGAACTGTTTAAAAATGTAAAAGGTACAAAACAGTCAATACTGATGATCCATGAACATCGATGTTATCCCCTACTTTGTTAAAATCTTTGAAAATGTTTTAAAAACTCAAACAATCAATTATTTTAAGAAAGAAAATATTTTCAGCTCCAACCAATTTGGTTTCAGAATCAATTTTGGTCATAGAGAAGCCGATTAGTAGGTACAATTCATACTGGCTTTGAGCAAAGACAATCTTTATGTTCTCAATTTTCAGATCTTACAAAAGCATTCGATTGTGTGCCCCATGAAATTTTTCTAAATAAATTGCATTTCTAGTTTTGTAGCACAAAGCTGTACCTAATTTAATTACATACATACTTCGATATGTAATACAGAATATAATTCTAGATCAACTTGTCCCGTTCCTAGTGCAGGACTGCTACAGGGATCTGTCCTTGGACCAGAGCTGTAGGTGACTCCTTGTTAACTATTCAGTTTGCTGATAGTACAAATGATTTGTACGAGTAAAATTAATTGACAAAGTCAAAGACCAAAGTGGAATCAACGATGTAGGATTGGTTTCTCTAGTATCAAATAAACTTGAATGCAGATAAAACAGAGACTATAAGTCCTTTAAATTTTCATTTGAGGTTTTTAAAAAAAATAATCTACTGCGGATTGAAAGTATATCAGAGATTAGTACGTTGCTATAAGTCGACGAACTAATTGATGTGTTGATGTATGTAATATGTGCTAACACTGACAGATATGCCTAGTGAGAACACAACACGCCATTTCCGCTCGACTAGTAATTTTAAATATATTAACACCTTTTTGAAAAGTTAAGGTCAGTATATGTAAAAATACTTTAATAATTTGTAAACACATAATCAGTATACTTAAGTAAATGTATTCTTGCCTCGTGCTAGTATTGCTTCTGCGTCGCGTATAGTAAAGCGAATTTTAACAAACAGAATTTTTAATCCGTTCAAAAAATACCTATCGCTTACAATTTTGGCACAGATATATCCATAGCTGCATCAGCCACTCTATCACGTGATCTAACAAAGAGCATTGGTGCCAACAAAAAGACCCGGTAATCAGTAAAAATACGATAGATATGTATATTCGCATTCAGCGCTTCTGTGGATAAATGAATATGTGGGGAGAACTCGGTTTTGATCACTAAATTGAAAACTCGATATTGGAATGTGATGTATGTATTTCATATTTCATTGTCTGAAATGAATACATCTTTGTTGGCTGTCATTGGATGGGCTAATTCAATTTTCTTGACTCGGGAATTGCTTCGCATTGGTTCTATTATACCTCCATTTTAAAATTACGTTCCGTATAATTGATAATAATTGAATTATGATTTAACATAACGACCGTGATAGTTTTGATTTATTTTTGTTTAAAGTACCTACGTTGAGAAAAAAATTCTCTATTGGTGTGAAAATTTATTTGTCTCAGTAAAAAAGCTGCATACAACAGGGGTCAGATAACAACTCGGCTGCAGCAGTTAAAACAAGATTCCTGATAGCCAGTCACAAGTGAACAGGTCATCTAAATGTGGCTACTAATATTAACTAAATTTCCCTGCTGTAGTAATTAAACTATGTCGTTACCGTTACTAAAGACAAATATTAAGGGATTGATTGTTATTTTATCGGTTATATTAAATAGTAGATAGTAAAAGTAGACACGCTTTCATAAAATTGATAGTTAAACGTTAAACATTTGCTAATAATGGGAAAATGTGCTACTAAAACTTGTTTTAGAGTTGAGAAGTATTTAACTTGCATATACAACGTTTTACGTCTTTTTCAAGACCTTTATATACTTTAGTAGAAGTCTTCGCTCGCTTCAATATAAGGAATTACCCAATCGTGTACAATGTAACGGTAAATATGTCTTATTATTCACTTGGAATCTCTCAGGACATGGATCACTAATTCTAGATTCAATTTGAGAACATTACAACACAAATAAAATACATTTGAAAAGTTGAATATATGTATGTTAAATGTTAAATAATGAAAAAGGAGGCCAGGATTTAAAATATGTACAGTGTAACTAAAATGTTTGGTCAAATATTAACTTTTCTTGTTGGATTGTGACATAGTGTTAAAATTTTATGTATGAGAAATGGAGAACACCGTTAAAGATATCTAATATTAAGTACGAGGGACTAATATTAAATACGAGGAACTAATATTAAATACGTTCGAACCAATATCTAAAACCGTATGCTACCAGAGCTACATCCCTTCAAAGGACTAGTAGGCTTATATTCTCAGACTAAATTAAAATGAATGTAAGCAAAATTTTTAAATAATATGTTTTAATTATTATAAAATCAAACGGTTTATATTAAATAAAGCAATACAGCTAGGTATATGAATGTTTAAATAATAATTCTTTTTTAACAAAAGTAATATTATACGTCATAATTATATTTCTTGTATTGTTTTTACATTTTATTTATATTTATCTTGTCGCACTTTTTTTATTTACATAATTTATTTGATATTTAGTATATTTTTAATTATATTTCAAAATATTTCGTTGTTATCACGTAAGTTTCTTTATCACTGTGTACTTTTTCTCAACAAAAGATTGCCTGTATCTCCGCCACCGGTTAATACATTTGTTTATTTGTTTATTTATTTATTTATTTACTACACTGTCCAGACATAAATCCAATTACAGGACAGGAAATACAATATTAGATATATGTTACAAATCAGCAGTATGTAGTAAAGAAAAATATATAAGTTAACAGATTAAAAAACTTGAAAAACAAGCATAAAGTACAGAGTTTAAAATAATAACAATAACAATTATTTATATAAAATCCATCAAAATCTGAAACTAAGTGGAGTTAAAAAAATGTGTGTCTTATGTCAGCAGCTTTACAGTAAAAAATATCAACTTAATATTGTACAGTAAAATGATCATTACACATGACAAACATTGGATAATTATTATGTGCATTCATTTTAAAATTAGATAGATAAAAAGTAGAAAAACGTAAACGGGTGGACAATTTTTGCAGTGCCGAGCCAACATGGTTGAGAAGCTCGGGAGAGTCAGTTATATTGTTTATATTCAATTTATACAAATACAAAACCGCAATACCAGCTCAGATAATTTGAACCTCGACAACAATATATCTCCAGAAAATCCAAATGATGGATAGATTCCATCATTCTTAAACAATAAATTACATAATTTATTTATTTATGAGAATCTAAACTAATTAAGTTGTCCTTAATTCGATAAATGACACAGCCCCACAAAAAAAAAGTGGCAGGTCCGAAAGACAAGACCATGGTATCCATATTGTTTTGGGGTTGCTGAATCTGAATCCAGTGTCCGTTTGACACGATTAGCTCTGGTTTAAGGTCAGTTCAAGGTTAAATGTAGAAAATTAATTGTCAACAAACTAAACTTATGTATTTATACGTTTTTGGGGTCGCTGAATCGGATTCTGGTGTCCGTTTGACGCGATTAGGTCTGGTTTAAGGTCAGTTCAAGGTCAAATGTAGAAAATCAATTGTCAACAAACTAAACCTATGTATCTATACGTGTTTGGGGTCGACGAATCCGAATCCGGTGTGCGTTTGACCAAAAAACGATATGGATACCATATCTGTCATGTCTTTCGGAAATGCCACCTTTTTTTGTGGGGCTGTGTAATTAGTCTAAGTTTTATCAAATTTCAGCACAGACACATCTCGAAAACGAAATTTTTCTGAATATTCCTTCATAGGATTTTTTTCTTATTTCCATAATTTTAAGTTTGGCCAGTTAAATCCTAAAATATACCCTATAGATTGTAGACTAGAAGAAAATTAGGACTTGAAAAATATATAATTTGGAAATTATCAATCTTAAATAACCTTGAGAGCGGTCTTTCATGCAGTGTAGAATTAAAGGAAGTTAAATAAATTCTCTAGAGGATATTAAATTTATTAGCAAACTGCTTTACTGAAAAGTTATTGTAATACGAAGAAGACCACAGGAATCGTCATAGGAGAGGCGAAGTGATGAAGTTGAGTAGAGTGTAAATCATGGCTATATTCTCGCCTCATCGGTAATTTACCGTTTCCTTCCCGTTTTAAGGAATAAGAGCACGTCGTTCCTTTTACACTTCAACGACACTGTATTTTATTACTTTCCCAGTCGGCAAACCGCAGAACTCCTTAATAACACTGATCTTTTAAAGATCAGGCATGTGTTAGTTACAGAAGCGAATATAAAGAACTTGGAACAAAGAAAATGATAATCTCCGGCAGCGATCAAAAGGATTAATTCACCAGAAACAGATTATTTCTTTGTTTTCAACTGTTCGATTTTCTCAAACTGGTTCCATTGTGGGGCGCTTCAGATAAGTGCAATTTCACGCGAAATTATTTTCTTTTATATCTTCTGGCCGCGGGCGAGGAGGCTTTATACATTTTAATTATTTCTCGAAACTGGCGCAATTTTTTGGCACTTATGCGCCAATGTTGTAGAAGTATTAAATTTTGATACTACGAAAGGACCCTGCAGATCAATTCTTTTCTACTCATAGCGGTCTGAGTCAGGTGTAATAAGAACATTAACTTTTGTGCAATATTTATAGAAATAATTAATCGGATGACTTCGAAAAATTGCTAATTAACATTTTTGAGATGTGCCAAATACCTTGGATAACGCAATAATCAGTTTTATGGTAAAAAAAAGATGGATAAATCTTTCGCAAAAGTTACTGTGTATTATTGCAATATTCTACTCATACGACATACTTTACAGTCATCATCAGCAGAACTGACAGACCGCAGTAAGTAGGAAAAAATTGATTTTCGGACACAATTACTGTGAAGACTCTTAGTCACTAAAAGAAAACCAACAACTTACCGCAATTTCAGCCAATTTGACAAAGCCGCGAGCCCACATTTTCATAAAGACCGTGCGGGATCCTTTAGAAACGCGAGACCAAAATATTAATTTAAATATTTGGCGAATGCGCCAGTAATTCCGACATTTGTTGTAGATTCCAGTTTGGTCTTCGTTTACCGTTACTTGGACAGCAAAACATTAAAAATATCGAAGCCACACTAAAATATAATCCAGAACAATTTTAAATTGTTCATAATTCACGCCAACTTATAAAATACAGAAATAAACAAGCAAGACGTCAGCGAATGCCGCTCGTAACAATATCATCCTGTAAAAGTGACAGCACCTACCTTTGACGATTTAGTGTCTTCCACAAATATCTGAATATTGAATGAATCGCACAAAACCCATTTCGCCTGGGTTAAAATACGGCCAAAGTGCAGCGTAAAGCGCTATTATCTAAGCCAGTCAGCGGTTTCCCTGCCCATTTTTGTGATTCATTTGGGCAAACGTTTGAATTGCGCTTCGTTTAAATTGATTATTTGGTAGTTAGTCGGAAGCTTAGAACTATTTCCCCTAATGCGCCGGTTGATAAAACTAACTGTTGGAGTTGCGCTGCAGATTTGTAACATTTTAACTGGAACGGGACTAGTCTAAGGAGATATGGCGTTAAGGTCAGTCCGCATTAGACATACTTATATGCAATTAGTTAATGGTTTGTTTGAGCACATCCGAGCGTGAGGGTAACTTTTAATCTCTGGTAATTTCGGCAGGAGAGTTATTGATTTAATCATAAATGGCCAGCGTCGAAAATGTGCTAGGAATCAAACTAAATGCTTTTGGAAAAGAATTCTGAAACAACACAGGGTAAACGAAAGCGTAAATTATTTTACCCTATAAAAAATTTAAGTAAAATTTCAATGAAAAACAACAGAATTTTTCGTTAAAACGAGTTCACTCAACTATTTGTTGGATAAATAAATCTTATACAGGGTGTCTCCATTTTATTGTCTTAAATGAAACGGTTTGTTGCTTTGAAAATAAGTCATTTTTCAAATAAAAGATATAAAAAAGTTCAAATCAAAGTAGACACTAATAACTATTGATTTTAGATCAGCACGACAGAATTACGGGGACATTATTATTTTCTTAGGCGTCTTCACACTAGTGCTCTAACACTGGAGAACAATGTAATATTTGTAATTTTTTTCTGTTCTGTGTCTTCCATATTGCTAACAAAATGTATCTTAACGTACTTAACCGAAACTTAACAGGCAACTAAAGCCCGACTACCTGAACCCGACTACCCGAACCCGACTGACTGACAATACACGCAACCATGCGGCAGCGGTTTCCCATGCGGTGACGTCACACCCACCAGTTCAGCGGATACTCAGCGCACCAGTTTATGATTCTACCTTGGGCTGGGGGACCTGCAGTCACTGAAGAGACTTCAAATCTTCCACTGCTAGAAACTTCTAAGATTCCAGTGACACTGAAGACGCTACAAATCGTCCACGTCCAGGAACTTCAATAGATTCCAGTGACACTAAAGACGCTTTAATTAATGGATGCTAGGCAGCTAAAAAAAAGAAGAAACTTAATTTAAGTGGTACTTCAATTGATGAGAGTGACATGTTTTTGATGATGACAGTGATGAGGAGGAGAACTATGATGCAGAGTGTCTCTTTTGTACAGACCTGTATTCGATAGACGAACAGCTATGCTTTTCTTATGGGACTAAAACCCCCTACCAACTTGAAAAAATTAAATTCTATTGAAATTATTTGCGATAAACATTATCTATATAGCAAAGAAACCTACTCAATATGCACATAACATACATATTGAAAATTAACAACATAAAAATATCATATTCAAATAGTTTTAAATTATATTTAATGAGCGCATAAACACTATGTAGGTGTGGCAACAGCTCTAATAATCGAGTACAGTTGTACATACTGCGAGTCTACAGACCTCGGACATCGGAGATATTGCGTGTCAAATTCGGGTAAAGATGCGTACGCGTTCAAAAATGTATTGTGTGTAAACTATGTACAATATAATTATTATATATAGCAAATATATCGTATTATCCTCGCGAAGATTTGTATCCTTTATTTAAAATCCGTAAATTATGTGAACTGGTAACACAACGAGAATTATGTTAATTTAGTTCTAAAGAAATGAAATGACACTCGAGCCCATCTCTCGTCCAAGTCAAAGAAAATGTTGGATGCAATTTTGAAGGTTCTGTGATAGAAATTACATTATTACTCACTGTTCGTGTTTTTAATCTCTATTTTAGTAATGTTACAAAAGTTTTGCAACTATAACTAATTTTTTAGATATAAAGTTTGCTGAGAAATATTTATGTTCCTTTGTTATTCCGTACAAATGCTTTTATCTCAAGTATTACTAATTATATTAATCAAGTAAAGAAAACTTTATGTAACCCTAAATATTGCTGGGTAATGATTACGATGTTTTTATAAACCATTAAATATATTAAAAGGATTTATCAACTGTATTTTTTATTCCAATAAATATATCACAGCTTCCTAGTCTTTTTTAATTAATCTAGTTTTTTAAAAACATTACAAAAAATCATCTGTTGTGGATAATTTATTGTTGATAACAATGTACATGGGATTTAGGAAAAATGTATATGTTTGAAATCAATTTCGTTTTTATCAAGTCTTTCAAATGTATTCCCTCCTTGCTGTCAGCTGATTGCGACGTTGCCACATTAATCCTCAAGTCAGACAGAAATGCAATTATTGGTTTCTGTTTCTAATTAATACAGCTGTACTATGTTCAAAACTTACATTAGTTTTACATAAAAAATAAGATAATACTGTGTACTATTTATGAAAAAGTTTTGTTTCACAATTTCTACATTTTTTTCTCAGTTATGGTCAAAAAAAGAGCCGTACCGTCCATCTTCGCCTTATAAACCTATGTTAAAATGAACAACTTTCAACAACAATAATTCAAAATCTAGATTAAAAAAAATGTCAAAGAAATATGACGCACAGAGGGAGCACTGGGTAATACGCTATATAAATTTAAAGTACATCTGTGCATTTTAGTAAACCCGATATACCTCCTTAAGTGCACAGTTTGCTACCGATGGGCCATGAAGACTGTGGTGCAATAGATGAGGCTTTTGTGTATAATCTTTCCGATTTCAATTGAAGAACCAAGAGGTTGGCAGTATGTACTAGGTTCGGTCGCTGACGCAGCAACTCGGCATTGAAATATTTGAAAAACTTGTTCCCATATTTATTTAGTAAAACCAATATAAAAGTCTAGTCGCCAAGTTGAAGAATGAGCGCGCGGGCAAACGCGACACAAACACAGAAGCACTGGGAGACCTGGCCATAAATTCAGATGTCAACAAATGGCCTAGCAGTGCAGTGCAGCAATGCGGAATTTGGTGTGATTCAGGCAATTTTAATTTATTATAGGCACCTTCTGTTAATCATTCATATTAGAAATGCGAGAGGGAGAAATAAGAGGGAAATTTTGTTTACTAATATTATTACATCATGACATTTTGGACACCTTTTGAAATGGAACAAAACGAAATTTACCATTAATATAATAAAGTAGTTTGAGGACATAAATAATTAAAATCAAATGAACATATAATAGAAATTGTCTACACATTAAACGCAAATTATTATAATTTTTCACCATTAACAGAAAAATTTTTTAGGGACGCCAATTAAATTCCATTGCTGTTCAACTGACTTCGAAAAAACTATACAAAATGTGCAAAACATGGCAGAGTCTCATATTAGGAGACGTTTCCTTTTCAGTTACTATTTGTGTTATATTATTTGTTTTTTAATATAAATTGAATTGCAAAAATATATTTTTTATATTTGTTTGCCAAAATCGATTTGACTAGCTTACCGCAGGGTATAAGGTTTTAATTTTCAGGACACCCTGTACAAATATTCATTTACAAATTCGCGGAGTGGTTACGTCTGCGGGCCCTACATTCCCCACCATTAAATTATCCCGCAGTTTACGGGATAATTTAAACTCTTTTGATTAATGGATAATGGTTTTCATAGTGCAGAAGACAATTATCTTAAACTGCGAGGCGGACATTTTATAACCCAGAAAAAAGAGAAATAAGCGGTCCTAAATTCAAACCCGCAATTTGGATATATGTTTTGCGGGGCCGTAAATTTCAGTAATATTCTTACTCCTCCGGATATTTTACTTTAATAAATTACGGAGGGTGTGGTAACGCGGTGTATTTTGTTAAATGAACTTGTCATTCGGGATATTAATTAACGGGTGGTGAGTTATTACTTTCGACTTTATTCTGTGGAGTAGGTAGGCGCTCTGAACAGGTACTTCCAAGAATTATTTTCCGATACCGAAATCAAATAATGGAGACTAAACTCATTTTTCTTTTAAGGGTAAAGAGAATTTAACATACCTCCGATGTACAACTTTAAGTGAGGGTGAATTTTTTAAGGATAATAATACAGACTGACAAATAAGTTTGCATCTGAGATAGCTCCACCCATAAATGCGCACTGAGCACGGTAAGTGAAATGCTCTAGGTAGTCCCAAATCCAATTCTAGCCGAATTAATTTACGATTTAAAATAATTACTTTTGCTGTTTTATAAAAAAGAACATAAAAAATAAATAAAAAATACTTAAGAACCTGATAGATTTGAAATGTTCCTTAAAATCATTTCAAATTTTTAACAAAATGTATTTGTTACTAAACTTTTGAAGCACTGCTTTCAGTGTGTGACTCTCAATATCAGTGACCTTGAACTAATTTAGAATTATACTATGGATTCTTTACATACATTACACAAAGCGGCGGCGCCTCCATAGAAGTACATGGGGACGCACTTATGATATTTGAATCAAGTGCAACTGTAAAGGAGGATTAAATTAAAAAAAAGTTTTTAGTCTCTTTTTGTCTTGTTCAGCTACTTCTGAATCAATCTGAATCAATGCTAGAAACCTCAAATTAATTCAAAACAACATTCAACAGCAACAAAATTGAACCGCAAATGATACTCACGAGATGAAAATTGTTTGCGCGTTTTTGACGGAGGCGGAGATTGCAACTCTCTTCATAGTTAAGTACTTGATTATTGTTTACACAGGAGTGCAAGTGACTTTACACCTGAGTTACATACCTGCATGCATAACAGCAGGGTGGTAGCTGGTCAAAATTTCAAGTGCGAAATAGTTATTAACTTTTACTGGAGTCGAAACATAATTTTGTATTTTTGTGTAGGGTAAGTTTATAACCTTATTGTATTTAGTTCACTGTTTAGTGACGGTAGCATATATCTGTGCCTTTATTTTCTGTCTTTAGTTTCTGACTGATATGAGAAAACATGGAACGAATCAAGAATGAGTTCATTTGGTTAGAGCTTACTTCTTGTAAGAATATATTGGTACGACAGCAAGAAGACGATACTATATGGATTATCCCAACCAATAAACACGGTATTTATTGGTCCTTGTTGTTCCACGTTCCATTCTTACATGAATCTTCATAAGGTAAGGTGATGCGGCGATGCGACGTGTTGTATAGAAACATGTAAAAGTCAGATGATTAAACAGGTTATCCTTCTTATTTGATTGGGTATTTTTTCCACATTGAAAAGAAAAAAAATTGAAAACCCCTTTGTACCACAATAATCAGCCAAAATAATACTAGTGTTTTATTACATATATCAAAAACTTTGAGGTTGTAAAGTACGTGAGGTCAAAGTGTATGTACATTGAAATAAACGTATGAATTTATATAAAATTGCCATTTGCTATAATATGGACATTTTCAAAAGATAAAGATAAAATAGTTTTACTATCTTTACCATACGAGTTCTATTTTAATTTTGTAATCATAGAGTTTGTTGTTTATTCGACCCCTATACTTCGACATGTGTTTATAATATTTTTTCTTTCGATTTCGCTTTAGTTCCGCCAGTTAATAAATGGTATATAGAAAACACAGTTTTAATAGAGCTAAACATAAATAAGTTTAGCAAAAAATAAAGCAGTTTAACAAAAAATAAAGGTTTATAGGTACAGAAATAGCAACCAGAGGAAAGCAGAATTGAAAGAGACAACTCATCATCCACTCTCCTGCGGAAATCGGGACTTACTTCCTCAGCCAACCGACTGTTAAGGTTATCATTTTCCCCTGAAAAAGAAACTGCTTTTTTTCTAGCTTAAATTTGTGAATGTGATAACATGGATCCCAGACTACTGAAGAGTTCTAATTTTGATCTAACAAAAACAGAAAAAGTAAGAGGGTTTTATTATCTGTAAAATCTTTAATTTCTAACAATTTCTGCATGCGCCAGCCACAATATCGTTTACATGAGATACAAAAGTTAATTTGATGTTAAAAATCACGCCATTATTGATTATAATACGGATTTATAATTAAATTCCTTAACATTAATTTTTCCAGAAGAAGATACCATAATCGCATCTGTTTAATTTTACAGAATCTTCTTGCGGATTTACAGTCACTGAAGTCGTTGATACATGTTAGTCATCTGCGTATAAAGATTCCAAGTGTGTGAACAACAGAAGGCCAAGCACCGATCTTTGGTGTACCCAATATATCAAATAAACATACTTGTCGCTATAATAATGTACATCAAGTTTTCTGTTAGAAAGATGTGCTGAAAATGATTCAATAAACGGTTGTGTTTGTCCAAAGTTAAATAATTTTTGCAATATACGAGTCAGCGTGGCTTTATGCCAGTAAATATGGAGTGGTAACGCCGATTAAGATACCATGCACTTTATAGGTTATGTCTCATCCACACACTTTGTATAAACTTCTACTAGTAATATGTAGGATGAAAACAGGCGTTAGCAAATGAATATTTCAATAAGCCTCTCTCTATAATCTATATTTAGAACCCCGTTAACAGAAAATAACAACACCAGACGGTCTAAGTCTCTCCAGTCCCTCAATCTCCAAAGTATTTGCTTAAGGTATAGTTGTATGTTTATGTTCTGATGAATCAACAAATTTGTAGAACCTTAAAGTGAATTTGGAATACAACTTTTCCTAGTTTCATTTTTATACCCATAAAAAGTAATTTCTGTTATATTGGGGTAGGGGTGGAAAGGTAGAGAAATAAGCATATTCTTAATAAATGTTTTATTTCTTCATTATCCTATATATTACATTTGGCAATATACATTATAAAGTGCTACTTATATAAAGCATGTAATTTGATTGCTAAGTGTTCTCGAAGTCGAAGAATTCGTATTATGTTTCTAAATGAAATAAAATACCCAATTTAATTGGGAATCAGCCTCCCACTCAAATAATTAAACATTATTTACTTCTATATACTTCTGTATATGTACAAAGATATATATTTTCTAATCAAATTATAAGGGCGATATCAAGTATCAACGTCCCGAGGGATCCTAAAAATAATTTTATTAATATAGATCTTGAGAGTTGGTTTTGTGATTTGACCAAAAATGTTTTTATTGCACGAAGGAATGCTTCTCTGATAAAGTATATATGTCTATAATTGTTTTTATATTAAGGGTAACAAAGAAATTTTAGTAGATATATATATATATATATCTAGATTTTTTTCTATCAGCTCTGGAAGTTTTTTTATACCTTACTGTAACAATCGAGACTATAAAATGAATACTAAAAACTGTAGCAGTTAGAATGTAGGTACTACCTGTAAGCATTGAAAGGTAAATATTTACATTTCAAATACATACAAATATTTGTATATGTATTATATATATATACAGGGTGTATCACGAAGAGGGCCCAGTAGGATTAACTCAAAAAGTAGTCAGAATTGAAATCTGAAAATCTGTATACAGGGGTTTATCAAAAAGATCTATTCAATGAAAATAGTGCCAACTTCTCCCACTTCCGGTTATACTGGAAGTCATCATTAGCTCTGTTATTTCAAATGGAACACTATGTATATTTATGCATTTTTTAATTCTACGGAAGATTTTAGACTATTTTCATATAAGGTAGTATGGGCCAAAATGTGACAGTTTTCAAGTTATTATTAATTTTCGAAAAAAATTTAGGGATGTAAGTGATTTTTGAAAATAGAATAACTCCGACATTTTGCTTTATTTATTAATGAAACTTGGCATGGATAATTTAAGAGCAATGTAATTCAATCAGATTATGTCAAATTTGTAAAAATTCTTACATAGTGTTTAAAAACTTGTGGCTAATATTGTGACGTTGAAGTTGGATTTACTCAAAAATTTCTGATGGTACACCCTGTATATTATTATATTAATAGATGCAGAATTAAATTTACTTTAAAATAGTGATACTATAGTTATACCTTAAATTAACAGTTCTTGTGTAAATTGGAAATCATTGATTTCAACACAGAAAAACATACGAGTATGGAGGATTTGTTTAAAGTATCGCTCTTTTTAATTTAATATACTGAATTATTGTTTTCGATGAAGGTCTAACGATAAAAATTACAGTTCATTAATCAGACTGCGTTTATTATTCAATTTAGTGCAATCCACAGGACGTATTTCTCTATTATCAGTTTTATTTGTTTAGTTTAATTTTTTTGCAATATAAATGTTAAATTACTTAACTACTACATTGTATTCCTTACTGAATTTTTGGGAAAACATGTTTATAGAAGTTAAATTTGTCTCATTACAGATTTCAGAAAGAAGTAAATTATTTTATATTTAAAGTTAGACAAATCTCTTGGAGTCGTCTATAGGGTCATTACAAACGAATGTATACCCTTTGTAAATTTTTAATTTGGAAATTATAGATACTACAACATTTATACCTGTAATATAAACGAACAATTACGTTCAGTACTTTTACCGCAATTACGTTAAAGTTACAGGAAATTCTGGAAATTTTATGGGAATTATATTACTGCATTTTTCAGAAAAAATGTAATTTTTATATAAGCCTTGTTTTGTGAATGCAATATATATTTTCCCGTCGCTTTCGGTACAGGTTAATGATTCACAACTACACGAAAAACTAAGAAGCCCCCATTTATTTCCTCATTACTAAGTGACCGCACAAATCCAATGACTGAATAATATATCCGACAGATCGATGGGAATCCATCCTTGAATAATTTATAGCGGTCCCTCGCCGGGCGGGTCAAATTATAATTTCATGGAAAATAAATATCCCAGACGGCATACGCCGTAATTTCAATTGTTTTATTTACCCTGCCCGGGCATATTTACCTCAAACTAAGTTGGGGAGGGGGGCGGTTTTGGTGGATTCGTGTTTGTAATAAGTTGTAGTGCAGGTTGTTGTGCCGCGTGCAGTGTAATGCCACTTCTATAGTTGTTGTCTGATTTACCCTCCATGTTTCACCGCGTATTTAAACTGAGATTTGCTTTTAATCAAAAACAATTGCCGCGCGGAAAATTTAATCTCGTGGCGCGGGGCAAACATCGCGTTTCGTTGACCCCGGTTTATTACGGGGTGCATTAGTAATGGCGGCTATGAACTGATTGTTTCAGCAGTCAAAGAGTTGTTAAGAAATACTTTCGTTTGCGTTCAGCTGAAATGAATTGGATATCCATAACAACAATGTTAAAAATTAGTGAGATTATTATTATAGTGTAGAAAAACATTTTGAAGCGTGCGCTGTACAATGGTTAAATAAAGAAGTAAATATTCTAGTAATAAATTGTTACAGATCTCCTTCGGGAGATTTGAACTTGTTTTTTAAAAAATTGACTGATGTTTTAAATTATTTATGTAAACCTAATATTAATGTTGTTTTATGTGGAGATTTCAATGTAGATTCATACAACATATTATTGCTTTATGTATAAATTTTAGGATGTTTCAATTTAAATGGTATTGTGAAGTGGCCTACCCGCGTGACGAACACCAGCCTCACTACTATTGGTCATATTTTTATTAATTTTGAATCAGAGGGGTTGTGCGGTGTTTTTGACAATACTATATCTGATCATCGTTCTGTTTTGTTTGAGTTAAGTATAGTGGAGGTAAGGAGCAATAGTGTATCATTTTTCAGAAGAAAATTTAGTGAACACTGTATATTAAATTTTGTTACTGGCTCTCTTTAGCGAAGACTGGGGAAATTTAATTATTTTTACGATGTTTTTCGTCATTATTTTGAAGTATATTTTCCGCTTCGAAAGACTTATATTAGTAGAGACGTTAACAAACAATGGGTTAATGATGAAGTAAGAATTTCTAGTTTGTATTTGAAAGAACTCTTTATTTTACAAAAAGTATTCCTGAATTCTCTAATATATATAATAGAGAAAAGAAAAATCATCAGCTATTAATCATGAATACTAAAAGAAATTACTATCAAAGAAAGATTATTAATTCCGATAATAAATCTCTAACTGCTTGGAGTATTATGTCCAATTTATGTAATAAAAAGAACAAAAATAATAATATTTTAATCAACAAAGACGGTATTTCACATGAGAATCCTAATACTGTAGCATCTTTATTTAACGATTATTTTGTTACACTTCCTTTAAGTAGATATAATTAATCAGATACCAACAGTCAGTAATTTACCTTCCATGGGCAAATCGGCTTCACAAATAAACTCCTTATTTTTAACTCCCTTCCCAACAGACGAATTGTTGCTCTTATTAACAGATAAGTTAAAAAATAAGAATTCATCAGGAGCTGATGACATTCCTATGTTTCTTATTAAGAGAGTCACTCGATTTCTCCCCTTAAAAATCTTGCAAATTTATTATTTGAAACGGGTACACTTCCAGAAATTCTAAAACTAGGAAAAATTGTTCCCTTTTCAAAAAGAATGATCCGATGTGTTTGGATAACTATAGACCTATATCCGTGCTTCGGGGATTTTCTAAAATATTTGAATATTGCTTTCTTGAGCGACTACTTACTTTTATCAAAAAATTCCGTATTCTCACCGACAATCAGCATGGCTTTCGTGCAGGCAAATTTACTACTGCAGCTGTACTGTACACTCATTATATGAGAAAATTTTAAACTTTTTGGAAAACGGCGAGTTCCTGTTGGGATCTTTTGCAATCTCAGCAGGGTATTCGATTGTGTTAATCATGAAATTTTAATATCGAATTTAAATAACTACGGTATTCGAGGACCCGCATTAAATTGGATCATTACTTTTGTTGAAAATAGGAAGCAATTTGTAAGCATAAATTATAATAATCAGAATGTTTGTGGTAAATATAACTCGGAATGCTCTTTGGTAACGTTGGGTGTACCACAGGGATCTGTTTTAGGCCCTGTGTTATTTTTACTATATACACTCTCACCTAATACTCATTTTACCATGTACGCTGATGATACGTCTTTAGTAATATCTAATAAGTCAAATCGAACCTTAAAACTTGAATGTGATATTTTATTGAACAACTTAAGTAACTGGTTNTTGCTTTTAATCAAAAACAATTGCCGCGCGGAAAATTTAATCTCGTGGCGCGGGGCAAACATCGCGTTTCGTTGACCCCGGTTTATTACGGGGTGGATTACTAATGGCGACTATGAACAAAATATAAATTGTGAAACATTAAATTTGAAGTAGTAGTAGTTCTCTACCTACTAATTCTGTGACAGTAAAATTTTTAGGTCTAAATTTGGACACAAACCTTAACTGGAAATGTAACTGTAAAAACATAATATCAAAATTGTCTTCAACAACTTATTTATTTCGAAATATTAGAACAGTCTTAAGTACCGATCAACTCCTTTGTTTATACTATGCCCAAGTTGAATCCCGATTGAGATATGGTGTTTGTTTTTGGGGTAATTCAACTCTCTCATGTTTTTATTGCGCAAAAACGTGTTTTAAGATGTATGTTTGGTGTTTCAAGTACTCATTCTTGTAGAAATATATTTAAACATTATGGAATTCTCACGTTGCCAGGCATTTATATTTTTGAAATATGTGTATACATATTTAAACACAAAAGCAACTTTGTGATAAATAACGAGTATCACAATGTCAATACCAGACAAAAACATAATTTTCATGTGCCATTTGCACGATTAAATTTAAGTACTCGTTCTCCAAACTTTGTAGGGCCTAAAATATTTAATTGTTTACCTGTGGAACTGGAAAATGTAAATAATGAGTTTTTATTCAAAACAAAATTGAAACAATATTTAATAAATAAGTATTTGTATTCCGCATTAGAGTTCTGTCCTTCAATGTAATTTATGTTTGTGTTTGTGTGACTATTCCTATACATGTTGTTCATGTCTAAAAGGAAAATAAATAATAATAATAATAATAATAATAATAATTATTATTATTATTATTATTATACGTTATGTATTTTATACGGTGTAAAAAATGTGAACGAGATTTTTTATTTGTTTGTTTGTGTATTTTGCCACGTGAAAAAAATTAATTAAATAAACCTTTGCGCTAAAAGGATCAATCAGGTATTGCTCTAGCAACAGTTTAAGTTTCTTTCATAAGCTACAAGACTATCATAAGAACTGTTAATAAAACTATTGACAAATTAATATTTCTATGTCAGTAATCATAGGGAGTTGCCCAATAAATATTTGTAAACATAAATCAATTTGTTCTCGAATAAAATCTCACAGTCTTGATTAAAACTAAACTGTTTTATGTCAGAACCTAAGTAAGAGGATACTGTTTGTTTTCTTCTGTGAGTTCCAGTACTAGATTTCAGCAGACTTAAAATCTCTATTTTAAATTAATTTAACTTCTTAAACTAGATTTTGTAAATTAAAAGAAAGAAATGACGGTTTAGTATGAAAAATAATACCATGTACTGGAAAAAGTTTGAGGTAAACTTCGACTTGACATTCTTATTTCAATTATTTTCATCAAAATTATACAAAAAATGTGTTAACATGAAATACAAGTCTGTGCAAGATTTCAGTTGGATATTTCATCACACAACAACCTTATTAATAAAAATATTATTTTAATTTAGAATCTGACACCTTCTATATTGAAATGTAAACGCCAAGATAAAAAATGACTTAAGGAAACAACTGATCCTTCCGGTGCAGATATTTATTCACATTTTTTTTTTTAATTAAAGTGTAGCAACGTATCCAAAAATAAAAAAAAAACGATAAAGAGATATGGACAAAAGACTGTCATAAAAACAGTGTTTCGGTTTAACGCACTGTATATAAACTGGACGTAACATAAACTTTGTGCCTTATTAATTAATTATTATTAAAGAAAAAGAAGTGACAAAAATCAGCTAAAGTACCGTGACTAAGATTGAGCAAAGAAACTAAATATAAACATATCAAAATAGATTTAATTGGGCCACATCAAGTGGAAGACTCCTTTATTTAATTTTCAAGTGACCTTTCTTTGTTTGTAAACAAAAGAAAATCAAGTCGATTTATTCGCAATTGTGTAATGGGACGTTTTGTTTTCAAACGGTAAGCAAATTAGATGGAATGTTTTACTGTTATTTTTAAAGCTAATTCGGATTGATCCGAACGATCATAGTGGGATTTATGCTTGCAATTTGCCTCAATAATGTAATGGCGGGGTATATCAAATTGAAGAGTAACTGAATTTAGGTATCATGTTCGTCGTTAGGTGAACGTTTTTTAGAAATGCCTTGATATTGTAAATTCCAGTAAAAATTGCGTAATTCTGTATGAAACGAAAAACAAAACAGTTTTAGAAGATTAGTAGGATTTTGTATTTTAGCCAGTGGCGGCCGGTACGGGAGGGGGGTTCTGGGGCGCCTCCCCCTCGAAGGTTTCATAGCAAAAAAAGTTAATTTACTATGTTATCTACAAGAGATTAGCCTTATGAAACACATTAAAAATGTGCAAAACTCTGAATACGTGAGCTCCTCGTAGCTCGCCTCTACATCTGTATGAAGTATTTACAGCGGTGGTCATGGTTATGGGTTATGGGGTTATGGTTATGGGTTATGGGAGAAGTTTGGGTTCTGTTTAATCCGACCGTAACCAAATGAAAGCTATTCACTGCTTTTTTTTAATAAACGTAATTTGTTCATGTGTAGTCTAAAATTTTGGTACTTACATATTTCTTGTGTATTTTTTAAAAAATGGTGAAAGTTTAAATTGATTGTAGCACTTGATTATCTACTGAAAAATCAATGGTGCGGGAAATATCAAACTTGAATGAAAAAGTAATCGAAAAGTTTATTTCTAACAAAAACAGAAGAATGGACTTTCACTATAAAAAATACATACATTTTCCCTATATTTTAATAGTACTTAAAATAATACTGCCCAATTATATTTTATTTTCTCGCCACTGCTTTTGGTTTACATATCGGACCAATTCTATTTTTAATTTATATAGCAGATATGTTTAATTGTGTAAAATATACTAAAATGAAATGTTATGCCGACGATACCCAGCTTTCATTTGCTTTTTGTCCAAAAAATGTTGCTATAAGCTTGTAGTAAAATAAATTCAGATTTAATATCCCTACGGCAGTATTCATTAAAAAATAATTTAAAATGAAATCAACTAAATGCAATGCTATATGTTTTAGTTCTCGTGCAATAAGAGCATTTATTGATGCAAATTTCTAGTTAAATATAAATCAACAACCCCTTAAATCCGTTAATACAGTAAAAAATCTCGGTTTAATTTTTGATACTGACCTGCGTTCTAAAGAGCATGCAAATTCCTTGATAAAAAAATGCTATGGTGCTTTAAGGCTTTTGTACATGAATGTAAATATTTTAAATTTAAATATTTAAAAACTTATTTTGTTAAGTTACTGTTATAAACGACAAAATTGTTAATTAAAAAAATAGAATAATATGCAGTATGCTGCAACACGTACATTACTGGCTTTTTTTGTGTGTATGAAAAAAATCAAATAATATTTAGTAATAACAAACATTTTTATACAGCGTGTTCCGCTATAATGTCCGGAAGAGGGGAAAAGTTTATTATTTGTGGGTTTACGACAAAAAGTTACTGTTTGTAAAAATCCTGCTTGTTTCAATCATTCAATGTGCCAACTTAAATTTCTAGCATGTTTTTACTTAAAGATCTGAGTTAGCATGTTTTCCAGGCTTAATTTGAGATAGCATGTTTTCCAACCGAAATTTGAGATAGCATGTTTTCCAACCGAAATCTGAGATAACATATTTTCGTACTAAAGCGTCGATTTGTATTTAAAATTTTTTACCTAGGTTAAGTAGAGTAGCCGTAGGCTAAACTTTACCTTCTAAGATTGTTAATTGTAAATTTCAAACGTCTTAGAAATAAAGCCATTTTATTATTATTATTACTATTATTATTTTATAATTATATTTTATGTTCCCAGCGCCTTCGCCATTTTATAGAAAATCTTTCATGTCGGTTATTACATATTTTTTCTTCTCTTTTCCGTGAACATATTGCACAAATAATTATATTTATAAATAAAATAACAACAATAATAAAAGTAAAATAGAATGAACAAGAAAATGAAACATTATAGCGTAAAAAAGTTCGGGCAAAGTCAATAATTTTTTTTGTTAAAACGAGTCTACATTCAATTGTGTTGAAATAATAACACCATTAATGAGTAATGTTGAGCTAAATAAATCTTGTGTGAACACGTTATAACAAAAAATTGCGTTGATTTTGTGTAAAACTATTCAATATTTTTACGGTGTATTGTACTCATAATAACAGATTGAAAATTTCACTCAATTCGGACTGGCTAGAAAATGACATTTTATTTAGTGGAGTGTGAATTAAATTTCACTCAATTTCTCTTACAGTGTACTTTTTTACAATTGAATTTAGAACAACTTTTCATGACCTTGCATAATTAGATATTAAAACAAATGTCAAAACCATACCCCTTATATGTAGTGCTAGGTTTTCCGACATCTGTAACAACTTCCTAGCTAACGTCGTACGTCTACTTAGATGTAAAGATAATAATTCAATCATGTTATTGTTGAATATATATATAGCTATAAAGCTTACGTTGGAATCTTTAGCGTTTTTTGAAGATAATATAAAATAGGGTAACAAACTTTGATAGTGGCATAACGAAACATAGACAAATGTATACTTTATAACAATTGCTTGAAGACGTTTTTCATTATTTTTTTTTTGGCCAAAGACTGTTAATTTATTCAAGTAGTTTTATTAATAATTCAAGCAAAACAATGCAGTACCAAATGACGCCTGCAGACTGAGAGAAGTGGCCATTAACTATTTACGATTAGCCGACGTGTTGAGTAGTTGTGAAGAAGTTATGGCTACTTTTAATAAATCCTCTCCTACTCTGTAACTATTTAAAACCAATTTAAATATTTAATCTGATGCAAATTCTTAATTTATAATTTATTTATAAGATTCAGAGGCGGCGCCTTTAAATAAATAACGAGTTCCGCGCTCCGTGATTTAAGGGGAATTACTATTTTAATTCGAAAAGAAATTCCGTTGGATTATCTCGAAGTTTGCCAGTTTGTCACAGTCTGAGTGAATCAGTCGGTTCGAGGTGGGCATTACTTTAATTAAGTGCCAGCTGATGCCCCGATTATTCTCCAGACTTCCAGTCCCATTCCGTCCGGGCTGACATGCAGACAAGGCCGAAATGAATATAAGTGTTTCCTTCTCCGGCGATTAGCGCACTATTCTGGTCTTCTTATTGGATTAATTATTTTTGATGATTAAATCCCGTCCTTATTTAAAAAGGACGCGCGGGGAACGATTTTTCCCGGAGCTATTCATAATAATTTCAGCTGGAGTTACTTTTGCTAATTATGAGGGATTATCCCTCCCGTCACTGTCTCCATTTTAAGGAAGACTGTCAACGCTAGTCGTTAAAATGTTAACTGTATAAATAAATAGCTTTTTCCTTCAACCTTACCACAAAATATAGTTTTACGAAGTAATTTTCGCATAAGAAACGTCACTGATTGTATCATATCTATGTTATGTATGTGTTATGTGTATACAAAAAACCTTGCACATAATATGAACGATTACTGGCGTCCATGATACAGCAGAAGTGAAGTAGGTAATTGCGGTCGTGAAGTATTTGCTTCTGTAAAATAATAGGGCCTACATCTAAAATTTACTGCCTTTAAAAATTCCATTTTTGCACACAAGAAATGTCACTGTTTAAATGTCATGTCCATGTCATGTATCTAAAATGTGTGACCTTTAAGACATGAACGATTGTTGACTACTATTACCGTGAAGTAAAAATGGACGTGAAGTATTTGCATTCGTGAAGGGCTTGCGTAAGAAAAATGTGTATACATATACCATAGTAATTTGACCTAATTCTTATAAAATTAAATCTAAACTGCATTACCTCCTTTGAAACTCCTGCTATCAAATTTTACAATTATCATTTAATCATGATCTCAGCAGCAACCAACATTACATTCGGGCTGACCCGTAGAAGCTGAACTAAACGACGCCGTCCCTTGCCTGCTTATACGTACCTATGACTAGAGAGTAATCGGAAAGTAAGTCGTTTACCAATTCATAATATTTGCGCCACGCCGGGCAAGCCCGCATATGGCTTTTCGCCAGCGATTGGAAATACATATATATATTTGCTGTTCTTTAAATCAATTTTTAAACATTAGAACAATTTTTCCCTGGAAAGGCATTCCAGAAAACAAATTTTAATAAATGAAATAATAAACCGTTTTATAATAATGTGTAAATCGAGTTAAAAAATAAATATCTACGGTGCTATGTTGAATATTCTGTGATAATGATAATTATAATTATTAAGTTTTTTTAACTCGTTACTGTCAAACTGAATTAAGAATGAATGATTAGATATAAAAATATTTTTGTTTCATTTGATACATTTTTTGAATTTTAATCAGATTTTTAATAAATTATAATATGAGTATACATAAATTGCCTTACGCACCGGGCAAGCCCTTCGGCTTCACTCGTATATTCCTCGAGCACTTGCTCGATCATCCTTGCGATTTGTCATTGTCCTTTGTTTATGTTTAACCTAGGTGGTTTAGGCAAGTTTTTATTGTTTAATAGTTTGGAGTAAAGCAAAATGGCAAGTGAAATTCGCGAATTGGTGAGTAGCAATGTTAATGTATTGTTAATTTTTTTATTAGATAAAAAATTTAGTACGTTGACTTTCGATGATAAATTATTTATTTCAAAATTAAAACCTACGACTGAAAAATTTAACAAATAAAAACAATTGCGGAAGTAACGGATCATTTAGTAAAAATTGGTACAATAATTATGAGTGGTTAACAGGCAGTGAAACCAAAACCAAATTATATTGCTAGAACTGCTTACTATGTAATGAAAAAAGTAAAACACCGTGGAACTATCTAGGATATTCAGATCTGAAACATATTTATGAATCCTTAAAAAAAACAAGAGCGATCGAATTAGCATACATATCCATCATTAAAATTTAAATTATTAGGAAAAAAAACATTCAAACTTTTCTTGATTCCGCATTTCGTGAGAATACTTTAAAACATAATAAAGTCGTGGACGAAAATAGACATTGTAAAGCACTTTATTGATATGATTATTTACTTAGCTACACAAGAACAAGATTTAAGGACCATAATGAAGATAATTCCATTAATCAAGGCAATTTTCGTGAGCTTGCAAACTTACTTTCAAGGTACGATAATAAATTTAAAGTGTTTTTAGAAAAAAGTCTAGTTTTTAGCAGCCTTTCAAAAACTATTCAAAATGATTTAATACAGAGCATCAATGGAGTAGCATCCGAACTGATATTTTCAGAAATAAGAAATGCTCTATATTCGCGTGGCAAGTACCCAAATGAAACAACGGATGTTAAATGCTTATCTCAGTTATTAGCAGATTTTTGATATGTTCATTGTGGTAAACTAGTTGAAAGATTTATGGGATTTTTTATGTAAACAAGGGGAAAAAAGCTGCGGTCATTTGTTAACAGAAAATTTAAAAAATTTTGATATAGAAAATAAATTAATAGGCCAGTAGAGTGCAATTATTCCTATATGATATTAAGTTACATGAGAAAAAAAATATTTTGCCCACCCATCTCAAAAAACCACGAGCAGCCACTGGTTTCTAGCAGGTACAGTACTGAAAATGAGTCGGAGCATCTTGTCCAAGGGGCTATGAGCATATTTTAGGGACTCAAGGATTCAATCAACAGTCTAAAACTTAAAAATCAATGATAATTCTTTCTCTGCCTACTGTGTATGGTGCAAGAATCTCGCTTTCTCTGGGTAGTAAATCTGTTGCTGAAGTTTAAGGCTTGAATTCGTCAAATCGGGAATGACGAAGTTGAAGGAATAGATGATTTTTCAGTTTTAGAAGTGGTTTTGTAATGTTCACTAAGAGCTGAAGAGTTGTAAAAGTTGATTGAGTCTATGAATACCCAAAATATCCAAACAGCCCCACCAATGTAATGCTTGATGGAGCATTTTCCATGACAGATACTGTATCTGAAGGTCAAAATACTTTAGGGTCTAAATGGTGAAACAAACCATTTTTTTGTATGTTGGTGTAATTATCAATACAAAATACAAATTGAAAAATTACTATAAATGTTCAGAATTTAGTTCTTGAGCTTGGATTCCCAAGGACGAAAAACCTGCCAGCAATGATTTAACATAAATAACTAATAGTTATACTAGTCAGTTTCCTTGGCTGCTTATCAAAAGCGTATTTAGCAAACTACAGGTAAGTAAAAAATTTCGATGATATGAATTTTCATATGAAGAATATGCGGATATTGTTTTTATGGATAACGAAAACTTTTCTAGCAAATCATTTAGAAGATTTGCAGATTGAAAATATTGTTCCTAGAAAAATATTTTGTCTTCATTCAGTAAATCCGCGTTATCGATGAAGTAATAGAAAATCTTCAAATTAAAAAAGCGAATACAAATGAATTTAGAATTACCACAAGGTTTCATGTAGGTATCCATTAGAATGTACGATTATTGTGACATGAAGATTCTTATTGTTTTTCCATTGGCATTTACAATAATTAAGTCAACATTTCCAGATATGAGATTAAGAGTTTTCATAATAATCATATTTAGTCTTTGGATAATAATCCACATATGTTGAAGTCGCATCATTTTCAGTAAGGATTTAGTAATTTGTTTAGCAATACGTAATTCGTATATGAAGTTGTGACAACCAGAGTTAGCTGCACATTTCTTGTAATTTTCTGTTTAATTTAACAAATTATAATTATTAAAGATTAAGTTCATCAAATTAGAAAAACGCCTCCAAACAACTATTTATCGTTATCTTGTTTTTAACGTAAGTAATATGATTTTTTTTTGAAAAAGCTGCCGATTATTGAGAATTATACATAAATAGGTATTTATGATGCAGTGATAGATAATCGCATTCTTTAAATTTATTGTTTTCGTTTATTTTAAAATTTTCCAACTACTTAAATATCCTATTTTGTTATTTTAATAATAAAACAGATTCAGTTCACAGGAAGGAATAATAAAAATATCATTATAATAGATCCAGCCAATTCCTCTTTTAGATAAATTTCAGAGAACATACCTTTTACTTTTCTTAGACTTCGAGAACATTTTTATCGGTGGCTGACACAGACTGTATACGTATAAAAATGATTACAACTTAAACATTAGCAATATAAAATAATATTCTATTAAAATATTCGCCTTTATATCATATTGACTTAATTTTAACTGGACACAATTGTAAATTATTGTTTAGTTGTCACACCCAATATCGAATGTGATATTTTATATACAATTCTCTAGTAATAATTCATTTAGTAACGTTCAGCTTTTTTATAAAACAGCTACATAAGACATTTGTATTTGGAGTGGAATGTGTATACATCATCAACTCTTAAAGGAAAAAATCACAGAAGGGAAAACCTCCTGCATTACTCAACAATATTTTTGAACAGCCGTATTTCATTCTATGCCTGTACAAAATAAAAAAGAATTTAGATTAACTGTTTTACTTACATCTGTAGAGTGTAGCAGCAATGTTGTGAGAAACTTTTAGGAGTGAGTATAAACAAACGCAGTATTTTTCTTAAAACGGCCCTAAAGAACCTTTGGGGATGCGAAGCACAGTTTCCCTGTCACTGAACTGCTGCAACACTCAGTAGAAAACATTAATTTTGACAAATTATTCAAAGAAATTAGATATTTTCTCGTCGTTTATAATGGTGAATATGTTATGAATAAAAGTAATTTTTTTATTGTAGTAATGTTAGATTGGCTCTAAAATGTAAATTTAACGGAATTAGGAGTACTTAATACAGGGTGTCTGGTAAAAAATGTGCCCCAGTTCAAGGGTCATTGTCTACTGTAATGGATTCACACTCGATAAACACAAAAACATAACTTTTAAGTTTCTTAGGAGTTATGTTTGTAGGAGTTACAGGAAGAGTGAATGCTAAATGTTCACCAAAAATTCCTTGATGCTTCCAGGTAGATTTAAAAAACTTCCTGGTGCAGTCTAGAAAAAATATTTATTTGGTTAGATTTAATAATAATTATTATATATTAAGTTTTACTACTTAGTAGTTGTTGTATGGCCCTTTTATTACAGACATCCTGTACACTAATTTACGATGGTTTTAAAATAATAGACATTCCTTAAGTTAAAAAAATGGCGATATATCTAGAGGGCTGAAACGTATTACCAAAGACCGTAAATCCCCTTTTCGTATCGACAAATAAAAACCGTCTTAAATTTAAAGCCCGAGGCCGACATTTAATTTTGTCCAATATCTGCAGTTTTATTTTAGGAAGACTTACGCATTGATGTAGTGTGATCCCTCTACATAAAAGCTGTATCAGCTTGTATCCAATATTTTCAAGTGGAGTTGCTTTATCTTCACGGTTCAGTTTCCTTGAAATTAAATCTTGGATTTACATGATTTTCTGGCAGATTCCCCCTCGCTGAGCTTCTGCAGGAAGGTAAATAAAAATTTGAATACATAATGTAAATTTATTTTTTAAATTTGAATAACTTTTTTAGTCAATTTTTGGAAGGAAACACGGCATTTAAATTCGAACTGAATAAATATTTTCCCGGAAAAGTCTGGGCCGAACTTAATAAAGACTGTAAAAAATGAAACGTCACGCGCAATTTAGTCGCAATGTGGATGGCAAATGTTTTCCGCGTTTATATAGTTTCCCGAATGTGCGAATTTTAATAAATGTTACAGCCATTTGATTACAGAGGAAAACGAAGCCTCTGTAAAACAGTTTTAGAGACCGACTTATTAAACCAGTAAAATGCAGTGATTTTTTCCAAATTTGAAATGTCATCTGCTGTATTTTTCCTAGAAGTATACTACTGGAAAAAATTAAAGGAACAAAAAATCATGATTTTTTTTGTGATTTTCGGAAGGCTTTCAGTGAAAAATAGCCGTATCGAGATAAAAATTACGGTTACGGTAAAAGTTACGGTTATCGAGCAATAAAAAGAAATACCCAGAGAAAACTTTCCAAAATTTATTTAGGACTGTCCATTGACTTTTTTCGAACTCAGTCAATACAGAGGTCAGTTAAATATTCAGCTTCAATTTGATTTTTGAAAGGTCTCCATGTGACTATTAGTTCCCGAGATATCGATGGTTGAAGAAAAATAACAATTTTCTTGTCGATATCTCTGCAAGAAATTATTGCACCGTAAATCCAAAGGCAGTTTTGAAAACATGGATAAATTCTTTTCAAGGGCCTGATAGGGCTTTCGACATATTTTTCATCGGCAATAATTTGAAAAGTGCAAAAAATTACTTTTTACAGCTATTAGAAAATCTACAGCTCATTTACAAATATTTATGAAAGACTAATGTTGAGAGAAATTTTTAAAGCTCAATGTACACAATAACCCTTTAAATTGAGAAGTTGATGCATTAAAACCGTTTTTCCAATCCGAGGATCAAATTTTTGGAAATAATTTAAGGAGCAAGTTTATTGCTCCTAATCTTTATGTAATCATTATCAAAATGAAAAAGATGAATTTTTCTTAACTTTTTTCAACAATTTTTTTGCATTAGATATAGTTTTAATTTTAAAAGTATTGTCATTATTATAGTTTCATCCATAACATATTCATTTAATTGTGTCAATCGTCAATTAAATATTAATAAATATATGTACAAGACAGAAAGGTTTTCTCTGTTTTGTGGTAAGTTTTATGCATATAAATTCACTGAACATAAAAATAGTATTAATTTTTCAATATCATCTAACAGCTTTGCGAGATATTTTGTGAATACCTACAAAGAGTTATTTGAAACCATAGCGAAAACTTTGACGTTTTTAATTACGGAGATAGATTCTATACAAACACATTTCTTCAATTGTTTTTAGGAATATAATAAAAAATTATATTCATAGTTAGGTGAGAGAAAAAATAAATAATTAGGAAAATTGTAGGAAACAAAAGGAAATGATTCAGTTTTTATTTTGTTAAGTACTATAATATGGATATTATTATGTTAGTAAAGATAAAATAAAAGAACCAATTTTAGTTGATAGGTAGTTGGATGATCAGTCCATTTATTATTTAAAAATATTTTTCTGTTTGCGTTCTTATCAGAATCAAAAACTTTTATAATCCCGAAATTTTGACTGCAATAAATTGCAATACGTGTATTAAAATTATATTATTTTAATTTTTCAAGATTTTTAAATTTTAATGTCCACTTTTTTTGTTCAATATTTCTTTGCAAATTCATAATAGTAGTGAATTAAAAAACATTAAATTACTGAAAAATGAATGAATTGAAAGATCTCTTTTTTTTTTATCAAATTTGAAATGAATAATTGGATAATGCACTTAGCATTATCCAATTTTCGAAATACTTAGTGGCGTCGAAATTTGTTTATTATTTTTAATTCAACAACTTTTATTTCGAAATTGAAGCGTTTGAGGGCAACTGATCATAGGAACTTATTTTATAAAATTTGGCAGAGTATTTCATTAACACCCCGTCTAGGTTAGAGCAAAATAAATACTTCTTTTTATACATTTGTGCAACAGGCTATCGTGACAAAAGAAGTATTAAAATAGGCATATAAATATAAATGGACTGATTACCATATCGTTTTGTTTTCTTTTCTCCCTTATATTGCGTGCCGTTACCTGTTAGATTTACAATAAGGTTAAGTATTTAAAGGCTCCAATAACAATATGTATTACCAAATAAAATAAACATTGGATGAAGTAAAACCAAACTCAAGTTATCCTTGCTTGGTTGTATCAGCTGGGAAAATATATAAAGGAATGTACTCCAATGAAAAATTCCTAATTGCGTTTTATAAATCACTGAATATTCCATATTTTTCTAATGAAACCCTGGAGATATACCTTATATAAAATGAGAATTACACATTTTCCAGGTATACGCATTTCATACATTATCAACTTACTATCAGAAAGTGACATTTCGATACCACTTTGTAAATTTAATTTTACAAAATGGAAATTTATTTCAGAAAACATCATTTGTACTTGTTAATATAATTTTTAATGTTTTTTGAAGTAGTTTTAAAGAATTCTTAAATATATTCGATAATTCCTAAATTATATACAGAAAAAAAATTGCCTTTAAAAAATACCAACAAAATTCATGAATACAGTTGATATCAAACTATTGAACATTAATAATTAATAACCGTCTAAAATATAAATTATATAATAGAAATATAAATTATATTTTATTAAATTTGATCTAGTAGAATCAGGTAGAATTTACACATAAAAAAATTTGCTAATCTGAGATTAAATTAATCTTTCTAAAATAAAATTAACACTGTAATATATCTGGAAAACTTCTAGTAATGTACTGATTGAGTCAGATTCAATGTTGGACTCGGGATAATGTGATAGCATTTTTGAAACTGTACTATTTTTTATATCTCCTTAACTAATTCACAAATAAACGTTTAATCGTTCTTCTCTCGCTAATATAATTTTCAAAAAAGATTTAAACAAGAATTAGTTTCACATGTTCCATCAAAACTTCGCTGCAATGAATAATGGAAGTATCGAATTTGCTGTGAATTGACTTTAATTAATGCAGGGCCGTACTACGTTTTTTTATAAATCATTTAAAGCAGTTGCCCATACTCAGACACTATTCACGAAAATACAACTGTAACATAAAGATGGTGACAAAACTGAAGGTTGCATTCTAGATGATGAAAAGACATTTTAATTTCATTTGCCAATGTTCCTTAATTTTCGAGGTTTTTTTTTGTTTTGCACATACTCGGAGCAATATAAAACGAAAATTTTGCATTTGATTTTAAGGAAAAAATCCTTATTTGAAATCGACAATTCAAGGGTATAGTCAAGTTTCTGCCCCACTCTTCAAATTTTTTGTGATTGCCACATAATATTCTTAAAAGATCTCTTGGTGTTCCAAAGTTAAATTATTACTCTCTCACATTTACAGAAGCCACATAATATTGAATTTATTTAATATTTTCTACTGCATTATTTTGAATATCAGAATAATTGGTGCCCACGTTTGCGTCTATATCACAGTTTTAAGATGTGTGAGAAATTGTTTAGCTTGCGCACAGCAAGTGGTGAGAAAAAGTGTATGTTGGGTAGTGGGAATAGAAAAAAAATATTTTTGTCCAATGCTCTAGCCAGAGTAAGGCAGATTCAAGTGTTTGAGCATCAGTGCACTTCATTTGTTATCTTCTATATTTGACATTTAGCTTGACATTTTAAAATTACTGAATTGAATTTAATTTGGTTAATTACCTAGTTGATGTTTGACTATTTTTATTCTCAATTAATTACACAGCCACACAAAAAAAAGTTCTGTAGTTTTCTTCCGACATAATTATGTTATCTGTAGTATTTTTGCCTCCTATCACGAATCCGGTGTCAGAATTGAGCTATCACATCACAGGAATTTCCTAACCTCAAAAAAACCGGTCAAAAATAGAAAAAAGTGCTAGTAAAAGTACAAAAATTTTTTTTTCTATATTAAAATATTTATTTATATGATTAATACCCCGCCGAACGTGAATCCGCGGTCAGAATTGATGGTTTTTTTCCTAGCTTAAAAAAAAACATGTCAATTAAGGTCAGATATTACGAATTTTCAAAAAATAACAGATTCGCGCCAAATTTGGGCTATGGGGGTTTTCGGGGTCGCTGATCACGAATTCGATGTCACTTTTGCAAAATTCAAGATGACGAATCCAAGATGGCAGACCAAATTTTAAAAAAATTACAAATTTTGTACGTTTCCTAGCACTTTTTCTTGAATTTTTGCTATTTTTGGCCTGTTTTTTGAGGTTCGAAAATTCCAATGATGTGATAGCTCAATTCTGACTTCTGACACAGGATAGGTGATCAGGAGATAAAAATACTACAGATAACATATTATATCGCATGAAAAGTACAAACAACCTTTTTTTTTGTGTGGCTGTGTTATTAAGAGAAGACGTACCCTAACTATGGACACATAGATAAGTGATGAGTGTGAAATAAAATTTCATTTTATCAAATATTATAAGTTGTCCATTGGCGCACATAAAAAATAGGGAGGGGGTGGTTAGAAACTTGACTGTACCCCTGGATTAATGGTTTAAAAATAGATATCCTTCTTAAAATCAAATGTAAAATACGCGCTGCTCTGGTGAACAAAACAACGGAACATAATGTCACAGAATTTGAAAAACTTTGGAAAAAAATTACTTTGATGGATGATATCTCCAAAACTAAGCAACGTTGCATATAAGTAAATGGGTTTGAATGACATAATTGGTCTCTAGAATGCACGCTCGAGTTTTGTTTCCCACTTTCTATGTCATATGTTGCATAAAAGAANAAGGCAGATTCAAGTGTTTGAGCATCAGTGCACTTCATTTGTTATCTTCTATATTTGACATTTAGCTTGACATTTTAAAATTACTGAATTGAATTCAATTTGGTTAATTAGTTGACGTTTGATTATTTTTATTCTCGATTAATTATTAAGAGAAGACGTACCATAACTATGGACACATAGATAAGTAATGATTGCGATATAAAATTTCATTTTGTCAAATCTTATAAGTTGTCCATTGGTGGGGAGGGGGTGGTTAGAAACTTGACTGCACCCCTGAATAGGCATGATGACAGTAACCAAGAATCAGTGAAATTATGTATTTATCTAATGAAATATGGTTTATAAAAAACGTATTTATTTTTATATTATGAGCGAGATGATAATATTTTTGATAAAATAAAACTACAAAATACAGCAAACCGCCCGAATTCAGTCATATCTATGAAATGTCAATTTGTTTTATTTGTACTTTGACAATATCCGCACTATTTATCTTCGTTTAAATAGGTATTTTGTGTTTCCTAACTATCAGTTGCTTAGTTTTGTGTTACCAACACCATAATTTGACAGACTATTTGTCTGTTTGGAATGAATAAGTAAATAAAATAAATAATCAGGAAACGTCAGGTATTTCAAAAGTTTCTAGAAGAAGGAAAGAGAGGAAAGCTCAACAACTGCGAGAATAAAATATCAAAAAGACTACGTTTGTTATAAAAAGTTTATCCATGCATAAATTGGTGCTGAAATACAAAGAACAGTCCTGCTATACATTTTTAAAAAAACCTCGTATTGACTAATGAAGATGACGACATGAAAGTTGAAGAAGAGACGAAGAAGACTTTTAAAAATTATGTGGAAAAAGGAAAACCGACCCAGAAGTTTTACGTGCAGATGCAGCTACAAATGTATTTAACAGGACTTCAAAAGGGCTATTTCGGAGTAGCTATTGCAACTACAGTGCAAACCGAAAAGTAGAAATAATTAATGTTACATTCGATGACAACTATGTATCAGATTTTCTAAATGTTTTAGTCTCTTTATTACACCAAAGTACAATTTGAGGGTAAATGAGATGCATATACTATTATGGTAACTTTGTATTTTTATTTAACTAATGAATCTTGCAATACAAAGTATGTTTATTGTTGACAAACATAGATGTGACGTCACGCATACGCCATGACACCGGCAACCGTTGTTGCGTGAGTTTAGACTTAAAATTAAAATGTCAATATTTTTCTACTAAACCTTTTATTTTCTACAGAAATAAGATATTTTTGGGAAATATGAAATACTTCTGAACATCGTAGAACAGTTTTTCAAAATCTGTCATCATACCTATAAATGGTTTAAAACTAGATTTGCTTCTTAAAATCAAATGTAAAGTACGCGCTGCTCTGAATATGTGTAAAATGTGAATAAAACAACGGTACATAATGTCACAGAATTTGAAAAATTTTGGAAAAAAATTACTTTGATGGCTGATATCTCTAAAACTAAGCAACTTTGCATATAAGTAAATGGGTTTGAATGACATAATTGGTCTCTAGAATGCACGCTCGAGTTTTGTTTCCCACTTTCTATGTCATATGTTGCATAAAAGAAGATAAATTTTTGAACCACCATTAAGTATCTAGAAGAGGGGGAATTTTTTGAAAAATGTTCAGTTAAACCTTACTTAAATTACTTTCAAGTCGTCATATATTCCCAGGTCCCTTGTTAATTATGACTCACCCAGTATATCACTTGTAGAATGCAAATTTTGTATTGTTCAACATGACATTCTGCGAAAATACTTTTTCTTACATTACCTTGATGTAATTGAAAGGTTTCGGGCAGTACAGAGGAGGTCCGTAAAATGTGTTAGTATTGTTAGATTACCCACAAATCATCTAACCAAAAATTATAAGTATAATGAAAGCTACAATGTATACAAATCCCGCGGGCTTAGAGATTTAGCCGAGGTTGCACTATAACACTTTTTTGGTCATTATTGCATACATATCACAAAAATGTGTCCGTTCCGTCTAATATTTACACGGTCAAAAATCGAAGACGTGTTGAGTCTTCATTCCGCATCGCGCGGATGCCTGGATGCCCCCCCGGGACATCTGGAGTTTCAATGTAACGAGTGCAGGCTGTGGAATGGGTGCGGTTCCCTGACATTAGGCGACCATTTATTAGCTGTAACAACAGAGGTCCATTAGTATTCTGCATACGCGGCGCTCTAGCGTATCATTTACCTTTGTAATACATCTCCTTGTGCATGGAGGGGCAGTTGTTGTTCTGGAACAAAGTAAGGCGTTAAGAAAACACACCGAGTCGCTGGGTTTGGGCTAGGAATTAGGCGAAACTGTTAGGGAACGTCTACGTATGGGGTAAATGGGCAGAACTCTAGGTTAGAACAAAAGGGAACACTAGCCCGTAAAATCTTTCATTTTACGTGCTGGTGCTTACCTTTTTGTGCAACAAATGGTTTTAGAATTTACTTTATGTAAGCTCACTTTAATATAGGGTGTTCTGCAAGCTCTATGACAAACTTTGACAGATGGTACACCCAAAAAAAATGTATTTGGGTCAAATGAGCAGATAGTTTTAAATTAAATTACTTGTCGTTAGTATTATTTTGTTACATTCAATTGTACGAGCTGTAATCTATAATTTTTCTTAAAATTTATATTATTTGTAAATATGTATACAGGGTGTATCTAAATAACACCGAAAAAATTCAAGGGGCGATTCTCCGATGAAAATTAATAGGAGTCTTTGGTATAAAATTTTTTGAAAAAACTCTTCCCTGAAAAGTTACGCCCCTCCTAAAATTACAAAAAAAAATTGTTTTTCTTTTTTATCTTCCACGTACATCAAGCTAAAGAAACCAAACTTGGTGAACATTATACGTCAATAAAACTACACTTTTTGAATTTTTTTCAACCCTGAACTATTTTTGTAAGGGGTTGAAATAATCAACCCCTATGACATTTTTTCTTATAATTTTTTTTTCGATAAAATTTTTTCCTTTTAAAAAATATGTCTAAAAAACCCCATTCATTTACTAACTTTTTGATCTCTTCAAGTTTCTTCGAAAAGTTAAGGATTTATGACAAAAAAAAATAAATGTATTGTAATGTATTTTTAAAAAGATGAGCTGTTTAACGCGAGTGTATTTTGCCGAAAGATCTAGTGGCCTGTTCTTTACAATGGAATCCGTAGAAACAAATGTCAATGTCATTTATTGTCATATTAAATAACATTTTATTAAAAAACACTCAACCAAATAGTTGACCTATGATTCTACTAGGCTAAGAAGTTTGGAACTTAGACTAAAAGTGAACAAATGATGAATAATGTTATAACAGTAACAAAAAATAAAAATCTGTCGGATATTGACAATACAATCTACAAAAAATGTTGAAAATGATTGCCTTCAGCTTCAATACAAGCATCTACTCTTGTTCTCATAGAATTGCGTATGCGTTCAAATATTCCTGGTGAATTTTTTATCGTTTCACACCCTGCTACAATGCGGTTTCGCAAATCATTGATATCTTCAACTGGCCTTGAGTAGATCAAAGATTTCAGATATCCCCATATGCAAAAATCCAAAGGATTAAGGTCAGGGGAGCGGGCTGGCCAATTTACATATCCTCCTCGACCTATCCATCGATTGGCATACACCTCATCCAAGTGACGTCTTGCACGTATACTAAAGTGGGCTGGTGCACCGTCGTGCATAAACCATAAACGTTGCCTAATTTGAATGGGAACTTCTTCAAGAATAATAGGTAATTCTTCGAGAAGATGACAATATGAGTCACCATCTAATCGTCGTGGAAGAAAATAGGGACCAATTAAATGATCGTCGATAATTCCGAGCCACACATTTAATGAAAATTGATACTGATGATTTCCTTCAAAAAAGTCATGAGGATTTTCCTCAGCCCAAATATGATTGTTACGAAAATTTCTAATACAGTCTCTTGAGAAATTCGCCTCGTCAGTAAATAAAATATTTCTTAAGAACTGCGGCGCTTGGCCGATCATATTAATAAGCCATTGACAAAAAACCACACGTGGTAAAAAATCTCGAATCAGTAACGACTGCACCCGTTGGAGATGATAGGGATATAACTGTTGTTCTTTTAAAATTCTAAAAACTACCGAATGGCTTACATTTAGGACACGAGCTATTTTCCTGGTACTAGTTTCTGGGGATTCCTCAATTAAATTAAGTACGGCTTCATCGACAGCTTCAGTTCTAACTTCTCGGCTACGGCCACAGTCATGACTTCTCTTTTCAAATTTTCCAAGTTCCCGCAAGCGTTGGTGAATATTTGTGAACGTAGTATGGTGGGGTAATCTACGCTCTGGGTACTGTTCAGCATAAAGTCTTTGCGCTTCCAATGCATTACCGTTAGCATACCCATATGTAAAATGCATATCTGCCATTTCTAAATTCGAATAGTTAACCATATTTTCGGTTTATTAACTAATATTTTCTACACAAAATCATGAAACTTGTGAAATAGTAAGAAACAGTAACAATAAATGACATTGACATTTGTTTCTACGGATTCCATTGTAAAGAACAGGCCACTAGATCTTTCGGCAAAATACACTCGCGTTAAACAGCTCATCTTTTTAAAAATACATTACAATACATTTATTTTTTTTTGTCATAAATCCTTAACTTTTCGAAGAAACTTGAAGAGATCAAAAAGTTAGTAAATGAATGGGGTTTTTTAGACATATTTTTTAAAAGGAAAAAATTTTATCGAAAAAAAAATTATAAGAAAAAATGTCATAGGGGTTGATTATTTCAACCCCTTACAAAAATAGTTCAGGGTTGAAAAAAATTCAAAAAGTGTAGTTTTATTGACAGATAATGTTCACCAAGTTTGGTTTCTTTAGCTTGATGTACGTGGAAGATAAAAAAGAAAAACAATTTTTTTTTGTAATTTTAGGAGGGGCGTAACTTTTCAGGGAAGGGTTTTTTCAAAAAATTTTATACCAAAGACCCCTATTAATTTTCATCGGAGAATCGCCCCTTGAATTTTTTCGGTGTTATTTAGATACACCCTGTATATAATTTAATTCAAAACTACCAGTTGCTTAAAATACAGGGTGGTCCGAATTTTATGCAGGAAAGTTCGAGGGTAGATAGATCTCTTTAAAATAGTAAGTGTTTGCCTTATAAACATAGGTCTGGAACGGCCTCGTTTTAGAGATACAGTGTGTTGAAATTGTTAAAAAATTTTGATTTTTTGCTTATATCTCCGGAATCTATTAACCGATTTCAATAAAATTTAGTACAGATAATGTATGATAGTAGGCCTTGTATTTCCTAAAATATGAGCTCTAAAGGTTCAATCCGTGGTGTACAACCGGATAGGGTCATCCCCTTTTTTATAAATAAAACCTACGCCACTGTATTTTTTACACGCTATTGTAAGGGATTTATATTCTATTGCACGAAATACGTAAAAAAGGTAACTTGAATTTTTTCCCTAAAGTTCGCCGTTCTCAAGTTATTTATACCAACACAATCCTCTTGTAGCAGACACTTCTAACCATAATATTATAAGAATATTTATGTTTATGCTTAAAAGTAAGTGCAATTTGTAAGCATATCAACAAAATTCTTTACACTTGTCGCTTTCATCTTTTTGGATTAAAACGATATTTGGAAAATCACAACGGAGTAATGAAAGGCACAGAAATGAAATTTTAAGTGTATTTGACGATGATCTTTGACTGAGTACACGAAGAACGTCTCGGCAACTTGAGGTGAGTAAATCGAAAATTTGAAAAGTTCTACATAAGGATGGCAGAAATCCGTACCATTTGTGCAAAATTTACTTCCGGGACCTGCAGAGAGACGCCCGAATTTTTATCAGTGGTTTTTAGAATTCTTACTAGAAATACTGTGGCCCGATGAGGGCCACAAGGTTCACAAGGCGAGGGGTAGTGAATTTTCACAATTTGCATATTTGGTCACAAGAAAATCCTCATGAAATTCGGACAAAATCTTCAACTCGAATTTTCTGTGAAAGTATGGCTCGGAATAATTCGCAATAAAGTATGTGGACCTTTCTTCTTGCCGCCCCATTTAAATTCCCAGCCACTTCTAAACTTTCTAGAAAACCATCTATTTGAATTATTAGAGGATGTTCCATTAAATATACGACAAAATACTGGATACAAATGGATGGTGCTCCTTGAGGAGAATAATACGAGAATGGCTTAATGAAAATTATATGGGGTGGTGGATAAGCAGAAGACCAAATGCCAATCTCAACAATAATGTTGGAGAGGGTACAGTGTCTCGGCCAGCCAGATCGCCAGATTTAAACCCCCTGGATTTCTATGTTTGGGGTTACCTATCTGAAAAGTAGAGTTTACTCCAATAGAGATACTAGACTACAACTACTGTAGCGAATAGAAGGCAGGTGTAATGAATTAAAAAAAAAAACACCACATGTTATTAGCTTCAATTAGTTCCATTAATAGAAGATGTCAGAAATGTATGGATGTGGGTGGTTCGCATTTTGAACAATTGCTGTAAATACGTAACGTTAATTTCTTTCTTGTTTAGTTGTTGTTGCTTGGTAAATGTATTTTTATTATTATTTTCATAAATTATTCTTATTTGTAAAGATTAGGCCTCCAGGGGAAACTAAAACACATCAGGAACACTACCTCACAGGTGATATGGAAAGAATTTTGTTGATGTGCTTACAAATTGCACATACTTTTAAGCATAAGTGCTACCACAAGGGGATTGTATTGGCATGAATAACTTGAAAATGGTGAATCTTAGAGAAAAAATTCAAGTTACCTTTTTTACGTAGTTAGTGCATTAGAATATAAATCCGTTACAATACCTTGTAAAAAATACAATGGCGTAGGTTTTTTTTATAAAAAGGGAGTGACCCCTGTCCAGTTGTACACCACTGGTTGAACCTTTATGGCTCATATTTTAGGGAATACAAGGTCTACTATCATATATTATATGTACCAAATTTTATTGAGATCGGTTAATAGATTCCGGAGATACAAATAAAAAATTAATTTTTTTCAACACCTTCAACACCCTGTATCTCTAAAACGAGGCCGTTCCAGACATATGTTTATAAGGCAAACTCCTATTATTTTAAAGAGATCTATTTGTTCTCGAAGTTTCCTGCATAAAATTCGGACCACCCTGTATATGTATACAGGGTGGTCCAGATTTTAATAGACAAACTTCGGGAAAGTACTAAACAACAAAAATTAACATCACTTTGCTCTATGAACATAGGCGCAGAAAGCCACCGTTTATGATATACAGGGCGTTGAAATGAACAAAAATAAAATATTTTTTAAAAATATCTGGAAAACCGCTTCATCAAATTTATCCAAATTTGGTACACATTTTTTTTTGAATATTTCTCCTAGTTCTGTATGCACACAGTCCAAATTCAAAAACCAGTGGCGGAGAAACAATGAAGTTGTTTTCTTATTTAGAGTAAAACTTCTACGCTACTGAATTAATTGGTAATATGAATACATTTTATAATGGTCTGAAATATTCCGGAAGAAAAAACATTCTTTTGTCGAACAGTGAATGGTTTACGAGTTATGAGACATACATATCATCCAAGTAAATAAAGCGTTGAAATAGGAAAAAATAAAACGAATTTGGGTGGTCCACATTTTTAATAGATAAACTTCGAGAAAATACTAAACAACAAAAATTAACATCACTTTTCTCTATGAACATATGCGCAGAAAGCCACCATTTGTGAGATACAGGGCGTTGAAATTAACAAAAGTAAAACAATTTTATTAAATATCTGGAAAATCGCTTCATCAAATTTATCCAAATTTGGTACAAACTTTTTTTCAAATATTTCTCCAAGTTCTGTATGCACACAGTCCAAATTCAAAACCCAGTGGCGGAGAAACAATGATATCGTTTCTTCATTTAAAGTAATACTTTTATGCCACTGAATTAATTGATAATATGAATACATTTTACAACGGTCTGAAACATTCCGGATGAAAAAACACTTTTATTTTTGTCGAAAAGTGAATGGTTTACTAGTTATGAGACATATTATGATGCGGTTTTCCAGATATTTAAAAATATTGTTTTATTTTTGTTAATTTCAACGCCCTGTGTCTCATAAACGGTAGCTTTCTGCTCCTATATTCATAGAGCAAAGCATGTTAATTTTTGTTATTTAAAACTTTTCCGAAGTTTGTCTATTAAAATCTGGACCACCCTGTATATTTAAAATTCAGTATTAATTTAGGAATTATTCAAGACAAATGTAGCATATTGTAATCAAACTTATGTTTTCTTGAAAGAAAATTGTAGGTCACAGAATGGCGTAGGTGGGAAGTAACAAGATAGATGGAGCCACTTACGCTCTGTGTATACCTCCATGTTGTGAGTAACGACACTAAAGCAACTGGATCGTTCGTAGGTTGTCTCATCTACGACATACTGATGAAGACCAATATGTCCAATACTGACCCATGTCTGGCGGGTTAATCTGACGAACGTTCCTAACTGTTCTATTAGGTGAGGTGTTACGACGACACTGGCAATTTAATTACTAGTTTTTTTTTAATTTAAAACTATTTTAATTTTGAAACAAAATATATTTTATTACTGAGAAATATTTACATCCAAATAGCAAATATAAATTATATTCTTAAAATAAGTACACTAGGCACAGAAATTAAGGGATATTAAAAAAAACCCAAAATTTTGGGTCATTTTAAAAGAACTGTAACTTGGAAGGAACTGGGAAAATAAAAAAAAGGAAATTGAAGCTTCAAGTGTCTAGTTTTTAGATCTGTAGTTTAAAATATTTTAGCGTCAGCAGTTTTTGAGTAATCATAAGAAAATGAACGGGAAAAATCTTTTAGATAAAATTTAATTCTCTTTAATTTGAGCGGTTCCGGAGCCTTGTACGATTATTTGTCGCGGAGTTATCGTCGATCTAAGCAAAAAAATTATTTTTGACTTTGGCAATCAAGCAGGGTTTTGAAAACTGCAAAGTATTCTCTTCAAGTCGTAATTATGGGTTTTTGATAAAAACAAATTTTTTTTCAAAGTGAAAATATTGGTTAGAAAAAATTACATATATAGGGATATTTGAATAACTTGGTATAACGTTGCAATTTTTTTTCCTAAAATTAACAAATGTTAAGATTATAAAATTTGTTCAAAATGCATCACGTCGACGAACTAAAGATTCTGTCACTCGACGGATTTAACATGCAGTACGTGGAGGTTTTGGTATAGCAACCATCATTTTTATTTAAAGTGCTTTTAATTTCTAAACAAATGAATCGAACCTGTGTTCATATAAGAAAAAATGTTTGAAATTAGCCCAGCTACCATTTGCTTTCCATAGAGCTTGTAGAAAATCCTGTATAAAAAAATCCAAACTCTAAAATGGCTCGTTCTTCGAACATAATGTAAGTGGTATCTTACTTCCATTTACTAAATCAGTGACCCATGTTTTATCAATCCACGTCAAACATAATTAAAGACATTTCTGAAAATGGACATTTTTTCTAGTTTCAACACGTATTAGTTCAAAAACGAACTGAACTTCGATCTAAGTTTATAGGAAACTTTTTGCCTAAAATAACTTAATTTATGACCTGGTGAAGTTTCTACTTCGAAACCTGGGCTGCAACAACAATTTTGATGTTGACTACACCAATTTGTTATCGCTGTGAATGCACTCTTTGATTCTTTGATGTTCGAACACGCGCGTACGTACTTAATTTGATAAATTCTGCTAGATGCTGAATTGATTTGTTTCAAATTAATTGTGTTCTCTGCTTTCAAGTGGAAAAGCTCTTACTCTGGAGCATCTGCATATGTAATTATCTCAAAGGCTTGATATTGTGCCTTTGATTGTATTAGTGAATGATACCATGCGAGTTTCCAATACGCTTCTCATAATAGGGTGTAATAATATTAAGGAGCTCGGTTTACAAAATTATACGTAATTATTTTACTCAACATTCAAATATGTTTTAGCTTGGAATGGAAATTCATATCCCAAGTACCTGCATTAACGTGTTTTTTGACATGATAGTTTTCAAATTATGTAGGTGCAAGAGTTGTATATTAATTCCAGCATGCTACTCTGCTAATAGGATTCGTAAAATGATTAGGAATACTTTTTGAAGTTTTGGCGAATGCGCCAATTTTAAACTTAAAGGGTGCTTTTCCAATTAAAAGTAAAGGATAAATTTATGTAATTCTTGATCCCTAAATGCAGGTTTTCGTAATATAGATCTTCAAAATTTTTGATAAAAAAATATTTTTTTTAATGTTTCAGGAACGCATAGTAACTAATAGCTTCACAAAATTTTGTAGGATAATATCTAGTTTAAGTATTTCAAAAACTGTACTAGTAATTCTGCATTTTAGTTACCAGTGCTGTGTATATGGAGGAGGGAGCGGGTAAGCCTTTTTTTAAATTTATGCATATTTTGTGCGACACGTTTACGAAAAAAAATATTTTTTAAAAGTTCGTATTTTCTTTGATTTTTGAGTAAATTGCATAATAATGCTATTTCTATTTTTTACAATAGAAACTAGAGTTTTTCAAAGGAATTTTATTCAACTGCTTAATATAAAGAAAAACTGAATTTAAACACATAAGAAATAACCAAAAAAGTATACAAATATACAAAAAATGGGTTAACTTAAAAAATTACATAAACCTTAGAAAGTTATGATTAGCAAACGTTTCAGAACAAGAGTAGTTTCTTTAAGAAAAAGAGTGTGGTTAAACTTACAATCTGGATACTTCGAAAACCAACGCTAACACAAAGTTTTCTTTTATTTATTTTTATTTATTAGTGTTAATATCAATGTTAAATTATGTTTTAAAATTTCATGTTCATTTAATGTTTACTTGTTATTATCATTATTGTATATCGGCTTTATTTTATATGTCTATTAGTCTTGTAGTAAAAAATATAATATTAAGTCCTTATTTTGCATACAAAAATGTTTTCCCTAAATGTAAACAATTAATGCGTAAATGGTTATAAGCGCCTCACAAAAGAACTGACCCCTATACAGGGTGTTCCGGTAGTTGATACAAAAAATTCGGGTACATATGGATGAGGTCAAAATAATATAAGTTCTTCATATAAATTTTTTCCATACGGGCCTTCGTTAACAAGTTACGGGCCCTTAAAGTTGAAAATTAAAATCTTATTTTTATTTACAATCTCTGAACAATTAACTTCAGCATGCGTACAGCTTGTTTTTGATGTAGTAAGAGAAACTTCATTGTGCCCAGAATGCCAGGGACGGACTATGCCCATTGGTTAACAACCCAGAATTTTTGCATAGACGACGATCGCAATCTGCCTGTATCAAAAATAAACTTCCTAAAGAATTTTCCAACGATAATACCTTCTTGATTCAACTCGGTAAAATTAACAGTTTAGGAAATATTTGTGATTTTATGTCACAGTGTACTCGAGCGGCGCCTCCACCATTTTTTGTTTCAATTTTTAATTGCCCTTAATTACTATGTTAGAAGCGTACTAAAAAAATTGAAGACCCGTATATCAAAATTGGTCAGTTTAAGGTCCAAATTTTATATAAAATTCTTTGCTTGTCTTTACTTAAAAAATATTCAACTGCTTGTTTAGTGGCCATAGCAACAAGTGCATTCTTCTTGCACTTTCGTATTGCATTCACATTGGAAATTAGATTTGTCAAGTGATATGTGATCATTTTAGATTTTTAAATATTTTTGTAGTTTGTACAAAAAATGCCATTGAAATTAAATTAACTGGTATAAAGTCAACTAAAGTTGGTATACCTACTATTTCAATTTAAAGATTTATATTTGTCGCTACAAGCGAAAATATGTTTATTTCTAGACTGAAAAAATGCTACTTCCACGGAGGATAAAGCAGGTTGTTATAGCCAGAAGTCAGAATTACACAATTCAAAACGGTGGATTCAACCACCAGCGACCCCAAAAATCTGAAGAACTAGTAAGAATCTTTAATTCCGTTACTTAACCCTTAAGGTTTTTAATTTGATTCTTTTTTCTTACAATACAATACAATACAATTTCCGAATATCGATGCCAAACAATTTCAACAAACGATTTCTTGAAGAAAAAAAGAGATAAATATTGGAAAGATTCAAAATGAGTTATTTTTAAGAAGAAAAGTAATAGTTTTAGATGCAGTAAAGTTTTGTGGAGAAAAATCACCTCGTGTGTCAACATGTTTCTTTTTTATTATTTTCAGGATATGGGAGCTAACAATTCAGAATAAATAGAAAAAAATATGAACTGTTTTTCTCAAACAATACTATAATATACCTGTATAGAACTGGCTTAATAATAAAAAACATGAATGCAAAAAAAAACATTTTTTCATTATTGTTTTGAAACTTATCTACCACAAAATAGGTAATAAACAATACAAATAAAACAATAAAGATGCGTTCTTTGGGTTAAGTCAACTAAAAAGGATTTTATATGTTATTTTGTCTATAAGACATTATGTTACACTTCTCATAAATCATAGGAAGTCAGTTCAATTGGCACCAGTAATCAATTTAAATCAAATTCCTCTGAGATATATACAATAGTCGATGTTCTCAATGGTTGAAAATATTTAAACAGTTAGTTATATCCTTGATAAACACGTTGAATAGTATAAAGCCCAAGAACAAATCCCTGTGGGGCTCCAGATGTGGCCTAGTAATCTACATACTTAAACCCTTTAAGAAGAACATATTTGATACCTAAAAATAGTATTCAAATAAATTTGAAAGAAAATTCGAGAGACCAAATTTAGGTTGTTCAAAGAACCAGAGAAATAGGACACTTGCAGGAAGTCGAAGATGTTTTAGACACCTTTGAAGAAGGTCCAACAACTAGTACTAAATATTTTACATGGTATGTTGAGGGGTCCCATACTAGTATTTTTTGTTTTTGGGACTTGTTTTTTCTAAAAATGTTATTACTTTCTTTGAGTTCTATGTTGCCGAATTTGCTGATACTAAATTTAATTGAAGTAGTACGTTTTCTTTGGCAACCTGTATACATGCGAAAGCTACCGGGACAAATACCACTGATCCAAGAGAATCCCTTCCATCCGTGCATATAGTGAGCTCTCAAACCGATCCATTATATTTATCGTACGGTAAGGCTATATACCCCTCCTAGTTCAGATGGAATATTGAACGTAAATGTTAGGCACACAACGCAGGATAATGGAGAGCACACTAATTAAATCACCTTCGTTCCAATTAGAACGTGATTATTAGAATGCTGTGATATACAAAGCAAATTAAGTTGTCGTCGCGGGGGGTACACACAGCGATGTAATATTCGCGATGTTCTTCAGGTAATACCGGGAGCAACTAATTGAATTGCATTTTGTGATGGATATTGTCAAACGTTTACCAAAACAAGACACAGTGTTCGACACAGGTAATATTAAAGGAAATTAAAGAGAAGACGATTTATTGTTACAACAAAATTTAGAAACAAATATTTACGGTTAGCAAAAATAAAATAGATTTTTCTCAAAGTGCAAGATGTCCTCTACCTCTATTTTGTTATTACCTGTAGCAAAATATTCGCAAGTATGTTTTTGTAGAATTTCTTCCTAAACGATGTATCTAGCAGTTCCCGAACAAGTATCTTGTTGCACCTTTAATTAACGACGGAAGACTTGCAAGTGGTTGCAATATTCCATTACACGTAGTGAATTACGTAGACTGAATATTCCCAATATAATGAGAAAGTTTCATAATTATTATTCTGGCACTATACTTGTGTAGTGCCGACAGTAAATACCCTATTTAACCACTAAATTTTCAAGATAATTGTTAGGTAATTTCTACAATAAGATAAAATCATTAGTAAATTAAGAAAAAAATCGTGAACAATTAAATCCTTTAAAAGTTTTATTAAAACATATACATCTTTTTTTAATTATTTCGTGGTTAACCTATCTATAAATATTTATACTAAATACAAATGATCAAAAAGGAACATTTAGTTAATAATAATTTAGATATTTATTAATGACAGTAGAAATAATTTTAAAGAGGTATATGGTATTTTTAGTAATTAGTCATCGCGATTTTTTATAATAAAATTTAGTTTAATAGGGTACATTAACTGTAAAAAATTAAAAAACAAAAAAATATTTAAAAGAATAGAATAAAAAAAGATTCCACTCTAGAACTTAAATTTGCATATGGAAAGACGATTTTTTTGAGAATATTTTGAAGAAAAAATGCCACACTCTTTCAAAAAACCCTTTTTTGGTTTAAAAATAAAAAAACTCAAAAAACTACAAATGGATTATTTTTATATATTTTTTATAAAACTACGTCTCAAAACGAACAAAGTGAAAACAGAAGTTTATGATACATTTAGTTTTTGCCAAGTTGAAAAGTGTTTACCTTACATTCAAATGAACATAACGTTTTGAGGGGTTGAAATAAAAATTTGAAAAAAATCATGAAAGCTACTCTAGATGGGGCACTAAATAATACCAAAAAATTAGGAAAATTAAAATGGTCTGGTCACGGCCTCAGTGATTTGGCATGGAATGCCCATATATTAATATCGCATTGCAAATTATAAAACTCATTTTATTAATAGCATTGCAAATATCTTGAAGATATACTGGACAGTTTTAATTTAAAAAAGTGACACAAAATATGTGTAAAGATGCTACAAATTAGGACATACAGGCTCATTCACGGCCTGTTAAACGTTTCAGAAGAACTAAAGACAATAAGTCAAAATTGTTAAAGCATCCCTGTACCTAAATCTAACCGTTTTCGAGATAATTATCGTTTTACAAAAAATTTGACAGATGTAAGCCTTTGGAAAATTCCTTATATCTTTCTTCGTTGTGGGATCTTTCCCTTGCTTTTCGGAATACACAAAGAACATAACATGCACTACATTCCGCTACTAAAATTACCAGAAGAAAATTATACTAAGTATCTCATTTTTCACGTGACATTTTGAAAACTTAAAACCGACAAAACTTTTTAAATTCAAATGGAACACTACTTTGAATTTATTTTATATCCATGGCCATCTACATACGATAGCGTTCTTTATAGAACATTGATTTTTTTTTGTTTTTTTTTCGTAATTACATTAATAAAGTGCATTGTTTCACGTTTGTTGCATCTAAATAATGAGGGGGTATATTTACACAAAAATAACATAATAATATAACATAATAACATTTCCTTCCATTGGGATACTATTACTAGTAACTGCAAGTACAATAAAGAGCAAATAAGCATCTTCTGATTTATAAAAGTGACCAAATTTTTAAATTATAGTATCCTCTCAACTTCATTCCAAATATCATAAAATTATAATAATGCATTTTTTAGTTATTTGAAATTATCTTATTTATTGTCTTTGCAATTCTTTAAAAACTTTTATGACAACATTAAAAATTAGAGAAAAATTCTAAGAAAACCAACCGAAATCATTTCATTAATTGTTCTGTTTCAGTTGCAAAATACCAAATCATAGAAATACAGTTAATAATTTTTATTCACGTTGAATGGATATAATGGATAGAAAATAAATTCAAAATATCTTGCATTTTTCATTGTCGAGCAAATACTTGGTACTTGTAGAATACTGAGTGACAGCACTAATATTTATTTGCCTTTCAAGGCACATTTGATGATATTTTTAACGTAATATTCTTGAGAATGTAAGTAAACAACGCAAATATCTGAGAAACTGTAACCCCTACAATGCCTATATCGGTGAAAAGAGAATTTGATTTTCTATAATATGACGCAGAAACATGAAGGGTGTTCCATTTGAATTTAGAAAGTTTTGTCGGTTTTAAATGTTCAAAATGTAATGTGAAAATTGGGACACTTAGTATCATTTTCCTCAGGCAATTTTGATAGGGGAAGGTAGTGTATCTTATGTTCTTTGTATATTCCGAAAAGCAAGTGAAAGCTCCCAATACGAAGAAAGATATAAGGAATTTTCGAAACGCTTGCATCTTCAAAATTTTTATAAAATGTCGATTATCTCGAAAACGGTTAGATTTAGGTACAGCGAAACTTTAACAATTTCGACTTATTTTTAATACATCTTGTCGATAATGCAATAATATATAAGGTGTTCCATTTAAAATAACGAAGTTGACAGCTACTTCCGGTATAACTGGAAGTGCTACGTTGATGGCAATTTTAATTGAAGAAAACATATCTGATAACCCCCGTGGACAAAATTTCAGAGTCATATTGTCTTTGGTTCCTCTGAAACGTTATAGTTGGATCTATAATATTTGTTTTGCTACACTCGAACATAATTCATGTATAAAAATAAAACAATCAATTTAAAAATACGCTTACGGTTTTTTCAGTGTAACAGATTCCAGCTACCAATCTAGTTGGAATTGAGTGCCGTATTTTCTGCCATTGTTTATAGTAAAGTAGTTTGGATTTATGTCCAGAGAGCAATAGAAAAAGCCAACAGATAAACAGATAAGGTACTCGCGCGCTTAACGCGGCACAATAGTCCATTACAAAAGATAAAATAAATGGGCGAGAAATCTGCGGTTCTCCGGGCGGTAGTGGTGTTTTCTTTGAAGAGTGGTATCTCGGTCACAAATCGCCCCTTATATTCGTCTAGTCGTTGCTAATGTGCACTTTGCATGCTCACAGCCAAGACTCGGAGGTGATAGATGACTTTCAGTCTCCGGAGAAAGGCTTAGCTAATGGAAGCTCTGCGTCGAGCCAGAGGCGGATTTTTGCAGACGACTCCTCGATAAGAAAACCGACCTGTTATGATACACGTTATTTACTCAGTGGCTATAGGCGTCGATTTCTGATCGAATTTGATATTTCTAAACTGAATGCTGCATTTCGGTTTGTTCATATAAATGTTGCAGATGAAGAAAAAAATACAGTTTTCCACCCTGCGTCAGCGTTTTGATATATTTTTAAATTTTGTTCAGAATTTTGAAAATTGAAAATAAGTTGATTCTTTTAAAAAATATTGTACTAAAATTTTGAAATAAAAATAGAAAAATCGGTATTATGCAAAATAAACTGGACATTTGGAAGTAGCAATTGCAAAAACTCCAATTCTATGTCCCATAAAATCCTCGTAAACAAATGGAATGGTTTTACACTTAACTTACTTACATCGTATCTTACCAATAGACGTCAATTTGGAACAAAGAGTGCAGGAGTGCTACAGGGGTCCGTGTTTGGACCCGTATTATTCTTAATTTATGTTAATTATTTAAGTTCTGTAGATGGCTACTGAGCAACAATGTATTAATAAATCAGTTAACTGACAAAACCAAAGAAGCGGAATCAACTACGCCAGATTTTTCTTTCGATTCCGTTAAATTATATCGAATAAAACAGGAACTATAATATTTAACTTAAATAATACTAATCAGATAACAAATCCAGAGTCAGTAAGATTCTTATTTAGATCTGCTTTACAGTTTGACTCATCAAGTGTTTTTATTTGACCTATAACATCTTATCATGGTAATCCAGTCTTTTTCATTCTACTTCCAATGTATTCAGTTTATAAAGAAAATTAATAATTAATAAAAATAATTAATCTCGGATCCCAAATTCGGATATAAGTGTTAAGAAAAATGTATTCAACTTAGTACTTCAGCACTTCCTTGTATATACTTATGTATAAAATGTAATTTTGCTATACGTAAAGAATAATACACGTAATAACATTCATTCTCATTTTATCACAAATAGAAACAAGCTTCAAAATTCCTACCTCAGGCTGAGTAAAACAAGATTGTAATTTAATACTGGGGTGTTAAATTTTATAATGCAGTATCTCAAGGAATAAAACTTATGAAAAGATGTTTTAAGCTTAAAATTAAGCAGTTCGAGAAAGTAAATATATATATACAGACAAATTTTTAATAATAATGCTCCTTTAACAAAAATAATTCTGTGGGAGATCATTTTATATACTATTTTAATATTTTATACATATATATCTACCTTTTTTTTGGTATATATAAGAATAATTACAGAAATCTTCCCAGTGCTGAAATCTATATATATGTAAATGAAATAAATGATAAATACGAATATTTTTAAAAATATATTTTGCAACAAAAGATGAATATACTTAAAAAATAGTTCACCTCGAGTAGGAAATACCATGTTTAACTGAAATTAAATTAATTAATAAAAAAGTTAATCCAAATTTAATTAGTTTAGTGTAAGAAAATCGCAATTTTAACATCTCTCTCTAAAGTAAAATAAACTTTCATTACAGATTAAGCAATGGAAATATTTTTTTATGTATAAGTAACCAAAACAGCTTATAAGTTATATACACAGCCTTCATAAATGATTACAAGTCACGTCACCAGTAATTTTGTCCAATCGACGATCTCATTATCTCGAACGTAGATGCAAAGGTTTGTCATTTTTCACTGTAAATGAATCATTAATATTCATGATGCTAAATTTAAGGATTTTTAGTTGACAGTACCAACGTGCACTGTTGGTTGCCTAAGCTCTGCGATCACGTGGGTTGTGAACATTTATGAAAGCTATGTACAATAATCTTTTCTACAAATGTTTTATATTAGTTATTTCAAAACAAAATATTTCATTTTGTCTAGCTATTAACGTGTCGCAGCATAAAATAATATTTAATGTAGATATACAATATACA
>NW_019416486.1:548009-631702 GCF_000390285.2 Anoplophora glabripennis
ACACAGAGTGCCCCACAAAAAGTATTAAAATTTTATTCATTATTGAACTCATGAAACACAACAACTTTTCACTAATAATTTTTTCAAAATGACCTAGACCGTAAACTGTTTTGTTATCTTAAGACAGAAGAACCTACTCCTGCGCAAGTTTTAAAGATACGAATTACACAAATTTATTAATTATTACAAAATATACAGTTAATATATAGCTAGAAAGTTCACATTTCCTTCAAAGGTAAGTATGAATAAATCATTACATTTAAATTAAGTAAAACAGAGATACATTTGACTTTTATAAGGAGTACTTTGAAAAACATTAATTTTAATTTTTATAAGGTTATAAATCATAAGATATATTACTTTTAATAAAAGTTCTGAACCGTTCTTGTATGCCGTAAAAGTGCTTAAATTTTTAATTCTACGCGTTATGTTAAAAACTTCAATAGCGATATACATCTGTTTTTTTCTGTAAGAAATAGTAGTCTGCCAATTGTAAAATTGTCAGACAGTGCAAATATTAAATAATTTCATGACGGAACAAGTGACCATTCAGAAACCAAAACTTCCTCGGCTGTCATAAACATCGGCGAACATTTTCATATTAATTATTTCAGTGCACAACGTTTGTGTTGCCCAACTGAATTATTTTTCTTTTCGTCTGCGTTCGTTAGGAATAATTTTACAGGTAAAGCCACACCAGCCGCTAGTAAATGGAAAAACACTTTTTAATCAAGGCGGAAAGGATTGTAATTGTAACTGCTCTTTAGTTTTCCCAATTTTTGTCAATATTTACAGTTTTTCTAGAGGAAAATCTAGCAATTTAAAATATCATTGATTATTATATCGTATCCCCTGTACCTGATCCCAGTTACAGATTTACATCGCATTTCTTATTGTTAGCTAGAAATTTTTGATCTGCAGGTGCTGTTCTCAGGCTAAGCTCCATGGAGGCGGATCCACTATCACAAACGGACGCGTTCTTACTGTGGGTTCTAAGGTCGCTACCGACGGAAGTGGCAGTCTCTAGGATACCGTACTAAGAATTTAAATGTTTTCAGTAAGCTGAATGATACAAATTTGTAAATCAAGCACCTAATAACAGTGTAGTGAATAAAAGCAAAAAATGGTTTATTTTGGGAGGGTTTTTAATCCGAATTTGGAGTCCGTTTAATGCCAACCCCGAGTATCCCCCGAAATTGGTAAAAAGTCACCTCTTTTTTCGATTTCGGACCCCAGCGATGAACTCTGTATTACCCGCCTCCCTCCCCCCGTTTTCGTGGGTGCTAAACATAAATATGATGATCATGACCCTCCTTGATTCTTGCAATTCCCTCGAGCAGGCCAAAATTACTCCAATTTAATTTTATGGAAGTTTAGCACTACATTGTTCTACATATTTGTCATCCAGCTTTACTAAATAAGTGATAAAAACTGAGAAAACAATAAAAATAGATTTTGAAAGATTTTGTAATTGAGTATGTGTTATTGCCTCTCGAAAGTTTTTCCACAACATAAATAACATACATAGGAATCATCGTCTGTAAACATAATTAAGTATTTTAAAAAAAAAACAGGCAAATCATTTACATCAAGAAGAAATAACAGCAGTCCAAGCTTAATTTATGGATTTAATAGCACCTCAACTATTTATTTGGTTCTCTTAGTTAGGTAAGACATTATTCAATTATTTACTTTTCCTCCAGACCATATTTATGTAATTTCTTGACAAATTCATTATTAATAGATCTAAAGCTTTGCTTTACTTATTTATTTTCTTTATCTTAATTACTGTTATATGTTTCCTCAAAAACCATTTTAAGATTTGGACAAAATATTACGTTCAGTGAAAAATTCAGTGATGTATTGTTATGACAGAGTTTTACCGACATACAACTAGTTTCGAGTAAAAACTAAGGACTAAAAATAGGGTTCTAAGTCAATATTTTAACCTCGACCCTACGCCCATGTTCCAGGAGTTAGTTCAACTTGTGGCCCGAAGCGCAGTCCGCGGTAATTGAAACTGAGGTGCTGCCACAGCTATTATAAGCTACCGCACGGCGATCATGTTTTGCCGCAAATAGTCAATATTATGATATACCTTCGGCTTTTGTGATATCCTACTTCAAACATAGGAATGCCCGTGGCACGTAACCTTAACTAAAACATTCACCAACCACCTAAATTTATGTTTTATTTATTTGTTTATTTAACGATATACATAGTAAAAAATAACAAAGCATAATTAAACAAAAAACTAATTAAAATACTATTAAACAAATCAAATATAAGAGAAATAAATAATATAAATAAATAACATAGTTTGTAAAGCATGCGACAGAGATAAACACGTATTTTTAATTAGTACCTACAAATAAATAAAGCATCAATATACAGGGTGTTTGGTGAGTAGATACAAAATTTTAAATGGGTGATAGCTGACATCATTTGAAATATATTAGATCTCATATACCTAAACACAAAGTATTATAGTCTTTCCGAAGTCAGTTGAACTTGTATAGAAACGCCTAGCAATCAAATTTAATGAGTTTGAAAGGAGTACGTAAAAAAGGTAAAAAATTATAATAATTTGTACATAATATGTGGAAAATTTCTATTATATGTTCATTTGACCAACAACATATTTTAATTATTTATGTCCTCAAACAATTTTGTTATATTCATGGTAAATTTCGTTTTGTTTCGTTTCAAAAGGTCTCCAAAATGCAAAATTGTAATAATATTAGTAAACAAAATATCCCTTTTATTTCTACCTTAGAAGATTAATAGCAGATGCCATAATAAATTAAAATTACCTGAATCCCACCAAATTCCGCATTGCTGTACTGCACTGCTAGACCATTTGTTGACAACTGAATTTATAGCTACGTCACCCAGTGTGGCTGTGTTTGTGCCGCGTTTCCCCGCGCGCTCATTCTTCAACTGGGCGACAAGACCTGTATATGGGTATGGCTAAATAAATATGGGAACAAGTTTTTCCAATATTTCAATGCCGAGTTGCTGCATCAGCGACCGAACCTGGTACATATTGCCAACCTCTTGGTTCTTCAATTGAAATCGGAAAGACTATAATGTTTCGAGATATTCATAATTCTTTAATTTTTTTTACTGATATGACAGGTGCTGTTGTTTTATAGTAATTTGCCTTGTTAACTTTTCTATTACATGTTTTACAAATCACGACTGCTATGGAATAAACTTTGAAGAATTTTGATCTGTAGCTTGTGCGTTGTTTATAATTACTGTTAGGAGTAGTTGGTCATTTGGGAGAATTAATTTGTGGTTAAATATTTATTTACTGTAAATTACATAATGTGTCGATTTTCAAATGTAGAATATGTAGATATAATGTTCAATAAATTTAATATTCTATAATAAAAGAATTGAAAAGCATCAATATTGTGTGAGAATCACGAAATGATGTATAATAAATGCAACAAAGGTTTTGTTAGCATCTAAAATTACATCATTTATATGATGTGTGAATATTAATTGGTACCTATCGAAATATACTCCTTGCCTTTTTATTCAGGTCTTTTCAGAACCATGTTAGAAGTTTGTATGTAATCACTACACCTTTTTTTGAAAGTAAGATATAAGATTTATTTGTATTAAGGCGAGGTTCGTTTTTCTGGCACCGCAAATTTAACAAATTCAGATTTTCCTGGCAATCATATGTAACGCTTATTTTTAAGTATATTTCGAGGTATATATATCATGCGCATATAACAGGAGCAGAGCTGTTAGGATTTTTGCTATACCATCAATACAAATATTAAACAGTGGCCCCAATGCTGAACTTTGAGGTACACCAGATGAACTTCAAATTTTTCCTACAAAAATCCACAGTTACTTAATTTAAGAAGGAAAATATTATGAGGAAGTTTATCGAAATCTTTGGACAAGTAATTGTAGATTTGTAGAATGATCGTCCAAGACCTCCCATATATACTGTGTTAAGCAAAACAAATTAATAGATGTTAAATGATGACTGGAAATAATTCTGTTTTTTATGTAATTATATATTGGGTTCTAAAAAAAGTTTATAGTTATATAAAAAAGGAAGGATATCAAGGAATCAATATTAAATGGAATACCCTATTTTTTGACAGCAACCAACAGAGAACCTAATTTTATGTCTGAATATGGAGTTACAAATTGTTTTCTGTATGTCATTGCAGCCCAAAGATCAAACACATTTTTATATAAATAACTCCCCAAAATGTTTCAACCAAAATTTACAGGGTTTTAAATGACGATGATGGTCAAAGGTCACCCAGCATATTAGTTTATGGATATCCTATAACTTTTATTTGAAACTTTCTTTGTAGGACAGACTATATAATATATAAGTACATATTAGATATGCAGGTAAATATACATATATCTAAAACTTAACTGTCGTTTTCTGAAAATCAGTTAATTTAAGCTTTCTGAAATACAGTGATTCTATTAAATTAAAAATTACAATTTGGAAATGTAATTGACGTTTTCTCAAATGTTATGACCAGTCTGACAGTACAAACAAATGTTTCTGAAATTAATCTTAATAAAATCAAATTGAAATGAGTTTTATTTGAAATACATCTGGAAGATATGTAGAAAAGCCTAACATTTATTTTTGCAAGATTGTCTAGGAAAAACTATTTTGAATTTATTTCATTTAATTAACTTAATACTGATATAATATAGAAAAATGTGAGAACAAAGTGATATTCATAATTATGGTGTTAATATGCCATATGGATTAAGGTAACGAAAAACGATTGATAAATATATTACTTTAACGTTCCTTATCGACTTGGATCTGGAACTTGAGAACTTTTGCCCTTTATAAAAAAGCAAAATTATCCCCTCAGGACAGGTGCTCCTTTTTACTCTAATGCGATCTCCAGACACCTCGAGAAACTTGCTACATGGCCTACATTAACCCTAACTTCGTGCATAATGTCTTGAGTGAAAAAGAACATCATAACTCTGCCCCAGATTTCTTTCTCGGGCGAATACAAGTTCAGTTATGAAACTATCTTCTTACTAATTCAGTTTCTTATGTCCTGAAGTGGATACCGCAGACTGAAATTCATGGTCTACCTCAACAGTCCTTGAACATAGTACGAGAGCTCTCGAAACAAGTTAATATTTACTAACTTGGCCGATGGATCTTGAAATATCAACAGTAAATTTCATTAGTTGTTGTAAAATTATCATAAACTGCTTGTCACGGTACGCACGTGGGTGGATTATGTTAAATTTCTATTACAAATAATCACTCGGACTTCCTTCTCTCTCCTTTATTATCTTTTAAAAGTACAAAACTATATTTTTAACAGTTCTATAATTTTTATATATCACTCTCTTTTTTTTTCAACTACTTCCTAGCAACATCTATCTTCTTTTTTTCTATACATATATGATATAACAATAGTAAATATGAAAATATCAATATTGTTCTCAACACTCTTCCTCTATATCGATGTTTTCATTACATAAACCTAATTCTTTTGCTAATAATTTAAATTTAGTTTTACACAGTGGTTTGGTTAAGATATCAGCTAATTGTTGCTGGGTATAAATATATTTTACATTTATAACACCCTCTTCAACCTTTTGTTTCACAAAGTTAAACTTAATATCCATATGCTTTAATCGCTTTTGGTCACTATTTTTAACTGATTTTATTGTACTTTGATTATCTTCAAAAATGGTTACAGTATCTGTGTCGATATTCAATTCTAATAACAATTTTTTAATCCAACATGCTTCCACTGAAGCTTCACATAGCGACACAAATTCTGCTTCCCTTGTACTGAGTGCTACAGTACTTTGTTTTCTTGATTTCAAAATAACTGTATTATCATATACTTTAAACAAGAAACCAGAGGTTGACTTTCTGTATCCCTAGCCCAATCAGCGTCTGCATAACCAATAAGAGGTAAACTATTATTATTTTTAACATACTTTAACTTATAATTTACAGTACCTTTAACATATCGTAATATTATTTTCAAAGCTTTCAATAGTTGGTCATTAGCATTAATCTGAAACCTACATAGATAACAGACTGAGGTGGCTAAGTCAGGTCTTGTCCCCATTGTTGCATACATCAACCTATCAAAGGTCTACATTTTCTTTCACACAACTGATCAACAGTATCTGTTTCATCTAATTTTAAGTTAACATCCGTTGGAGTATCAATACTGTTACAATTTGTCATACCGTATTTTTCCAAAATACTATGCAAATATCTTGTTTGGTCTATATAAATGGAATCTGAACTTCGCGAAATTAATATGCCTAAATACATCAAGTCTTTATCACCCATATCTTTCATTCTGAATTTAGTAAATAGAAATTTTAGTGAATTTATTTCATGTATACTATTTCCTAAAATTAATAAGTCATCAACATACAGCAATAAATACAAATCGCCTTTCGTATATAAACAAAAATCTTTCTCAGATCGTTTAAAACCGTAACTTGTAATAGTCTCACTAAAACACTCATACCAATACTTTGGCGATTTCTTTAGCCCATACAATGATTTCTTTAATTTTAAAACATGTCCTTCTCTGACATTCAGTCCAACCGCTGGTTTTAAGTATACATCTTCATCAATCTTACCATGCAAAAAAACTCCTTTTACGTCCATCTGATGAATGTAATAGTCGCGTTGAACTGCAATAGACAGTAGTATTCTCAAAGTTTGAAGCCTCAATACAGGTGAGTACACATCATCAAAATTTCCTTGCTGTTGGAACCCTCGAACCACCAATCTTGCTTTACACAACTTATTACTTCCTATTTCTTTTCTTGTAAAAACCCATTTACATTCTAAAGTATGTATGTCACCTGTTTCTGGTACAACATCCCAAGTTTGACTTTCATGTAATACTTGTATCTCTTCATCTATGGCTTTTTTCCACAATTTCTTATCTTCCCTTAAATCTATATCTTCAAAAGTTAACGGAATATCATTTTGTTGACAGGTTAATAATGCAAACATTGCTTCATCATCGTCATTCAAATTTGTTTCATAATCATCTTGCCATTTTGGTTTTTGTCGATTTCTTTTTTCTCTTGTTTCCTCTTGTTTCTCTTCCGCATTCTTCTCTTTCTTTTCCTGAATATCAATATTGTTCTCAACAGATTATACTTACAGCCTATAACAAGGTCATAACGATTTGTCATTGTCTTTTCTTAAATCATTCAACACGCACGCACGGATAGACCGCAAAAATGACCACCAGGTGAATCGCGAACGCAGCATGCAAAGGGTTTATGCTAATGCAGCGTTATCAGCCGGTAGGTAAGTAAGTAAATTAGAAACTGGAACGTAATTATTGTGTTAGGTAGAGCGGCACCTAATACCTAAGCTGCGAAGAACTTTAAGGAATGCCGAAGATTAAATCCGGATAGAGAGAGCGCCAGAATTTCCCCGCCTGATTGTATATACACCGCGTCACTTAAACTTATTATAATTTTATTAATAACGTTCTCTCCTGGTCTCTCTTTTTGAGCTTAAAACTTGATTACTTAGTTCACACTTCAAAAGCAAGTTGAACGTTAAATATTTATAGAGGTTTCCGCGGGGTGAATAGTAGTGCGCTCTAATCATTTCGGGGGCCGCGTTCATTATTCATACCGAGCGTTTCGGAAGTGACGTTTCTTTTTGGTCGCGCGGCCATCTCTTGAACTTGCGGGTTTTCCTTACCGAATATATGTCGAAGGTAATTATTAAATAGGAAGAAACAACAAAAATTTTCGTGACAGTTACAATAAACATGGCGGAGAAATCCTAGGAAAGATTTTCTCGAAAGCTTTCGACATATTGGACCACAATATTTTGCTGAACAAACCTCAGCATGCTGCCGTCCGTCCTCACATCCTATCATGGCTTAACGTTCGTTGATGTTCATGCTGTTTCTGGGGTATCACAGAGCTCCATCCTAGGTCACCTTTTATATTCATTAATCATAAATGATATAGTCGAAGACCTGGACGTTAATGTTTTATATTATGATGACAATGTCAAGATCTTTTCTCGTATATATTCTGTATTTGATAAAAATGAACAAATTAGAAATTAAACAGTGTCAATAACAATATTGTCCATGATTATTTCCATGTAACCACCACTGGTCACTTGGACAAAACGAAGAGGAAGACTCAGTACTCGTAACCATCCTGGGAGTGTTGTCATCATATGAGTTTGTTAACTGTCCTTCAGTCCCCACCCCCAATTACTATTGCTGTTCCCACTTCATATGCCAGAACCGTTATCCACCATCACTGATAATTGGGGGTTTCTAGTGACACTGGCTAATGTCCAGCAAGCACTAGGGGTGACGGGCGACTGAACATACCTAGGAGACTTAGTGTAACCCGATCACTTGTTCCATTTTATTGTCATGTTTTTATTTATAGTTTACCTTGTACTGAGTGTCTCAAACTCATGAGCCTACTGAGAGGATACAACAAATATTTAAATAAAATTTGGGACACGTCGTGTTAAATGGGATGAGGTAAGCTCCACCTCACAAGGCCAGGATTGTGCAGCAACATTTAGATAATACTTTCCCAGAAAAATGGATTGAGTTTAATGGACCTATTCAGTGTTCCGGAAAGTCACTAGATTTAACACCCCACGATTTTTTCTCAAATAAAGTTTACAAAATACCTTCGCGAGATATTAATCATTGGAAAGAAAAAATCACAACGCTTATAATGAGTTAAACGGCGAAATGTTAATAAACGCAGCCCTCAAAGAAATCAGGCAAAGACTGGATATGTGTCTTGAAATGAGATGAGGTCATATAGAGAACATGTATGTGGTATTAAAGCGTTTGCCTCATTTTTTAAGTTTAGTTATTGTTATCATCACCTTTTGTTTTAACTGTATAAGAATTATCGAGTTTAATACTTTTATTTATTCTTAATGACTTTTATGCACTTTAAACAACGAACATACAATTATTTTCCAACGACTACTTGATCCTTCCGCCACTGGTGTGATTATTAGGTGGTATTTCTTTTGAGATTCTTTAGGACGATATTGCTATACTTTTAAATGGGAAGTAATACAGAAAAATGTCTCCAATAAAAGTTTATTAGAAAAAAGAGAGCTCTTTAACAGGAAACAAATGGGTATGTTTCAGGAAAAAATGTAATTGATGACGTCATTAGTCGTTTCTGTCAAATCCCAAAAATAATACTTTCTATTGAAAATGGAGCTTACCTCATCCCATTTAACGCCACGTGTCCCAAATTTTATTTAAATTTTTTATATCACAGTAGGCCTATACTATCGAGTTTGAGACAACCTTTATAAAAATTGCTAATGTAATGGTAGGTTTTCCGTGTAATTTTTAATAGACGTACTGAATATTAGCTATTTTTTATTACACATTCCAAATTTATCTAGAGGACTTGATCATCTATTATTAATAAATCACCTGGCGTCTAACTAGTGACAGATACAGTAAGACCCTTTCTTACTGGAAAATACCTACCCATGAACGCTGAGTTAGTTGGAGCCAATAGTTTTAAAGGTGACAACTTGAAGCTTTACTCTAAAGACGTTTCTATTTCTTATCGAATTGATGGATACTGTCCCATTGGGATTCTCGGGACGCTCGTTTTTGATATTTTCTGTAGAAATTTTTCAGGTGGAAATCAAGTTCTATTGCAGGTGCGCCTTACAGGGTAGTAAGTATTTTAACTATCTTTTAGCGAAGATGCTACCATAGTTTACCTAAAACTCCCCTCAGGAGACCTGGGTCGCGACGTAAACCCAAATAAGCAAATATATCCCGGTTAATAAAGGATACTACCATTTTATATCATTCCGCGTGTAATATATGTGATGTTTGGTTTTTCATAAGGAATAACCGAGTCAGTATCCCTCTGTTTTATGTTCGTATATGCAGCACTTGGTGAATATTCAGTAGGGTTTTAGATGATTTATATGCCACATCTGCCCCTCTTTCTTTGCTCCGCATAATGAAGGAATCTAGTTTTTTGATAGTCCAGTTTACCGAACGTTCCTTTATCGATCGCCGTACGTCGAGATAAAATTCCGGGTTGAGAGAACGGAGCTTCGAATTTAGTTGTAAAAAAGTTATAATACGTTTCGATGTCTTTTGAATAAAAATGTAGCATTAATGTATTATGTTGTGCGATATCGACTAGCGTGATGCGCAGTAGACATTTTGAATTATTACCTTAAAATAAGATAATAACTCTTGATTTCATCCAGTCGATTTAGTTGTGGGAATTGTCTACAAAATAATTGCTGACATGTAAATGTTGTTAACTTTCATCTTTCGACTTCATATTCTCTTTCCATTTCCATTCAAAAGAGTAAAGAAATAAACGGTAATTACTTCAAATGTAGTTTGATAGTGTTCTAGTGTGCAGTTGTTGAGACATATTAACTTACAGGCGGTGCGATGATATTCAAGGTTTCTTCAGAAAATAACCGAACTGTATTTCTTTAAACCTTATTATTAATTTTATTCATTATTGGTAGTTATCTTCCTTCCTCTAATCACACGTACTCTTCTTCAACTCAAACGGCCTTTAAAGTCTGTGACGAATTTGCTTTGATGTCATCAATATTCTGAAAACGGTCTCCCTTCAGCACTGATTTTAATTACGGAAATAAGAAAAAATCGCAAGGGACCAGGTCTGGCGAGTAAGGAGGGCGAGGGAGGACAGTAATATGATTTTTGGCACAAAACTGACGAATTAACAAAGCTGAGTGTGCGGGCGCGTTGCCATGGTGCAAGAACCATGAGTCTGGATAAAATTCTGGTCTCTTTTTTACAATTTTTCATGTAACCGTTGTAAAACGCATTGATAGTGCACATGGTTCACTGTTTCACCTTGAGGCAAGAATTCAAAATGCACAATTCCATTAAAGTCGAAAAAACAGCAGCATCACTTTGACATTGGATCAAGACTGACGTGCTTTCTTGGTGCATGGAGATCTTCTGCCAATCTATTGTGATGATTGAACTTTTGTCTCAATGTCATAGCCGTAAACCCTGCTTTCGCCTCCCGTTATGATCCTTTGAATGAATGTTTCATCGTCATTCGGTTGTTCAAGGATTTGCCGACAAACGACCACACGATTTTCGTTTTGTTATTCGGTGATTAAACGAGGAACTTTTGCTGCAACTCGATACTTGTTTAAAATTTCAGTCAAAATTTTATGGCATGGTCCAATTGAGATGCTAATCTCTGCTGCAATTTCTCTGACAGTCAATCGGCGACTAGCACGCATCAGATTTTTGAATTTCTGAAAGTGGGAGTCATCAGTTGAAGTGGAAGACCTTCCTGGTCAAGGATCATCATCGATTGACTGACGACCACTTTTAAATAGTAACAATACTCCTACCTACATTTTCATGAACAATGAAAACATGAAATAATTATTTTTTTAATTATTTCATGATATTAAAAGCCACAGTTATGAATTAGATTAAATGGTGTATATACACATTAATCACACATATATTTGGCAGTATATAAAAGAAAACGACTTTTCCATTTTTTCCAGCGTATGCAGTATAATGAAATTTTTCATCGACGACATTCTAATTTCCGATCATTTACTTTGCCATTATCTCAAAAAATTAATCAATAAGCAGTTCCGTATTTCTCATAGAAAGTTGATCAAGAACTCAAAGGAAATCCGTCTCAGGGGGTTATTTTTCCACTATAAGTTTTTAACTTTTTGCAACTCCGAGAAATAATAATTAACGTTGAAAGTTCGTCGTCGAGTAATACTACATTGAAATTCTTAATCAATCTTGCCTCCGTAATTATTGGAAATTAACTTCCACTATTACGAGGAAAAAGTTGTCTCCTACAATACATTGTCGAGAAATCGAAGTTTTCACTTATTGTTCTCGGATTGTATAGGGAAAAGGTTTTATAATTATTAAAGTATTACAATGGGGCGACATATTGAAAAACCGTCGAGTCTAGACGTTCTTCTATTGTGTTAAGTCGCTTGTTTGTTACCAGGGGAGAATAAGATGCTATAAAGGGATATTTGTATTTGAAATCGGAAGATCGGTACATAATTAAAACATGAAAGGGATCGTTTCCTACTTTCTTTATATATTTTCTCTAAGGTTGTGTCAAAAGTGACAGTTTTTAACACAATTTTTATTTCTATCCATTTTAAATCATCAGGTTGTATAATTATTAATTTCTAGCCATTTACTAGATATTGCTGGTGTAACTCAATGCCAGTTGAAACAAATAGAGGAGCAGTTGTTTCCTTTAACATCGACAGTTAAAAATCTTGTCTCTGAGGCCAGATATCTCTTCTGCATTCCAAGATTAATACTTATTGATTATTATAAAAAATCCGAAAGTTATTGATTAATAGCTATTTGCTAGATAACGTTGTTGTACTTCAATGCTAGTTGGGACATATCAGAAGTTGTTTCCTGTAATATCTACAACACAAGAAATTTTGATTGTGCTGTTAGAATACTATTCTTCACCTTATTAAACAATTTAAACAAAAATTGATCTTTATCAAAATACAGTAGGTTGAGCACTAGATGACCCTACATTATAGAAACTTAAACATATATCTCAAAAGCTCCTTATTTTGATATTTAATAATAATTTAATATCCCTAGTTTTTTTTGTATTCTGTGAGAAATAATAATTTCTTTTTCTAATTATTTTTTTACTAGAAAACTATCGGTTTTATCGAAAAATTACAAGGGATAAAAAAGTTGTGCAATAAATCAATCTTCCCATTAAATAATTTTAAATAAATGATTTGCTTCATATAAAAAATTTCTAACGCGGTATTGACTGTTTCACTCCTTTGTGAAATACGCCAATGATCGAAAAAATATTGAAAAGTTGTCTCTTTATTAGTAAAATGCTCATACCAAGTTTCGTGTCTCTGGCATTCCCCATGTTAAAGAAAAAAATTAAAATGTGAATTTTAATCCCCTCCTTTAAGAGGGTATATCGCCTCAGGGGTGCAACTTTCATATAAGGTATTTTTCTTCAATCCTCTTATTTTTGGCTCTACATTCACTCGTACCATTTAAAAACACCCTGTATAGGCAGAAAACAACAATTTAATTGTGGATGTACCGAACAGGTATCCGTATTGTTTTGGAACAAGTGTAACAAAACACTAGTCTAATAATTCCCAAACGAGATTTAATTCGTGGGCAAGGAACGGGGCTCATAATCTAATCGATTCAATGCTATAAATTATACCGTTCCCCTTGTAATCTCCAAGGCTAATTAATATTGCCCTGGCGTTCATTACTGTACTTTGCCGTTTAACTAATATCATACTTTCGTTGGGCCGTAATGAATATAGCTTTTGGTTTTGTGTACTGTGTAATTAAGGATCGGAGTTAATGTGTTGAAATGTTGAAATAAACTGGCATTTATTTGGATTCGTTAGTCCTTGGGACGGCGTCATCTTTCATCTTTTTAGTCAGGTTTATAACAATAACTGATTGCTCAGCTCATCTACACCGCATATAACAATTATCTTGCTCTTATTTTTTAATGGATCAGGATCAGTTAGATTAATTAAACGAGGTATATTTGAAACCGAATAGATTTCTAGACGGCAATGATTGAGATGCCTTGTAGTATCTTAAAACCTAATCATAAAGCCTTTTGGATTTTCTCTGGCTGTAGTGTTTTAGGAATTTTTTAATTAATATCGAATGCACTTAACAGAACAATTTGGTTTAATAAAACATTCGAATGAAAATCCAATCGATTCGAGCAACTATAACTATAAATCTTCAAGTAATTTTAAAAATGACAAATTTTCCTGTAAATCTCCTTTATCCTCTTTAAAAACGTTCTCCTTCTCTTAAGAGAATTAAGAAAAAGTTATACATATACGACATACCTATTTACGATAATAATTTCTTCTTACACCTTATTTTTTTTTACAAAAATATTGCTGCTGAATCTGATTTACATTTCTCGATTGTTTGTTAATTTATGAATTTTTGGTTTGCTATATTCGATTTGGTTTAAAGCGGGTTTCGAACGTTGAGAAATTTCTACAATATGGGATATTCTTCATAAGTTTGTTTAAATATCTTAACGTATTTTAGATATTCGTTGCCCTGAACGAAGACCACAACAAAAATACCCCCAAATAGGTACCTTTATTTTGACGTTTCTCTTTGGAACATTCCAGACTGTATTCGATTTTTTCGATATACGTTTAGAAGAATCAGTCATTTATAAAACATGAAAAATATATACAGGGTGTATCTAAATAACACCAAAAAAATGTAAGGGACGATTATCTGATGAAAACTAATAGTGGGATAAAATTTTTTGAAAAACTGAAAAATTACGCACCTTCAAAAATTAAAAAAAATGTATTTCTATTTTTATCTTTCATGTATATCAAGCTAAAGAAACCAAACTTGGTGAAATTTACTTGTCAAAAAAACTACACTGAAATTTTTCCAATCCTGAAATATTTTTGTAAGGGGTTGAAATAATCAACCTTATGATTTCTTTTATTATTTTTTTTGATAAATGTTTTTTATTTACAAAAATATGTCTAAAAAGCCCCATTCGTTTACCTACTTTTTAATCTCTTCAAGTGTTTTCGAAAAGTTATACTCCATGGTTGAAAAAATTTCAAAAAGCAGTTTTTTTTTGACAGATAATGTGCACCAAGTTTGGTTTCTTTAGCTTGATATACATAAAGGTAAAAAAGAAAAAATGTGCGGTGCTAGCAGTACGCGTTGTGCACAGTTGTATAGTGACTATAAATCTGTCAACATTCATCCGCGGGTTAAATTAATACTGATATTAGAGCAATATAATCTTTATAACACCCTTGGTTCATAAATATTTTGTTGTAGGAGCCTTTTTCGTTTCAGTTAACTAAGGTGTATTTTTAACACTTACGAAATTGAATTAAAATGTCGACATTTACGACAATTTTGGAAAAAATATCCTTATTATCTTAAAAGCACATGTAGTAAAGCAAAAGTTAGCTATCTGGAATATAAAATAACGATTTATTGAAGACATTCGAGACCGATAGAACCAGTTGCGGAAGCGGCGACAACTCAGAAACAAATACGTATTGTTTCGGTAAATATTTAAGGACATTAATTAAAATTTACATAGAAAATCCACAAATCTCGGCGAGCACGAACGCAAAATTTGCATTGTCTGGTTTCCAATTTCCTGTATTAAAGTCGCGCCAACATGTCGACATGTTCGGGTCCCGTTGTATGTGTACGCCGGCTATACGTCGCATCCGTTGAGTATGCGCTTCTCATTTCCGGCCAGTTATACTTTACTATTGTTACGAATGGCTTCTAAATTTTCATTCTTACTAGGCCGCTGCCGTTCCAATTCGCGGCACGTATCGCGCTCTCCCATTAGCACATACATATTAAAAGAGATGCAGTTGTAGCGGGATAATGCCCGAATAAACTTCTTCCAACGGCTTTAATTTCTATTTTTTTTTTGTGTCCTAATGGCGTTTATTTAGTGGTAATTTCGAGTTAACTGTCGCTGGATGCAATTATGAAAACTTAAATCTCTAAATTGTACTTACACAAAAGAGCAATTAGATTGTTTCCTTGAATAAAATTGTATATACAGGGTGACCCGTTTAAAACTCCCCAGCTGGATATCTCGAAAACGGAAAAAGATAAATGATTTCTGAAAAATCCACTGTATAGTTTTAGTAAATGGCTTTACTTGTGTGTACAAATCCCGTTCCTCTCAGTGCAGGTATAGATGTCGCTGCCATCCGAAAACATATTTTGTTGACAGCAGTTTTGAAAAGTGGCGCACATGAAAGATCTCTAAATTATAAGCAACTTTTGTGATATAAACAATTTTCGAAAATCCACTAGTTTCCGAGATACTTGGATTTGAGGTAGTTTTTTTTCCAGGGGGAAGATTTTTTAAAGTTAAGTTTTCAGGCATAACTACTGCAGATTTTCGTCATATTAGATTGCTTTGAATAAAACAGTGATGAATTAATTTTATTTAACTAATAGATATCACAGGAAATTACTTCATTTAATCTTGTTTACGCAAATCATAGACTTTTCGATCAAGATAAAGTAATATTTATTTAACAAAAACTGATGCAAAATTAACAAAAAATACAAATAAACGATACTAAATTAACATCATACACGAGTCACAATAAGTGGTCAAAATTGCCATCATTCTCTTGAATACATAAATCATATCTTTCTCTAAGCTCGGTATCAGTTGCCCGTAATAAAACATTTCGAGGAATAGATGCACAGCTCGCATAAATTTTATTGCAGAAGTCAGCCAAGTCTTCAATTTCTGTTTGGTAAATTAGGTTCTTTAGATAACCCCACAAGAAAAAATCGAGTGGGGTTAAATCAGGGGAGCGGGCAGGCCACCTTATTGGACCATTGGTGCCTATCCATCGCCCCTGAAAATATTCATGAAGAAAATTTTGCACCCTCCTTTCGTTATGAGCTGGTGCCCCGTCTTGTTGGAACCAGATATTTTGACTCGTAACTAAAGGAACTTCTTCCAAAAGAACATTTAGTTCCGTCTGAAGGAATTGTAAATAATTGCGACCGTTCAAATTTTCCTCATATAAATAGGGTCCAATTAATATGCCATTAATAATACCACACCATACATTTATAGAAAACGTGATTTGGAAATGTCTGTCTTTGGTTCATCTGTCATGTCAGAAATGGCTATTATGTCTATTCAAAATGCCATTTTTGTAAATCGACTCTCGTCAGTCCATATAATGTTATTTAAAAACTGGTCGCTTTCTTGAGCCTTTATTTCCATTTCTGCAATAAAATTTAGTCTTCGTAGCATATCACCAGGACGTAAATTATATAAAAGATGCACTTTATAAGAATGATACGTATTTCGCTTCAAGATATTATGGACCGATGATGTTCCGGAAATTCCCGTTTCTTGTTGTATAGCTCGCACCGAGGTATGTGGATTAGTTTCAACCTTACCTAATACCACGGCAGTGTTTCTATCATTTGTAACAGTGTTTCTACGATGCTTCTTTTTGTTAAAAGAAACACAATGAAGCAAATTCGTCGATAAAGACAAAAAGGTTTTATGATCGGGATTTCGACGGTTTGGGTAACGTACCTGATATAGTCTTTCTGCTTCTCTGGAATTTCTACGGTATTCACCGAATATTAAAATTATGTCGAGCTTTTCTTCATTGGTGTACTAGACCATACTGAATAAATGTCAAATGTGTCAAAGTTGAAGGTGTAGACTTGTAGTTATGGTAATAGTAATATGTAATCAACTTTGACACTTCAAGAAAACAAAAGGTTCAATATTATATGCATATGTTTCCACAACTCTTAGTGGTAGATGTGGAAGCATACACTGTTGTTTTCAGAGTGCCCTAAAGATAATAGTCACAAGGTGTTAAGTCTGGTGAACGTTCAGGCCAGTTAGAAGGAACATTATCCCCGCTACCGATCCATCGTCGAGAGAATTTTTGGTTCAAATACTGCCCAGTGAAATGTGGTGGAGAGCCATCATGTATAAACCACATGTTAGCTCTGAGTAATAACGGCACATCTTTCAATAACTCGAGTTTTACAAAAGTTCTAAATAAAATTCCCCATTCAGTGTATTGGGTAGAATAACAGGGCCAGTAATAATCTATCAATAATCCCAAAACATTGATGCGAAATTCATGCTGATAATGTTTCACTTTAACAAGATGTGGATTTTCTTGAGCTTACACATGTTAATTGTGAATATTTATTATTCCGCTTCTGGTAAAACCTAATTGGTAGGTACAATGACTTAAAGATCAAACTGAAATTACAGTCAACCTACAAAATCAGAGCCTACTAGCACTTTGTTAAGTACACTGTTATATGGCTGGTAAGATAATGCATACATTTAAAAAATATTTTTTGTACTCAAACCGCTCATTTAATCAAAATTTTACAAGAGGCCCAAAAACTTTCAAATGGTATCACCTATCAAATAAAATGTAGTCGTCATTATTGCCCAAAAGAGGAAAGAGTTATGAACGGATATTATCACCATAGTTTTGTAGGAGTTCTAAGTTTAAAAAAGCACACCAAAATATGTAAATTGAAAGCAAAAGTCCACACCCCAAAAATAATCAACATCGAATATTACGTATTCGAGTTATTTACAAAATTCAAAAAATTTTCATGAACTTTGCGGCCATCTAGTGGCCAAACAATGCGATTTCACATATAAGCGAATTAGCCTAAATCTGCCTATTTCGGCAATGTTTTACCTATATGTATGTCCAGAATTACGCTTCAACTAAGTAATCACAATTTCTCAATTAATTTAGTTGAGTGATTACAGTTTTTTGTCACGAATTTGCTAAAAGCACTGTGTTTTAAAATGTCGCCCTGTTAATCTTCCACTAACACACATCATCCCGTGTAATCTAGATGCTGGCTGAGAAAGCCCGGTGAGTAGTTGCAGCTCTCGGCTAGTAATAAATGTCCCGTCTCTAAGACTAGCGCCGCCTCCTTCAAGTGACCTAACAATATTAAACAATGGCGCATATTCATCATATGGTCCTCAGTAATATTAAATGTTATTATACCGTGATGAAGTTCATGAAAGTTAGCAGCTACTTTGATATAAAGTACGAGCAGCATAATACTCTCCCTGACAGGTTGAACTTGACAAGAATGTACTGCAGCTTTGTTTTGTGTATTTTGTGCTGCTTTCAACAGAGCAGAGGGGTCTTCGCAAACAATATTAAGTTCGTTAATATTGCAGGTGATGGGGTGAAAACTATTTCGAATTGAAGGGTAAATGCTGGAGGATTTAATAGTTTCATTACTTACATGTTCGTTTCTGAAAGTATTCCGTCACCAAATTATTTTCCTCAGATGATTTATTATTCATTACTATAATTATTATATTTAAAAGTCAGCAACTAAAAAAATTTAAAAATCCTTGTCACTTGGTGCTTGCTTAATTCAAACATCAACATATTATTTCTTTTAGAATTAATTTGACATGTTAAAGTAAGCCAATGCCACACTTCATTTAGTATTCCTGGGTCATAGTTATGATTTAATGACAAAAAGTAATAATACTGAATGTTTGATTTTTTGTTTTTTCCCTATGAGGGTCGTTTTTTCAAATCCCTCTCGAGTATATCTGCTGCCTCTTAGATTCTACAACCCTCTCATGAACACCTACAGATAGATATCCACGGTATAGATTTGCGGATTTCGAACCAAGAGCTAAATACTTCCCGTCTAACTCTACAGTCACGCTTTGACACCTCTATTATCACAGCTCCTATTACTGCGTTATTACATTTTGGAACATAACTGACATATTCCTAATGGTAAAGTTATCTCGACTTAAAATTATGTTAATTTAGATTATATGGTGGCTTGGAAATAATAGAATTACACTAGATCAAAGTTTTTCAATATGTACTAAATATATATAAAATTGAAATGAAAACCAAAATTAAACTATTGTGTATCCAGAATGATAAAATAAGTGTAACTACTAACTACTTATCTAATGCTGTAATATATTTGTTTGTACATAATCCAAAAAATGATAACTTTCTGGCAGAAATATGAAATACAACACTACAAGTTTAATTTGTCAAGTTGGTAACCACGGATTTTTGGGTGAAAATAGAATTTTCCCTGTCACTTTCCACTAAGGCGCTTTCAAGAAATAGAGTATCACAATTACAGTTTAAAATAGAACTCCCTTGTTTTTCAAGATAATCAGTAAAAATTTCGCACGGACTTTGTATTAGATATTTTTTTCTTTGATTTTTGAACTCGTGCAAAATTTTGATTGAGGGCTTAGTTTGTAAGATATTGTAACTTCTTTAGGTATTTTAATTTTTTGTTTTGTTTTAGACAACCCTTAAGGCTTGGTATTCTTTAAAATAATGAATATTTTGACGTACTGATTTTAAGTTAGCTTTATCACAAAGGAACAATCCGTATTTTTCCAAATTCATCTTATTTTCCATGGTATGTTTGTCATAATAATTTTTGAGTTTGACAAGCACTGATCGTTTTCGCTGTTCACTAAAATACAACGGTTCTAATCAAAATTAGAAACATTAAAGTTTAATTTAAATTTTGTTTTTAAAACTATACTAACAGAAAGGACCAAAAGCTGAATTACAGGCAACCTACAAAATCAGAGCCTACTAGCACTTTGTTAGTATTGTAATATTGGTAGCAAGATATTTTTATACCTACATTTAAAAAATATTTGTTTGTACCTAAACCGCTCATTTAATAAAAAGGCCCAAAAACTTCCAAATGGTATCACTTATCAAATAAAAAATAGTTGTCATTATTGCCCGAAGGAGGAAAGAGTTATGAACGGATATTATCACCATACATCAATTTTGTAGGAGTTGGAAGTCACTCTGTATAACACCAATGTGTAGATTGAAAGCAAAAGTTCACACCCCAAAAATAATCAAAATCGAATAATACGTATTCGAGTTATTTACAAAATTAAAAAAAAAATCCACGAACTTCGAGGTCATTTAGTGGCAAAACTAAGCAATTTTGGATATAGGTGAATTATCTTAAATCTGCTTATTTTGAGTCCACCAATCTGTGGTCTTCCGTTGTATACGTTATTCTGGGAAAGTATACCTGATAGGTATAAAGTTGAAATTAACCAGTTTTCATCCTTTTTGGCTTTGACGAAGTGTCAATCGCTTGGTGTTACTCACAATTGGATGTGATGTCACGTGGTTACAACGTATCCACCATTACGCCTGCACGTGGATCCAGGCTTAAACAGGCAGCAGTGGCGTGACTATTTTAAACTCAGTGCCATACGTTTATAGTTCTATCAATTGTGAGTGAATGTATTTTATATACAGGGCGTAACTTTAAGCGAAAGCTATTGTTCTGTGTCGAAACCACGCGAGCTACCTGCTCGTACAGCTCCTATTCAGGTTCTCTTTTATTTAAACACAACTTGTACTTTTAGATATATTTTCCACAAACACAGAACAAGAAGATTACATTTGACGTTTTTATCAATAATAGCAATTGTTTTTATTTTAACAAAACAAAACTCTCATGTCAAGACAAAAGATAGGATGCACATTATCGATGTCTCTAACAGCTATACAGGGTGTTTCATAATTGGATGTCAATATTGAAGGGTGTTAATCTGTGCGTGATTTTAAGACAAAAAGTTCATATAAACATAGGTCCGTTTTCGCTTTATTTTTGATATACAGGGTGATTAATGTCTGTTTGTAAAATTGTTTTTTTTTTTAATAACTCCGAAACTAAATTAGATAGTTTTATAAAACTTAGTATGTGTAAACTAGGTGCAGAGACACGTCTTTTACATAATAAACGAATTTTCATTTTTAACCAGTGGCGTCCCAATTAACTTCAACCTCATTATTTTGAATGAAAAAAATGATACGCCACTGCATTTTTGAAAAACAAAAATTATTGTATAAATGGTGCTTTATTTTGTAATAAAAAAGATCTCTTGAGTTTTTTTCTTATCTTGCACTGTTTTTTAGTAAAAAAATAAAGAACAACATACTAACCCACATTGAGCCAAACAGAAAGCATGATATAAAGATTACCTAGTAGGCTGTGGTTGTTGATTACTGTTGTGATTTATTAATTTTGACAGTTCAGTTCATTCAACTCAATTTTGATACTTAAAATACCTGTACAGTGTTATTTGATAATGGTTGAGTTTACTAATCAAGAGTTGGCAGACATTCATTACATGTATGGCTTGGCTGATGGCAGAGCGCCAGAGGCTAAACGATTATATCAAGAGCGTTTCCCGAATAGAGTCACACCAGATAGACGAACATTCTCAAACATACATAGAACGTTGGCTGAAACAGGTACTTTTAAGCCAAATAATCAATTAAAAGGTGCCCATCGGACTACTAGAACTCCAGAAGTTGAAGAAGCAGTTTTAAATTCAATTGATGAAAATCCTAATATTAGCACTAGACAAATTGGAAATAACTTGAATATCTCGCACATTCTAGTTTGGAGAATTCTTCACGATTTTCTGTTATACCCGTATCATATTCAACGGGTCCAAGCCTTACTTCCTCGAGATTTTCCTTTGCGAATCAACTTTTGTCAATGGTTTTTGGAGAAAATTGCGCAAAATCCCTTGTTTGACTGTGAAATAATGTTTACAGACGAAGCTAACTTCTCTAGAAACGCTATAAGAAATTTCCATAACAATCATGTTTGGGCCGAAGAAAACCCGCATGCAATTGTGAACTTTAACAATCAAGAACAATTTTCCGTGAATGTTTGGGTTGGAATTGTTGAAAATCACTTAATTGGACCTTTTTTTCTGCCACAAAGGCTAGACGGCCGTACATATCGTCGGTTTCTAGAGGAGGATTTGCCCGTATTACTTGAAGAAGTGCCACTTTTAACTAGAAATAGAATGTGGTTCATGCATGATGGTGCACCAGCTCATTTCCATCGAGAAGCAAGAGAATATTTAAATCGCACATTTCATGACCGATGGGTAGGCCGTGGTGGACCCCAACAATGGCCCCCCAGGTCCCCAGATTTGAATAGTGCGGACTTCTTCTTATGGGGGCATCTGAAAACTCTGGTTTACAACACTCCGGTTAACACTGTAGAAGACCTGAGGAATCGCATAAGAGCTTCCTGTGATGTAATAAGGAACACTGACAACATTTTTCAAAGAGTCCGCACTAATATGAGAAGAAGAGCTGAAGCATGTATCCTTGCAGGTGGAGGGCATTTTCAACAACTGATGTAATTGTTTGTTTTTTTCGTTTCACAAAATTGTTATTTGTTGATCGTCAATCGTAATTATTAATAATATTATACAATAATGTGTATAAGTTATCTAGTAAAAGAATTATTTCCATAAAATGTGTAAAAAGTACTTCATTCCACGTACAGATAATTATTGTTGTTCTTTATTTTTTTACTAAAAAACAGTGCAAGATAAGAAAAAAACTCAAGAGATCTTTTTTATTACAAAATAAAGCACCATTTATACAATAATTTTTGTTTTTCAAAAATGCAGTGGCGTATCATTTTTTTCATTCAAAATAATGAGGTTGAAGTTAATTGGGACGCCACTGGTTAAAAATGAAAATTCGTTTATTATGCAAAAGACGTGTCTCTGCACCTAGTTTACACATACTAAGTTTTATAAAACTATCTAATTTAGTTTCGGAGTTATTAAAAAAAAACAATTTTACAAACAGATATTCATCACCCTGTATATCAAAAATAAAGCGAAAACGGACCTATGTTTATATGAACTTTTTGTCTTAAAATCACGCACAGATTAACACCCTTCAATATTGACATCCAATTATGAAACACCCTGTATAGGTAGATAGATATTGAGAACACGTGCAAGTAACATACATAATGTCCAAAAAGAGCTTTAAATAGGTCAATAGAACTTAATTTAAAGTAAAGAGATTAAAATTGACTTAAGTAAATAAAATGAAATTAAAAATAAAATAAAATGACTAACACTGAGAGATGAAAATTTAATAGTATCGTAATTTATTAAACACTTCTATTATAAACGGAGGCATATTTATCGGAACATGTCGAATATTCGTTTTGCATGAGTTTTGTTAGGTGAACTACATAATATCAATCCACCTGATGTTAAACGACAACAGAGCGTTAAGAGACAAAAAACAAATGGCCAAGCGGCGGGTATGGAAATTACGAAAAAAATCGGACGACGGAAACTGAGAAATCAAACTTGTGTTATTAAAATTCAAAGGTAGTCTCTAATCATATAACTTTTCACAATTTCGAAACTTTTCAATTTTTTTTTTTAATTTCTACTAAAACGAGAAATATATCTTGTATACCCGCTAACAATTTGGAAAAGTCTAACCATCTGATTATTGACGTAGCGCAAGCCTGTGCCTTCGTCCGGAATAATGAAAAACAAACATTTTCTTTTCCGAAGCTGAGTTATGTGATCGCTGGACTCGTACGTGGATTTATTTTTTTTACCATCATATTTAGCGAGCCGTAACAAAACCTTGAGGATTTAAGCTATTTTGAAATTTAATTGTGGATATTCCTCCACTTAATATGCGCTTAATATGTGCTTAAGATGCGCAACCTATATTCTAAAAAAATAAATAACAAATAATTTTTTCTACTATTGCGCGTAAAATAATAAAGCTGCATACAAATGTAACTGCAAATTTGATGAACATTACTGACAATTCTTAGATGTAGCAATTTAATAATTTATGTTTAGGAAAAATCGCTACTGCAGTTGATGCGTTCATTGAAATGGCTGACTTATTCAAAAGTGGTGGTTATTTCGTACATTTATTATATTTTATAGTTCCCTGTTTATAATTAAAGCTCAAATTTCTTGCATTTTAATGTATTTCAAAATCCTGTTGCGCTCTATTGGACTATTTTATTTGTTATCTAAAAAGCTATTGCACTTATGGAAAAAACGGAACAGACCAAATTTATTCCACATAAATCAAGCTAGCCAAAACAGATCTTGATGACCATGTCAATGATGAAAAAAGTAACAAGAAATTACTTCTACTTCATGCAACCGAAGAGGAAGAACAAAAAGATTAAGTAATTGCCAATACATCGCAAAAGAGTAAATTACATTTTAAGGAAAAATATATGTTTCTGTTCTAGTTTGAAGGTTCATAAATCCGCAGAAATGTATTTTATATGAAACAACCCCATTCATTCATACTTATTATTTATGTATATCCTGGATATTAACAGCACTGCTATAATAATTAGTAATATCAAACTAAAAGATGTTTGTAAGGCAAAATCGCCAAAGGCTCCTTTAAGTATTTCGGCGTTGGCACAATTTAAATAGATAAATTGAAGGAAACATTGTAATGTAAATTGAAAAGTATTAATGAAAAATTAAATTAGGAAATTTAAAACTCTTTCAAACTGTGTATGGGTTCCCTATACCTATCTCTAAGGGTATTGGAGATATTTGTGCCGTTTCGTTTTTTATCGAATTTTTTTGAAAAACATGTCTTTATCGAGGTCTTTATTGAATTAGTTTGGGTTCCTCTTGATGACGTCTCTTTAAATATAATGAGAAAATGAGGATGCAATTAGATGACGCACCTGCAAATTTTCTATATTCAGTGAGAAATTATTTAAATCCTAACTCCCAAAGTAAAAATATACTGATTGTCCCATTTAAAATAACCAAGTTATTGTTGTTTAAAGTTGAAAAAAGTATCCAGCAGTTTTTTTAACACCCTGTACAATACTAAGTGACGACAAATATAATAATTTATAACTTCAAGGATCTAAAATACACTCAGCAAAGCTGCTTTCTTAAAATTATTTTTTATTGTTAATATAAAATTTCTGCGCTAACCCATTTTCACTAAAATTTAAATATCTCACAAACAATAGTCCTAGGTATGCACAACCTTTAATGAATACCTACTTTTTTATGGTGCTTTTAAAAATGCAATAAAATACAGGGCGTTCCATTTAAAAATACATAACTTTGATATGGTACGCTTTTCCTGGACACCCTGTATATTTCAAAATACTTTTAAAATGTAGCCGTAATTAATCTACATATACCCTCTTACAACTCTTACAACTTAGATATAGCGATCATTAGAAATCTGCTATAATCAATAAATCCTCTGTATATTCAGTCAGGATTTGTCTGCTCGACTAAATTTATTTTGAAAGAGACACACGGAAAACTGATAAGAGTCATATATGCTCTTTGAGAGTCACATGTATGCTAAGAAATAACATCAAGACAAGAATAGTAAATGAGATTGTAGGAAACAACTAATCTCCAGTAGTAAACCACATCTGCAATATCTAGACAAATTTTATTATTATTTATATTATATTATTATATATATTTTTTAATTTGTCTCCTTTTTTCATTGTGCGATTTTGGGTTAGGCAAATCTATTTTCATAAAAATAACCCTTGATTGGTCCTCTTGGCGTAAGGGTTTATTTCACTATTTTTTTTTTGAAAATGGCAAAATACCGAATAAATAAAGAAAAAATTAGAATTGATAACTATTGATACCTGAATCCAATTATTATTATTAAATTACATTTCAAATATAAGATTTAAAAAAATGATATTTTGAAACAACCTGTCTAGATTAACATGAACTATTATTTTTATTCTTGCAATCCAATTGGATATAGTCCTCACGATAGGATCTTAATTCGTACATTTTGATTCGAAACGGCCAAATAACCGTAAATACGTATCATGAGTAGTTCGGACCTAAATCACAGATAACTTTTCAAGGGAAACAACCAAACATTATAAGCCTCATAAAAATAAGTTACTTTTGAGCTTTAATACAGTTACCGAAGTTTCCATATTTTTTTTTAATGACTGGTTTTCAGTACACCTCGATTATGCTAACGATGGACTCTGCACTGGGTTTTGGGAGTACCGCAGAAAACTCATCTGCCTCCTGATAACCCCCCGAACTGAGGATCGATGTCGAAAACTCCTGAAGTATGAAATAACAGCGTTCCCGTCCCGGCAATGTTTCGGAATTCACCGCGAGGATAATTTTTAATGAAATATCTCGCCGGCAAGATGAAATCTTGTTAAAAGATTTAATAAAATGAACGTCAGCCGTATTTATGGAAGTTACAAGTCGCGGTAATGTAGCATAATTAGGCGACAACGGAGGCATTAGGCGGGCCGCGGGCGTTTTCGAGTCGACTGAGTTTGGTTAAGAGTTGAGTTGAGTCGAGTCACAGCCCCGGGCGGGAAAGCGTTCTCTGTTAATGTCGTTTAGACGCGGGGTCATTCGAGCATCTCCCCCAGAGAAAGGAAATAGGCAATTGACTTTTTAAATCGGCAGTTATTTGGCTGGAAACTGCTAAATTCTATTTTCTGCGCTGGAACCTTTAAATGTTAACCCGATTTTTTCAAGGGCACCGCACTGGAATAATTTAGGCGTAAGGTGGGATGGCATTGTATTATTTTTAGTTTGCTAATGGCACAAACACAAAATTAGGTATACAATTTTAAAAGCGAACCACTTTACCAATAATTTCATGCAGGGTGAAGCCATCAATAATTAGACTGTCACCAATAAATGAGCATGAACACCCAGATTTTATGAAGTTTTACAATGTTTATTCTAAAATAGGCTCTCTGGGTATTTACTGTATAAACTATTGTGCAAAACCATACTTATCGTATCAACTTCGACGTCACCTGTTATATGGGTGTTGCACGGTGAAAATATATATAAGTAGTGAAAAATTAAAAGTGTTTAACCCGTATTAATTAGCAGGTAATATTCTCTAAGTACTTTGTTGTTAATTGTTCTATGTAATCTTATGATTGTGATGGTTATAGATGTTTCATGATAATAATTCTGTGTATGTTTAGCCTTCATGGTCTTATGCTCAGGGGCGTATATTTTTCTAACGTAAAATTGTTACAATTATTATTAAAGATTCATTATTTATTACATGTTAAAATATGTATATATTGTCGTGACTGCCCGGATATTGCAATAACAATTCCTTTGTTACACATTTAACTTGTTTGATCATGATTACGTTGTTCGAAAAACAAATAATAAAACGTTTCTTGTGCTCACTATGACATATACGTATATACATATGCGTATGACATATACGCATATAAAAGCCCTGTTGAATTTACTAACATTTTCGCCCGTGAGGAGTGAATCTGCAAAAAGAATAATTAAATACAAAAAAAGAATGCTAAAACAGATCTTCCGAAATCTCAATTCACAGCTGGAGTGCCTCCCGTATCGGACTTGAGTACCTTCCGGCCCTGCCGGCTAACTAACACCAAACCTCTTCAGTTTTACTTGGAAGTGTCTATGTCTAATTCGAGTTAGGAGACATTTAGTTACACATTAAATAAGTCGGGTGTTATTTATCATTAGCAAAGGATCTTAATTTATGCCTTTTGTTATAGGTTGTTTGGGTAGTTAGAGTAACGATCGTGGGTTTCTCTGCCATGCTCTTTCCCCACAGGAGCTCTAGGTGAGCCTGACACTCTCATTTTATGGTAAATGGTTGTTAATGTTTTTGTTGCTCTTTCTATTTGTCACATGTTTAATTTGAAGACTGTTGTACGTAAATAATAAAGTTAGGTGTATTTACTCTGCTTTTGTTTTATAAAATTAAACCATACTTCCCCTCTTTAAAGTTAGTAGCCAGCGCCTTCCGGTCAATTGAAAATAGATATATACAACGTAGGTATTTCTTATGACGATCACATATTTTTGGCCACAACTACGTTTATATTTTTTTCGATCGAACCCGGGGTTGTTATACTACACTATTTACCGTAATGTAAATGTATTAGTTCAAATGTACCACATGACTGTTGTTTGTTATGGCAGTGTTCTAGTTTTGTGAACATAGTGCTGTGAACATTAACTAATAAGGTATTGTCATAGTCTCGAGCGGATTTCACATTTTCACACAACTTTCCGATCGGAACCATGAAGCCGTCTACGCAGGGCTAATCTCAGTCGAAGTAGAGACACATGTCCGAAGGAATCCAAACTATCCTTCTCGAGAAGTAGAAAGCAAAGCACGGAAAATAATAATTTCAAGTAAGTTTCCAAAAATTTCCACCGAAGTTCCTAAAAAGTTCTTAGTCGCCGCAGCAGATGATACCGCCCGAGGCCGATGTCGTCAGCAGAGTAGCTGCCAACAGTGCTATGCGAAAATAGAAAATTCACCTCAGTTTCGAATTTCGGACACTGAAAAGTTTTCCGAATATTACGGAATTCGAACTAGGGAATCGGAAGACAAAATCAAAGTACCACGTTAGACTCCAGGTCAATCATCAGTTCCAGTAGGAGACAATCCATAGATGGGTAAAATTATCCAAACCTAAGGCAGACTTCACTACAGGAGTTCTGCGGATCCATCATGGCATGTGATCGTACGTCGACCTTGATGCGTTGCCGTTCATTAACCAGGAACATAATCTGATAATCTGACTGTTACCTATAGTACGTTTTAAATTATTGCCATTTTGCATTGCGATCAATAATAATCAAATACTCGTTTGATAAATACATATTTTAACAATAAATCCAATTTTTAATAATTCAAACATTCAAAAATGTTCAAAATGTTTTTGCCAGCACATTGCTCTTATCCCGGACCTCAATTCTAGTGCCCTATTCATCAAGGCCTTTGTGCAATCTTGCGGTGAAGATCCTAAGGCATAAAATAAGTTTCTAGAAGTTGCCCAAATTCACACACACACTACACAAGCTCCGTGAAGATTTTATATTTCCTAAAGCCTAGAAGACAGAGTCATAACATGAGAATACTCGAAGTATCCCGAAAACATTAAGTGCAACAAGACTCACTTGAAAACCTCTAGGAAATCATGCAATCTCGAGGGTGTATCAGAGTGGACGAAGGCAACAAAACAAATTAGATCCATTTACCACATTTCAAAGCAACTACCGGCCTCTGATGGAGAATTCTGGTGTACAAAATCATGTTCCACGATATGATCAAATGTAGAAAACGGAACACCAACGTTATTGGAAGATGGGAACTGATTTAATAAAACAGTACACTATCTGGTTGTGGATACCAAAAATCAGTTTTTGAGATAGGCAGGTAGATCAAATTTTAGTAAAATCACGCATCTTTTTACCATGTTTCTATTTTTTTGTGGCTTTAAGGCTCTTGGAACCTAGATGTAGTTTACAGTTTCAGCTAATTCTGGGTATTCGACTATGTAATAATGGGTTACTTTAGTATTACTAATAAAATAAAACATTTTATAATAGAGAGGCAATAATGATATTTCAAAGTTTTTTTTTAATATAAAATTTTACATTCGCTTACGTGAAATAGACTAAGATAGGAAAGCGGCTTGCAGGGAAAATTAAATTCTATAAATAATGCGAGTTGGGCTCCTATTTGAATGGAGGCAATAAAAATGTGTGAGAAAAATGCGCGCCCGACTAGACGAGCTCATTCCACATGACAATTTACCTGGAGCAATAAAAGTAGTATAAGGCAGGCGGGTACTTACTTCGGAGTTTTTGAAGTTAATATTTGTCCGAATAGTTCTTTGGTGGAGCGGCTGAACGGGGCGAGCGTTATTTCCCAGGGGAGCCTTCGGCGCCTCCTCCGATCCTTGCATTAATTTTCTCAATGAGTACAACTGCAACCAAATTACAAGAGTTATTGCACTTTGTCTACTTCTGTACTTTAACGGTTGTGTAAGTTTTTTTAATGATTTATTTAAAAAAGTTCAGTTAAGTGATTTAGGAAAATATGGAAATTATATGCACTATAGAAATTTCTCGTATATTCTATAGGGTGTTACAAAAAAATTGGCGAGTGGTTGACCACAGGGGTGCTTGGTGAAGATAATGAAAGTTACGTGCAGTAATTTTTCTTTTAGGGGCTTCATTGGAAGAGACAGGATGTCAAAGGTTACAAAAAAATTATTAACAACTCCGAAAAAAAGTGGGATGAAATTTTACATTATGTTTTTTCTTATACCGACATATTTTTGTGTTGTTTTGATAACAAGAATGGATGTAAAAAGTGCTATAGAAACACACTTTTATCAACGTCTTTTTTTTAATAATATGAAGATAAAATTTTGCATAAATTACCTGATGGAGGTTGACTTTTCTGTCACTTTTGTAGGTCAAACATATTAAAATATATTTGAATAAATGTGATTTTTATTTTAAACGAAACCTATGAATTATGCGTATAAGAAAAATATTCTTATAATGCTAATGACGTCATAGAATTTTACAAAATTATGATAAGACTTTTTAAATGGTAACTTTATGGCTATGTTTATTAGCTATTACGACATCAAAATTCTTTGTAAACAAAAAAAGTTATGATTGTTTGAATTTTGTTATAGCCATTCGTTTTAAAGAAAAACCTGAATTAACGTATCCGTGCATTTCCAAGCAATCAAAAACCTAACACAATTGCAAAGTATGTTTAGGTCTCTCAAATATCTGCAGATAACAATTGAAACAACTATTAAAGTCTATTTGGCCGGTTTAATTAATTTGTGTTGTTGCTATTCCCTTTGATACATAATTTAGCGTTGAATTTTAAAGCACGTTTCGACAAAATAATTGTTTTAATGAAGAAATGAGGGATATGGTTTGTGTTTACGCTAAAGAAGACTTTTGTGAACATGTTGCAACAAGACGGTATTTTACAATATATTCCAGTAGGAGACAACTAGGACACAAATTTTTTAATATCTTTACGGTCGGTTAGGCGTAACCGGATTCTTTCATCCAAAAATTAGTTATGGACAATCTAAAATAATACCGGTGGAGCAAGGAGCAGAACTGGCGTAGTGGAAAATTCACAAATAATTACACGCTGTTTGTCTTGTGGTATAATGGTAATAAGTTCTTCAATTCATTCAGTTCATTAACGTCTGGTGTTAAGTTACTGAAAATTGTTTAGTCGGACCATGGAGCTTCCTTGTAGACTTAATGGCGACCTGTACTTAAAATTTTTACAAAATTGTTTGGAAGAACCAGTGGATGATGTGCTTGAAAGCAATTGTTTATAAACGAAGGGACATCAGCTCGTTTTCGAAATCAAGTTCGTTCTTATTTAAACGAGCGTTTTCCACATCGGTGGATTGGACGTGGTAGCGAATTCCTGTGGCCACCATGCAGCCCAGATTTAAATCTGCTTGACTTTTTTTTAAGGAGTTGTAAATAGTAAATAAAGATCCTACAAGAGAGAAACTCTGTTTAAAGATACAAGATGCTACCAATTTAATAAAAAATAATCAAGAAAGACCTCAAGTTAGGCGCAATCTAATTAAAGGTTGATTATAGATATATAGAAAATGTATAGATTAAATATGCTAGTTAAAAAATGTAGTGTGTTGATAGAAAGACTAGTTTTTTTTGTTTTTCTTTGTTATCAATCCACTTTGAAAATTAATTCAAGTTTTTCTCTAAAACGATTGGGTTTAACGTGTTCAAACAAGTATATCTTTCTTTCTTTAGAAAGAATTTTTACATCATAGCACGTAATAAAAATTGCCATAATGCTACCATTTAAAAAGTCTCAGCATAGTTTTGTAATTTTCTAGGACGTCACTAACGTCCCCTACCAGTATTTTGAAAACTATTCACATATCGTAATTTGTTTTTAAAATGCATTTCCCTACATTTTAAATTCTATATCTTCAACGGTTCTTGAGCAAACGCAAGAAATAGCAAGAAAAATTTCAGATAAAACACCCTGTATTTCGGTGAGAAGTGACATTTTACCCCCTTTTCTCAATTGTTTTATTTTGACGTCCTCTATCTATAGGCTGTTGATTACATCCAAAACGGATACGAAGCGTTCTGCCGAGTTGGGAAGGAATGCTTTGACTACAACTGTAAGGAATCTTTGACTACTTGGTAAGGAATACTCTGATAATACATTAGAGAAGTCTGCTTTAGTTGTTACGTTGCTGCTGCTGCTGCTGCTGCTGATGTTGTACATGTCATTGCTGTCGTTGTTCCTGCTGCTGCTGCCGCAGATGCTGATGTTGTTGTTGTATTTGTAGTTGTTGCTGTTGATGTTGCTGCTGCAGATCAATAGCATCAATAACAACGACAACAATGACAATGCTGATTTCCTTATTTGACAGTATGCGTAAGGAGGATAAGAAACGTTCTGCCGAGTTGGAAAGGGATGTTTTGACTACAACAGTAAGGAATCTCTGACGACTTAGTAAGGAATACTCTGATCATAGATTAAAGAAGTTTGCTTTATTTGTTACTGTCGCTGCTGATGCTGATGTACATGCTATTACTGTCGTTGTTCTTGCTGCTGCTGCAGCTGCTGCTGGTGTTGTTGTTGTCGTTGTTGTTGTTGTATTTGTAGTTGTTGCTGTTGATGTTGCTGCTGCAGATCAATAGCATCAATAACAACGACAACAATGACAATGGTAACTACAACTACCACTATTGCTGTTACTACCACCACTACTACGGCAACAATAACTACAACAACAACGACAACAGAAGCGGCAGCACCAGCAATATCAAGGACATCTAATCTAAGGCAAGACGCTGATAACGCTCTTAAATCTTGTTACTTGAACTGATTTGCTTAGTCGCAGTATGCGTAAGGAGGATAAGAAGCTGTGGAGTTCGAAAGGAAAGTATTGACTACAACAGTAAGGAATCTCTGACTACTTAGTAAGGAATACATAGATTAAACACGGCTAAACTGGAGCACCTAAATTTTAGGAAAAGGTCCCAGATTTTGGACAATGTTTACATGTGCCCGATTTCAAATTATTTCACTTAGGTATTAATTATTAAATTATTTAAAAAAATTAAAAATATTTTTTTAAGTTTAACACACTGTATCTTTTTAACGAAGCGTCCTAGATAAAACCTTTATACGAAAGCCTCCCCTTAAAATTAACCAAAAATACGAGGTTTCATTTTTGGTGAAGCATATGCGTACATACGCGTTCAAGGTATACGTATACATGGAAAGTAAATACATTGTCTTTGGCATTGCCTTAAATATCGCTGGCTGTTGAAAAATAATAATCAATAATTGCCTTATTATGTTCATTTTAGATACCAGACCGTAGATGAGTTATTATTTTATTAATAAAATTTATAATGTACGTTTTTGATTGATAGTCTAAAAAGGTATTGTACTGTATACAATACAATACAATACAATACAATTGTTTTCGCTTATTGTGAAAAAAGTGTGACTTCATAAACTTGTAAAGTCTCTTATCCCTGTGGTTAACTTCAAAAGGGATTAAAGGTTTTAATTTTTCTTGAAGGAAATGAAAGTACGAACAGCGTGATTTTTAAAAATAATTACACGATTAATAACAAATAAAACAACATATTATTGGCTAATATGCCACTGGATATTTGTTAATTTTGAATATACATCTATAATTAATTAAAATGATCCGCTGTTATGCCCCGTCGAATATTTAAAAGGCCTAGGGGAATTGGAGCTCCAAGTGCACTAACCGAGTGCAAATAAATAATACGCAACTTTAACACCCAAACAAAGCTAGCTGCATTACCGGTGGTCGCAATCAATTCTGTTGTGTCGGAGGATAAAATATATAATTCTTTATTTTATTACTGAAATAATTACTCATATGTGGACGGCCATTCATAATATTCGTTGCTGTGCAAAATTAAATTTAGAGTTAATTGATGCATGCAATAAAACCAGTATGAATGTGATACATGTTGATTGCGCTTTGTTAAATAATCAATTACTATTAACCGTCAAATGATTCACTGTTGACATAGACATTAGAAAGTTATAGGGACGTTGAATAAGTTCTCGCTGTTTTCCAACAAATATCGTTACCAGAACTGCTTACGCTCTAATAATCAGTACTATAAGCAAACTTGAAATTTAGTGTATGTTATTTCGCTAAATTGTAAACAACTTTTTTTTCGCGCTGAAAAAAGAGTATTTCTGGGGAATTTTACTGCACTGTTATTAAAAAAAATCTGCAGTTGAAGCATACAAAATATTTGTTGGGACTTACGGCGATCACGTTCCCTCGCAAACAACATGCAGATATTGGTTTAGAAGCCTAAAAAATAATGATTTTGATGTTGAAAATGAAGAACACCGAAACTGTTTGAACATGGAGGATTGCTAGGTGAACTTGCAGAAACATTAGAAGTTGATCACACAACAAATTCGAAACGTTAAAGATAATGATGAATCGAAACCGAGAGATGTCGCGTCGAACAACTGCTTAAATAGCAGAGAAGGACAGGTTTTTTGTATCGTATTATGACTGGCGATGAAAAATGAATACGCTACAATAATCCTTAGTGTAGAAAACCTTGGGACAATCCCGGACATGCGTCAACATCGTCAGCAAAGCCGAATATCCATAGTTCCAAGTTTCTGCTTTGCATTGGTAGGATGAAACCATCACGAGAGATCGTTATCGACTACAACCGCGTTTGAACTGAGCGTTGAAGGAAAACCAATCTCTATTAGAACAGAGACATGACTAAGTCATTTTGCAGCATGACAACGCTCGGCCACATGCTGAAAAATTGGTGAAAACCTACTTGGAAATATGTACTTAAATGGAAGTCCTACTCCACCCGTTGTATTCACTAGATACTGACCCTTCCGGTTATCTCTTATTCCGATCGATAGCACGTGGCGTGATTGAGCAGCCATTCTTATGAAGATGCCAAAAATGGGTTGACTCTTGGATCGCCTCAAAATGGAATTAAAATGCTGCCAAAAAGATGGGGGAAAAGTAGTAGCTAGCGATGGACAATACTTTCAGCGATGTGTTCTTTAAATTTTTTTTCTACGAAAAAACAAGAAGTTATTTAACATCCCAAAATGTTTTTTCCCACTACGGCGCTATGCTCCCTGCTGCAGCAAAATATAGAATTTCTAAGACAATGGATTTTTTCTACGGGAGACTGTGGAAGGGCCACGAATTGTTTTTTTTTTTGTAGGGGAAGTTCCGTCAATAGGGCTTCCATATTTATAAATAAAATTACTTATTGCATTAATTATATTGTTACAGAATATTACGAAAAAAGAAAACTATTTAAGAGATATACTGTTCCTCCGGAGAATTTGAGCGACTAACCCTGTATACATTACACATTACAATGCGCTATCGACCACGTCGAGAACCGAATCCGAATCTGGAATTGATTACCCCTTTTTGGGCACTATCTGCCACTTAGTCGCAGATAAATGAAGAAAACAATGCATCTCGCGATTACCTACCTCGTGTTTGGTAATATAAATGGGCTTATTAAGTATGATCCAGACTGTAGTCTCCCAGCATCCCGGATGCGTCGTGGAGCCCTCGTACGTCATGAAGCTATCTGTATCTGGCAGCAGACTTCTTAAGGATAGATGCTTTATGGGCGTGTAGGCCCCTGCAAAGGAAAAAAAACGTGCAATTATATCTTTTATTACAGTTTCTTCAAGATAGCCAAACTTATATAGTAGAAACTACAGGTCAAAATAGCTTCTTTGAAGCTAATTTGCCTAGATACCAAAATACACCGCTAACGAGTTACAGCCATTTAAAGTTGAAATGAAAAAGTAAAAATACAAACTCTTAAACAAGATATTTCTTTTTAAATTTGGCACACGATCAATGTTGATATATAGCCATCTTTTGTTATCAATAAAATCAATATATATCAATAAAATCTATTGACGGTATGATGTACACTTCCTTAATATGAATTAAAAAATATGTTCATGGGATCCTTTCTTCTCATTTTGATGAACACTATTTATAACTAAGTTATTCTACTCCTTTTTTCTAACACCTGTATAAACATTCGGATGTCAACTATTTTATTAATGTACAAAGTATATCCACAAAGTAAGAGTACTGAGACCCTGATGCTTTGTGGCTTTAGTTTTCGACAAAGTTGGCAACACTGCATCTAATGTCAAGGTGTTGGGAGCAGAAAGCGAGGTCACTTGTCTCAGTCAGTTGAGAACTGTTGTTGTAGTGGCGTGTTGAAATGAGCTTTTCCGAATCCCGCCAATCGCGAGGTGAGTAGCGTAATCCGGTTTCTTCTTGCAAAGAAAAAGGCGCCGTTCCAGATTTTTAACGAAATCAAAACTGTTGGGATGTTGTGATGTACCGTACTAATGTGTACAAGTGGTGTCGTGAGCATAAAGCTCGCAAAACGAATGTTCATGATGAACAACGTGAAGAAAAACATGGCAATTTTGTTTTGAGACCGTAAAGGTATTCTCCTCATTGCCTTTTTGCTCCAAGGGAGAAACAATTTTGCACGGTACTCTGAAACCCTGAAAACACTACAGAAAAACTATTAACATAAAAATAATCATGGAGTACCAAATAAATTGTTTACATTTTTTTCACACATGTCAAAATACTCAATAAATAAAAAAAAAACGAAAACTGTGCCACAACTTCAGACAATAAATATTTGTAATGTAGGTAAACATTTACAGCGATAAATACAAAATCGAACACCTAGCACACAACCCATGAAAAATGTGTCTGATGCATTTCGTACAAATCGAATTTTAAGCGCGTTGACCGCTGCAGCAGCCATCCATTTATTAAATAACCGATTCATGTGTATTCGCAGGCGAGTACAAGTGTTAACACAAATTTTCATTCGAGCACTTTATCCCATTTCAATTGCGTGGTCGCGTCGCATTTGTACTTCCCAGATATCTAAATAGACCGCAATCCCATGACACTGCAGTTGCCAGAACATCAACGAATTTATCTCATTGGAAACTTGCTTGCGCCACTTTAATTTTTAGCACGGTTGAAGTGAGGCTTTTAATTTAATCGTGAAATTTTGGTTACGACACCTATAAACAGTAATAATTCAAACTAGAAATGTTTACATATACATAATAGTTTTAAAAATAAATACTTTAATTTGAATACAAAATACTAAAATTAACAATTATTACATACTAAAGTCTATGTAAAACATGTAATGTAATTTTATTATAAAATTACATTTCACTACATTACATTATGTGACTGGAAGTACAGTTGAGACAAAAGTATTACTGCAGGTATCCTGAAATTATTCTATAATAATAAGATACGCCAGTAACTGGTTTAATTTCAGTATTAAAACTGTAAAATATCGTTGTGATTATTATTTCTAATCAAATACAATTGTATTTTTACAGGAAAATTACATTTTTGAGTAATGGTCTTGCAAATCTCAGTTTCTTCAGTTGAATTTCTGTAATATCGACGTAACATTTTCAGTGTAATTTACCTGCAATGGACATAGTTGTAATTTTACAGTTCTAAAATTATGTGTTCTGGGTAAATGTTTGGTAAATTAGCCAGTTGTTAACCAAGTCCATGAGTGAAGATATATTACGAACAGGTTTGTAATTTTACAGCAAAATTATACCTTTCAAGTATTTATTTGTTAAATCTGCTAGCTTTTACTACTTCAATAGATTAAGAACAACATTTCAGACACGTGATAATGTAATTTTATATTTCAATTATTATAATTGCATGACAATAAACAATTGCAGTTGCTTGCAGCAAGTAGGTAACCTGTCTACATGGTTGTAATTTTACGGTATTCATTTTGCTAGTGTATTGGTAAATTACTGGTACAATTTGCAACGAGTAGCAATTACATTAAAATTTCAGTTTATATTAAAATACAGTAATTCAATCTCAGACTGCAAGTAAACAAACAATTGTAATTTTACAGGAAAGTTGCATATTTCGGGTAATTGTTTGGTAAATTTGCCAGTTTTTAATCTGATGAATTTACATTTGATCTCATGAATTATATTTGATGTTATTTTACAGACACTTGACATTGTAATTGTGAATTTACATTTCAATTATAACGTCACAATTTATACCTACCGCTTTTGTGTAATTTATTGACAAAATTTGTTTTGTGGTGCAATTTTATTTTATTTATTGATTTTAAGGTGCTTATATGTATACCGGCCTAAAAGTTCGAGGTCGACCAAAACAGATTACGTGGGAGGCTTCATCACCGCGCGTCATCCCTTTAATTGTACCCGCTGATTGTCGCGCCAACTTGCATATCCAGCTCCCCGCCGGGAAATTTACCATCACATCCTGCGTCATTAGAGAAACTTTATGAGGTATGCATGGTCAGGCAAACGCAATGCGGTGTGTTAAAATTATATGCTTTTTTAATTTCTCGAGTTTAGAATGCTAAAATATGTATAAAAAATGCTAAAATATGTCTAAAAATTTGTAGAAGGTGACTTATTTTTTTAACAGAACTCTAGGAAAGGTGAATGGTTGCTAAAATATGTCTAAAAATTTGTAGAAGGTGACTTATTTTTTTAACAGAACTCTAGGAAAGGTGAATGGTTACAGATAAATTAGTTTTCAGATATGAATACATTTTCCATAAGGTTCTTTTACAGTAAAGAAAATTACACAGCCCCACAAAAAAAGTGGCAGTTTCTAAAGACAAGACCATGGTATCCATATGGTTTTGGGGTCGTTGAATACGAATCCGGTGTCCGTTTGACCCGATTAGCTCTGGTTGAGGGTCAGTTCAAGGTCAAATGTAAAGAATCAATTGTCAACAATGTAAATCTACATATCTATACATTTTTGGGGTCGATGAATCGGAATCCGGTTTCGGTTTGATCCGATCAGATCTGCGTTAAGGTCAGTTCAAGGTCAAATGTAGAGAATCAATTGTCAACAAAGTAAACCAGTGTATCTATACGTTTTTGGGGTCGTTGAATCCGAATTCGGGGTCCGTTTGACCCGAATAGCTCTGGGATAAGGTCAGTTCAAATGTAGAGAATCGATTGCCAATAAAGTAAACTTGCATATCTATATGTTTTTGGGGCCGCTGTATCCAAATCCGGTGTCTGTTCAAGGTCAAATGTAGAAAATCAATTGTCAACAAATTAAACCTACGTATCTATACGTTTTTGGGGTTGCCGAATCCGAATCCAGTGTCCGTTTGACTCGATCAGATCTGGTTTAAGTTCAGTTCAAGGTCAAATGTAGAGAATCAATTGCCAACAAACTAAACCTACATATCTATACGTTCCTAGGGTCGCCGAATCCATTTCTTACCGTATCTTAAAGGTACCATGTCTTCAGATTCTGACTAGGAACGAACAAATGATTTTAATTTAATTTTAATAATAATATAATTAACAGTAACACTAAAAAGTGAGTACTGTTAAAACTTAAATCTGGTGGAAGTCAAAACTAATTAAATTTTGTAGAGAAGTTGTCAACGGATCAAAACGGATATAGAGAAGGTTTTATAAGCTTTCCTGTACAGCTTCGTTAGCTATATTCTTGCGTAATTATTCCCTAACCTGATCCACCAACGCCTCTAATTAATTATGAATTTTCTTTTCTAACTTACGAGTCTCAGTTACTTTCATCGTAAAAGTGTAATATTTACCTAAACATGATTTAAATTTAAATCAGAATAAGATTTTACGCCATAAATAAAATACCAGACGCCTGTTTTATTTTGCCATTTGAAACGTCGTATTTGCACAAAAGAAGGAAGAAAACAAGGGCTTATTAATTTCACCACTGTCGCCGGATCCAAGACGCTGAAAACAACTGAAATCTTAATGGGACACCGTCACTGTTTCGGAGACAGCCTGAGGTTAGGCCTTCTGTTGGAAGCGTCATTTTTTAACTCTTATTTTCCTTCAAAGAAATCGCCGATGCGCAAAATTACCGGGTTGCGATGTTGAATATTAAAATCTGATTGATGTTAAATTTGTCTAAACGAAAACATGTCTCGTTAGAATTAGACGACTTATTTACCTATTTTTTTAATAAATAATTGAGTTTTTTCTCTACTTCTTGCACGTAAAATATTAATTTTGTATACACGTCTCAAAAAAAAAAACATTAGAGAAGTATTCGGTACTTAGTGAGCCCCACTGTATATTCCCAAAGGACGCAGAGACTGCACCAAATATTAATGACAGTTACATCAATTCTAAGGAATGCATCATCCAATATTGTGTTCCTAAAAAGCTTATTGGCGTCTGCCTAACATGTATTGCTAATTTATTATTTTCTGAAAATCAGTCATCAGTCAAATGTTTAGCTTTTTTCAATAGTAAATTCAAATACTTCAGTCGAAGAAAGCTCATGAAACACCTCTTTACTTAAATAACTACTTTGACTTCTTCAAATACAACATTTGATTGACTTATGCGTTTAAGATACTGCAATTGCAAAGGTAGTTTTCTCCTAACAAATGCATAATACACAATGGTCCTTAAGTACGTTCCGATAATAAAGTGGTTATAATGTAAAAATAAAGGTGGTCCCAAAACTAACGCAGCGTTTGAATTGTGCGCCATTTTAATTACGAAAAGTTGGCACCGTGGAACAGGGTCACACGTTGCGGTTGGACAAAATGGGCTATTCGACCGATAAGCCAGTGAAAATTGTAAAAAATCATTACAAGTACGGAGGGAGAGTGTGTAGCTGAGACTGTGCCCAAATTACGTGGAATATTCGGTAGAAGGTACGCCCCGAATAAATGAACTGTGGGTTTTTTAATCTAAAATAAGTTGACCATTCAGAAAATTTCAGTTTTTAAAATTATACTTTACACTAAACATGTTTTTTTTTTACAATTGAAATTTAAATATGTGATAATTCAAAATCCTGCACAATCAGTATCAGGTTAACATTTTTAAATTACTACTTCATTTTATTAATTTACATATAGCTATTGTATTTTAAATTCTACGCCTACAAATTTCTTAATTTTTAATCACAGTTAAAACAAACATATATTTGAATTTATTTTGGAAACTATACAGTTTTAGATTTATTAAACTAGTAGTAGTAGTGAAAAGGGGCGGCCTTAGCTTGGCAATTAGGCCACAAGTGGGCCCTTTTTGCCTACCCTGCCGTCCCATCAGCTGTCCATTCTCTGCCTCTGACCCTCCTCGAACCTATCCGACGCCCTAATGAACGCCACGATTTTGGTCCATGGAAGGTCTTTCACCTCAACCCCCTTGCAGCTCGTCAGCACCAAAGACTTTATATCTTATCCTCCCAAAGGCTGCACAATGTCCCGGAAGGTGGATTGGGGTGTCCTACCCTACCCCACATTTCGAGTATAGAGGGTCCTCGTCAATTCCTATTAAACTTAAATGCCTCCTAAGTATGCAATGGCCTGTCAGAACCCTCACCATTTGGTTTAGGGCTCCTCGACTAAGGCTCAGCAGCCATCTCGTCTTAAGTCCATGTATGAAACTATGGGCCTGCCCACATCCTCTATTTCTCCTCCAGTTCTGACCTAAAGTTCGATAGGTCCATTAATTAAGGGCCCCATTAATGCTACCTCGTGTGATTCCTAGGATTGGTTCAGGTCCCTAGCCAGAACCCCTAGATCCGAGACGAGCTAGTTGATCAGCCCTCTCGTTACCAGGGATACCCATGTGGCCTGGGATCCAACTCTACCTCTCTTCGTCTGGCCAATGACTTTAGAGCGTCTCCACATTTCTGGACGAGGGCAGACCTTGTCCTCGGAGAGTTAACCACTCTGAGCGCGGCCTGACTGAGGAGCAGATAAAAATCTTTACCTCCTCTTTGCTTGCTACCATCAAAACAGCAAAAACCTCGGCCTGAAAGACTGTGGCATACATACCCAGTAAAAAGCTTTCCTGGATACCACTACCAGATAAATTATTGCTCCTAAAAATTAGTCTCCTACCCTAGATCCATCTATTTATTATATTATATGTTGTCAGATTCTTTAAATTAAAAAAAGAATAGCATCTCGTAAATTACTCGTCTTAGGAATAATCAAATGAATCAACCGAATTTCTGAAATAGTACCGTAGCGATTTTGGTGTTAAAGCGACAATAGGTATCTGCCAATATATGCTCCACTATTAGACTTAATTTTATGCAAATTCAATAAATTTTTACTTTTTCTGACAATTATTCAAGTTACTAATCTGAGTTTCATTACGTAAATAAGCTTTCGAGATATTTGGGTAACAAAATATTTTCCAAAAATCATTCTCGAGAACTAGGCAGTTTACATTTTTGGTTAATTAATTTCCTACGTGGTTATTGGGAGGTTTTCCTTTGTCGCCCGTGATAAATTTGAATAGAATTCGGCCGCCTCTCCCGAAAATAAAACAGGAACGCAGTGGCCGATAAAACCCAGTATTTGTACAAAAGGAGGACTCTCCTTCGGTAAACACCGGAGGAACTGCGGACTTTTTACGTCGGCGTATCGTTATGCCATGAAAAATGGTGTCGAATTCCGGGCCGGGGGTTGTTTATTGGGCGGCTAAGAGCGTCGCTATCTGCACCCAGCAATGTGATGATTTACCGCCCGATATAGACGCCACGCTGCGGCGCGCCGGATAGCCGCCCCATGGATTTATGGGCCGCGACTAAAATAAACCCGATTTTAATTATCACCGGCATTAAAATTAAATAAAAACACCGCCCGGTCCTCGCCCAAACTACACCGGAGGGAAAACTATAGGGATAATCGCGGTTTCGACAGTGCAACATCAATTATTTTCTACTAGCTTGCGTAAAAGTGGAAGCTGTGTAGTGGGTAAAAACTCTTCGCACTAGTGCGTAAAGTACATATTTTATACACTACTGCGTAGAGTATACGTCAGTACCTACATAAAGTGTTTATTTTACACACTAATACACTCGTTTGTAAATTACACATTTTTCGCAATTGTGCATGGAATCCACGTTTTACATACTCTTTAGTAAAGAACATATTTTGCATATTAGTGTGTAAAGTGCATATTTTACACACTAGCGCGTAAAGTACATATTGTACAAATTAGTGTATAAAGTGCATATTTTATACACTAGCGCGTAAAGTACTTTCACATTATTGACAACTGTCATAATAGTGGGTAAAATCTAAGCTTCCGCACCAGTGCGTAAAGTACATACTGTATACACTACTACGTAGAGTACGTATTTTACGCGTTAGTACGTCATTACTTAAAGTGCGCATTTCACACACTAATACACTAGTTTGAAAATTACACATTTTTCGCACTAGTGCATAGAATCCACATTTCACATACTCTTTAGTAAAGTACATATTTTACATACTAATGTGTAAAGTGCATATTTTACACATTAGTGCGTAAAGTACATATTTTACAAATAAAATATGTACTTTAACAGTACTGACAATTATTATCACCTCGCTGTCACGGCCTTCCAATTGTAATAAGTTAATAAAATAAACAATACCATTGGTTGCTGACACGTTGGGGAAACGAGGAAGGTTAACCATTTCATTTTAGATATTACTGCGTAAAATGAACTACTTCATCCCTTCACCTTAATTCATAACGTAAAATTGTCGGTATCAAAAAAGTATACGCAAGTTGTGTGAAATATCACTGAACATCTTCATAATGTACACAAGTACCTTAACAAATGTTATTTACTGAATATAGAAAGATTTGGACTATTAAATAAAGACAGAAATAAATTAAATAGTTCCAGAGTTAAAAAGTATTGGAATACCTACTGATTAGTTAATACATTAATAGTTATTACTGAATATCTGCAAAATAAACTTCCTTATTTTCTATTTCTGTAAAGTTTATGAAAAATTAATACTAATTTCGGAGTAATACGAATATTAAATACTATTTTGTATTTGTATTCATGTAAGTACTGTATATTTGCAAGTGCTATTCTATAACATTACGAATAGGAATCTTAACATCAATCAGTTTCTCATCCACGAATATTATATATTCGTAATAGTTATTTTGTGAACACAAGGATATTCTTATTAAACAGTATCCAGAATTGATATTCGTAAATAAGAACCGTGTATTCGCAATTGTTATTCTGTGAAATTATGAATACAAGAGAATGCTCCACATTAGAGTCGGAAATACGATTCACTAAAAAATAAATTTAGCTTAGATAGTGTCAGAGTTGAGCAAAAAGTAAGATTACTGAATACACTAGTAGCCAGTAATCACTAAATATCTCCATAATGAATATAATAATTAGTATTCATAGACAGTTTATGTACTGAATATATGTATACGTAATTTTTAAGTAAACACAAGGAGATTATTGAGAACATTGTAAGATAAAGAGAAGCATAGGTTAGATGGTTGTAGTTGGGTAAAAAATAACTGATCATTGAATACGATATTCAATAATCATCAAGCATCAGTAGTATTCAGTATTTATAGAGGTATGAATAATGTGTATTCGCAAATGTTGAAATTCGATGAAATTGTGAATACAGTCACTTTTGAATTATATTTTAATTTTGTGTTCTGTTTCAAGACTCGAAGGTATATAAGTAATATTTTGTACTAATATTTGAATTTATTTCTTGTCTCCATGAACACAATTTCAATCAATCAAATGTTACCTTACTCTGAATAGTTTCTTATGTTTTTAACCTTTCCAAAGAAAAGAGAGATGGTCGGAAGCTCTAAAATTTAATCAACATAAAAACTTTGAAAGTGACTATTCATCTTGTTTGTTATTTTCGTTTTGTGGAGCCTATATTTTTTCCCGGCGTGTACATGCGTGGGAGTTTGTCGAATTTCGTCCCCGACATTTTTTCCTACTATTTGCCGATGGTAATACGTGACAGTGAATGTTAATATTTGTTTGCAGTCCGTATCACACGTTGAAAATAAAGGTTGGCCATTTAATTATCCTCTACTGCAGCAGATTTATCAAGTGGACGTAGAAAATTATATTTCAGGAGTACATAAATTGTTGCAGCGCGCGCTGAAATATCTTTCACGATAACGCCGTGACGGGCGCTTTATTAAATACATTTTTTTACACATCGCGTAACTAACTGCCTGTATTTGCTATTTTTAGTGTGAAGCACGCTAGTAGTAGCGTAAACACACGCATTGGGAAATTATATTTGTACACCATTTAATTTTTAATTAAAACCTTTAAAAATGTTACCACGTTACTTTGTTTATGTTAATAATCATAATAATAACTGTTTATTAGCCCAACAGAAATAATTCCAATTTCACAGCTAAATCACATTCTAACAGTAATAAACAGTAAACAATTTTTAACATAGGTATAAATAAAAAAATAGCGTTTTTATTGTGGAAAACCGTACTTATCTTATCAACTTCGACGTCACCTGTTACATAGGTGTTGTATAACAATGAAAAAGTAATATTAACGGTCGATAGAAGGAAGCACAAAAAACAGGCACTTAGGTAGGAAATTCTGGAAGGAAGCCTAAATAGTTGAAGATAGTCAGTTGAAGTGCGAACAGTGTGGAGATCGGCAGTAAGACGATCGGCGGGCAGTGTGTCAAAGTAGTGAAAAGTTAATTGGTTAAAGTGTCATTAGTTAGCAGGTAATATTCTTTAAGTACTTTGTTGTTAATTGTTCTGTGTAATCTTATGATTGTAATGTTTATAGATGTTTCATGATAATAATTCTTTGTATGTTTAGCTTCCGTTGCTTTATGCTCAAGGGCATATATTTTTCTAAGGTAAAATTGTTATACTGTTATATTATTAACGATTGCTCATTATTTATTTCATGTTAAAATATGTATATCGTCGTGGGCGCCCCCGACTTTACAATAATGACTCCTTTGTTTTACAGCTAACTTGTTTTTGTAATGATGACGTTGTTCGTAAAATATAGATGTCTCATGATAATAATTCTGTATATGTTTAACCTTCATTGTCTTACGCTTAGGGGCGTATATTTTTCTAATATAAAATTGTTACAATTATTATTTAAGATTGTTCATTATTTATGACTTGTTCAAATATGTATTTTGTCGAGACCGCCCAGATAGTACAATAACGACTTCTTTATTTCACATTTAACTTGTTTTAAACGGGATCAGGTTGTTCTTTGATTTCTTGTGTCCACTTTGTCACACGTCTATACGAGCCTTGTTGAGTTTACTAACATTTTCGCCCGTGCGGAACGAATCTGGATTAAGCTCGATTGCCTCCCGTATGGGACTCCAGTACCTTCCGGCTCTGCCGGCTAACTAACACCAAACCTCTTCAGTTTTACTTGGAAGTGTGTATGACTAATATGAGGTAACAGATGACATTTAGTGACACATTAAATGAGACAGGTCTTGTTTATTATTAGCAAAGGTTCTTAATTTATACCTTTGGTTAGCGGTTGTTTTGTATTTATATTTGGGTGGTAAGAGCAACGATCGTGGGTTTCTCTGCCATGCTCTTTCCCCGCAGGAGCTCTAGGTGAGCCTGGCACTCTCCTTTTATGTTTAATGGTTGTTAATGTTTTTGTTGTTCTTTCTATTTGTCACATGTTTAATTTGAATTGTATGTAAATAAAGATTAGGTGTATTTACTCTGCTTTTGTTTTATATAATTAAACCATACATCCCCTCTACAAAGTTAGTAGCCAGCGCCTTCCGGTCAATTAAAAATGGATACACACAATGTAGGTAATCCTTATGACGATCACATATTTTTGGCCACAACTACGTTTACTTATTTTTTGTCGAACCTAGGGTTGTTATATTACATAATAGAGTATTTAGTGCAATAATATTAACCTATAACACATGATATAGGGGAAACTAAACCTACAGAAATAGGCAATAACAGTTAATCATTAGCATGGTTATTCACAGGGCGATTCACAGCTTCCAAAAAAATTTGGGAACAGATGCGTCATGAAAAATAGAGTCAATATTGTAAAAAATGTTTTTGTAAAACTCTTACAGTTTCCGAAAAAAGAATTAAAGTTGTAGTAATTACGACCTTTGCATTGCTGAGCTACTATAATCTATAGCGACATGCGGTCCCTCTCTACGTGACCCCAAGCGATTCTGAATACCGAAATCCGATTTTAGTATTAACGTTTTTGCGATAGTTTAATTTTTTCAAGTGTCAAAAATGGCTTGCAACTCGGAGTTGATGGATATCGTTTTAATTTATGGTATTTGTGTTTATGGTAAAGCAAGACGACATTTGTGTTAGTTCGTAGACATTGGGTAAGACGGGCCAAAACTGCAAATTAAATTTATTAATTAATAATAACAATTGCGGCAAAAGCAGTTGAATTTGCTGATATAAAATAGGTGTAATAAAATTTTATCTATTTATTTCCCTGGGAAAGAAATTCTCTCAACTTTTTGTCCGTTCATTTTTTATTACACTTTGCCGCCATGCCATGATTTACCTTGCGCAAGGTCAGGTTTTACAGTGGACCAGTTTCCAGTGCCGTGCATTTTTTCTTACAAAGTGGTATTTGTCCCTTGTACACTCAAAATTTTTTATTTTTTTTTGGATAAGTTCTGAATCACCTTGTATATATTCGTGCATAACGTTTTTAGACAAACAATCGTTTAGGTCACAAATTTTTCATATTGTATTGATGACTTACACATTAGATGGACTGAGGATTTTAGTAATAAATTAGAATTAACTCTTGGCAAATAAAAATAGTATGATTTCTTGCTACGTTGCGGGGAACCAAGTAATTTATTTGCATAAGCAAGTTTGGGTAATCGAATTTATTACCAAGTTGATGATACTATATCATCTCTGGATGTTTAGTGCTTTGAAATTAAACATATTATGAACAAAACCCTTTTCTGAAATAAACATTTCAAAAACCGCCTGTATACATTTAAAAACTGTCGGACTGTATGTATTTGATAGTAAAGGTTCCAAACAAAACAGCAATATTTCGATGCACCTCATATAGAATTTGGAATGCTCTAATCAACTACGAATGATAAAACCGACCACTTTCTTAACATGCATTCGAAATTCAAATGGAAATCAGAAGATCTCCTAGTTTTTGTTTTCATTGACTACAATATACCTCTTGGTATAAGTAACCACTTTACATCTGGAAACATTGAATTATAACCAGTATTCCCTGCACCATGTTTCAATATTGTTCAGATTATTCTGCAATCTCAAATAGTCTGAAATGTTATCAACTTTCCTGTACAATTTCATGTCAACAAAAATCAGATTTTCACATATTATAGCTGAGTAAATGTCGTTGATGAAAATTGGAAACGGAAAAGGGCCCAAATTTGATACTTGTGGGACACCAAAACCTGCAATATGCTGAGATCTGTATCCATTAAACGCAAGATTAATCTAGAAGAATTTTTTCCTAGATTTTAATTTAATTTTAATTTTAAATAATTAACAAAATATGAAATACATAGAAATTAGACAAAACATTGTATTACAATCGGCTGAAGACGCTGTTAATGTCAGCTTTTCGATCCTATTCTTTTTTTAAATTTAAAAAAGTGGAATTGGTGCACCATACTTATAAATATATTGTACGACTATTTGGAGACATCAATTTTGGTAAAGTCATTTTCATATCAGAAAAAATGAGAAGGAAAGGTGACAGTTTCTCTTCTATTTAAAATTTTAAAGATGACATTAACAACTGAATTATCACTTAAATGGAATTAAATCAAATAACAAAAGTTTGAGGAAAAGATCAAGTCAAAATTAATTCCTTTGATATACAGAAAGCATCAAAAGTGGATAATTAATTCATTTTGTCGGAATATAAAAATATTTTATATTTTTAATTACAATTGTGTATCTATTTATTTACTTCTTTAGCTCATGGCGTTATTGATATTTTAAGCTGAAGAATTGTAATTAAAATTGATTTATCCGAGCATTTACATAAAATATTTTTATATTTTGATAAAATGAATACATTATCGTCGCTTTCTATATAATTGAAATCTTAACGATCAGTTATTTTGTGTTTGACGCAAAAATAATTCAAGTAAGGTCAGGTGCGTCTCCTAATTTGACAACTACCCTGAAAGCAAACAACCCACGTAAACGTGGCTGAGCTTCGGACACGGTGAAAGGAAATCTTGTCTTTGGTCACAGAAGCCTCTTTGCCACAACAATCCGATTACCGGCTGCTTGGCACCTCTCTTTTCACGAGATATAAAATTTTCTGTACATTGAGTAGCCACCTGGGTTCACGAAAAATACGTGCTTCTTTTTCATCAGGACGTCATTGTTGCCCTGTTTTGTACTTGGGTTTGTAAGTACCTATACATATCACAAAACAGTAGTTCAAGCAATTAATTGCAGATTCTCATGAATTTAAGGTATAATTTGTAAGCAAAGTTTCCATATTTTGAAAATTCTTCACTTAATTTACTAAAACTATACCTTTCCTAGTAAATTTTTCGATTTATGTCGATAATTAGGTATTAAGTGCAATATCAGAAGGAAAATATCTATTATTAAACAGTACCGAAACTTGAACATGAATTTTAATAGCGACGATAAATTTTGAATGTCACAGGAAAAGCAGCGGAATCGATTTGTTCAGTTCTATTAAATATGGGCAACTAAACGGTCATCATTTTGTTATAACGTCCGTCCAACTTGTGTAATTGCCTCAACATTTGGGTTAGGGACCTGGTTATGGAAATACCGGCAGAGGCGTAGGTAGTTTCACCGCAAAATTTTCTATACTTGGTCGATATATTGGATTTTAGAAAAGTTAAATATTTACTTCAATTATACTATAAAATTATTCACTGACCATATAAAAAACAGAAAAACAAAGATGTTTATGACACGTGTGCAGAAATGATAAAATATATTTAAGCTGCAATTCTAAAACCTTAAACAACATTAACGAATTTTAGTATTTCTCAAAATATATTTCCAGACTTTTAAAATTTCAAAGGTAGTTGCAATGTACAAAAAAAAGCGATACTGATGATCCAGAGAACTACAGTTCCATTCTGAAATCCCTTATTTTCAAATCTAAAATCTTTGAATAAATGTCAAAAATTCGATTATGTATTTTATTTCGAGAGAAAAATATCTTTTTCAACATCAACTAGTTTGGATTAAAAAATAATTATTCTATAACTTTGGTCATATATTAATTGATTAGTAAAATGGATTTGAGCAAAGGAAATTGTATGTACCCAATTTTTAAATCTTACTAAAGCCTTCGATTTTGTGTCTCATTAAAATCTTGTTAGTAAATTGTATTTCTATGGTTTTACAACACAACGCTCTGATTTGGTTATATCATAATTTTATCAATAGACATCAATACTCATCACAAAATAAAATTGCCACAGGGATCTGTGCTTGGACCTGTACTATTCGCAATTTATGTTAAAGATTTAAAAGCAGTAAGAATAATGTCTGGTCTCAGATTCAGCAAAATTTATTCAATTTAGAATTTTAATACTTCCTTATGTATATATCTTTACTATAGGTACGAGTATGTATAGAATATGGAATATGGAATCTAAATAATAGGATGTTAAATTTTATAGTGCACTACTTGAAGAAACGTAAATTTTAGACTGGAGTTAAGCAATTTATTTATTTTTAACAAATATCATGCGGACTGTAGGTATAGTACGTAATAATAAGTATCAGTAAAAGTTAACAAAATAATAATTTCTTACTCACAAGGAAAGCGATTGTAGAAAATTATTAACAATTATCCTAAGTGTTCCACGGTTAATCGTCTCTCATTTCAAAAACGATCGAAATGACCGTTCAACGTTACGGAGGTCACATTTTAATAATCCCACTATCCGCGACATTGTACAATAACATGTACATGTCTACCTCTGATCTGAAGTTTCGCATCGATCAATTTATTCGATACGTATATAGTGAGTTTACTTATCCTTTTTGTGCTACATTATTTTATTAAGGCTAGTTTTAATTATTTATGTAGACATTTTATAATTACTATGAACTATTTTATTTAATAAGTTTATATTCGAAAATATTTTGCTGTCATCAAATTGTATGTCAGTAATTTGACACTGCCATTTTTTCTCTCTTTTTGACTTGTGTAAATACAAACAAAATATATTAACATAAAGTTTCATAAAACATGATATTTTCCTATATAGTTTTTTACTATATCAGTTATTACATCTCTTCAGATTTTAATCTTTCCAAGTCTTTGCATTAAGGAGGTCTGAGATTTAATTTTATTTCAGATTACACATTTTTCGTCACCTCTAAGTCAAAGTCAATTTATTTTTTGTTGAAATGTAGCTTTTATAAAGCCAAGGAGATTTATTAAATTTATTTCAAGGTAATAAACGTCAGGAAATAAATAAGCAAACAAATGCAATTCTTAGATTTATACTGTTATAATTAGGTAATCTTAATTTTTTTTAAATCAAATATATGTACATACATTCTTATTTGACAGTGGGATTCCTATATAATTCATGTAATAAATAATTACATACTTTTAGCTGCTTTGAATAAAAATAAACCGATTTAGATCAGACTTCCTTAATATAATTTTGCTTCCTAATAAAGTTATCGATTTTTTACTACTTTTGGTTCATTTTTTAAGACAATTTCGTTACTTTTAAAGACATTCCAATTAAATTTGATATTGACGGTTTTTAGATTGGTTGAATGGAAGTTTCTAACAATAAAAAATGTTAAAAATTAACCAATAAAATTACAACACATAATACATTTTTGAGCTGATTTTTTTATGTAATACCCTTGAATGGAAAATAATTTTCTTAGATAGCTGTCCACAGAAACAATTTAAAGAATTTATCACTTTGTGTAAAATTTCCCAGCTTTTTTATTACACCCTACATAGATGCAAATATGTATCTTGAAAAAGGGCACAAAAATGTATATCGTAAAATATTCTTGGGAAGTATTACGTGATTCAATCTCAAAATCGTTTTAGAACTGAATATGCACAAGAAGTGTAATTTCTGTCTCCTTCACAGGGTTAAGCTAGACACATGCTAGCAACAGCCTCACAAAGCGTCATAGAGGTGGGATCTTGTTTATGTTTCGCTTTCTGTTTCGAGATTAAACAATAATTAGCACAAGATGAGAAAGATATACACGGTAAAGTAGAATAAACATTGCGCGTAAATATAAACACAATTAACATATATATCTCTTTAGGACATTTAGGGGTGGGTTGAGTGTAGGCGAATTTATTAACAGAATGTTGGCCGAAGTATTGAAATTTTAAATGTGGATTTAATTTTATGAGGCTATTTAACTTTTAAATAAATTGCTTGGAAATAGGTACAGAAAGACCGTACCACCATTTCTGTCGCTTCCAAAAATGTATGTTCGATATAATGACAACTGTAAATATGTATAATATACTTTTGAAAAAAAAAAAATCTGGAGACTAGGATAATAAACTTCAGAGATAAATAAGAACATGACGAATTTATGATTTTTTAAATAAAACATTAAACAAAGAGAAACAGAACTAAGTCTGCATGAACCTTATCACTTAATTCAATTTCAGTGGATCATATGTTTGTACAAACATAAAAATATTTATATACCATAATCACAATACAATTTATTTCACTTGTAATAATAAACAATGTGTTCGGAAGAAAAATAATAATAATTATCACTGTAACAATTCAGGATGATTTTTTATTCGTGAACATCTGGTGAAAAAGTTTTTTTACGTAAATACTGTACAGCCAAAATGTCTTTTTCAGTTAATTAATTTAGTATTTTAACATGATACTGTTGCCAGTCCAGTCTTGTGTAAAAGTTAACATTTATAGCAAGTGACATGAAACTCACATGACAGGTACCGTGGATATAATTTTTGCAGGTACAATAATAGATCTCCCATTCGCCATTTATTTAAAAAAATCTTGTTAAAATCCTGTAAATTATTTATTTCTGTGAAAATATATGAGTAACTAGTTCCTTATTCTTGGCAACATTAAATAAATATCTATCACCCTAAACGAACTCGTTTTTGTAAGTATTTTGTTGTCATTTGTGTGAATTTTAAAATGTGTGATAGTAACGATAGCAACGAATTTATAAAAGACATCCAGATGGTCATCTTTATATCACCTATAACATACTGATGAGTACTAATAAATTCGAAACCAGTCTGATGACTCTACCTATGAATGATTCTAGATATTGGGGGTATAATTCAATGCCATCTGCGAAGCCCATGGAGTAGTTGATTCCCACAATACCTATAGGTATATAATTAGTTAAAAAGTTTATTCCTCCTATTGCGGTAGTGCCAGAAGACACAATGTAGCAATGAAGTTTAAATATATAACACATGCTTTGTAGGTTATATATCACCAATATCTAGTGGTATACCTTCATGAAATACTGGGAAATCATATGGTTGATAGTTAACTTCAAAACAATGTTTTTAGTTATCAATGAAATTCAGCATCACTTCTTCCAAAACCGCCGAATTTCTCGGTGGTGACCATAATCATAAGTTCTTTTCTTGAAATTTCAATTTTCTCGTAATCGTTTATGAAAGTATGGAAACACGGTGTGATGAAATTATATTGCAGATCCGTTTCAGCGTAAATTCATGATATTTCTAAAGAGTTATAAACGAAATTTTAGATCGATCATTTCAGCATTGGTGTAATTTTATATTGAAGCAATAAATGAGATTTGCCCAAAAAGACAGTCAAAGTAAATATTAACAACTGTAATCTATCTGACAACCGCCTACTACAAAATATTAATTTTAATACCTATATTCAGATCAGGATGTGTATTGCAATATATTTTTTTTTGTTAAAAAATTATCGCATTCACGAAAAAATAGAACAAATCAAATTTGTTGTAACCGAATGGAACATCAAGAAATTATCCAGTGAATGTGTTTACGATATTAGGAAAAATATATGTAATTTTATTTCAGTAACTTTAAGACATTTTAGTAAAATGTAAACACTAAACTTTTCTCTTCTTTTAAAGGGCCACAAATCTGCCTTAATTTTCCGCCAGGGATCAGCTCTTTTATTTTTTTCGTAATTATTTATTTACACCCTGTAAGTATACCTGAAAATATTATATTGTCCATTTTAATGCAAATATTTTATATACATTGTAATTGATTCCAATAAAATATTTGATATGAATATTTGGAAATATTTAAATTGTTTTAATTTTAATTCATATTCAATATGTTTTCACGCGGTACTCCTACCTTATCGGTATACCTTTTATTTAAAATTTAATCTAGTACCTAAAAGAGAGAAACCAGTAAACTCGTTCGGATTCTATTAAGAGTGTGCTTGGTAATTTCAAGTATACAAATTTTACCACTAAAAGGGGCATATCAATTATTATTACTAAGATGTAAGCTAATTAATGGGTGGATATCGTTTTATTTTTCGTTTACATCTATTTCGCATAATGCGGATTTTTTGTGCACATTCTGAGTTACAAGAATACTTCTGCAATATGACTAACTGCACGAGGTTTGTATTATATCACTCAATTTTTTATAATTAGTATCAGTACTCATGGCTTCAATTATTGTTCGAGTAATTATTTCAGCAAAAATTTTTGAATGTTCTAGAACGTTAAAAAGTTTCTCTCTCGTGCAAGTGTTTTTTTTGTTGTTTCCACCATACAATTGAAATCCCATAACGGAAACTTATAATTGCAAGTTCGGAAATCAATTGAATATGGTCAGATGTTCATTTTCTCCAGGAGACCGTGCCAGCTCTGACCTGGAAACCTGGATACCAAGGTCTCCTTTCGAGTATGTTTTTTTTTTATCTTTTTGAATTTTATATATAATAACGTTCTGTTTTCAATATGCCTTTTTGAGTGCGACATTTTTGACATGTAAAATTATTTTCATAGATTCTTAATCGATCTCTTTGGAACTAAAGGTTTGTTAAACAATTTTTTTCAGATACGACAAAATACACAAACAAACAGAATGGGAGATGCATCATCCATTGTCAGCGGTTGTATTGTACGCCAATGCACAAGCCAGAACAGTCTGCTGCAGACTGCAGCCGTACCATCCAGACTGATCTCGTTACAAAGTTGCCATTAATTTACATTATTGAATTCTCGCTGTGTGCACACATATCTACATATGGAAATCAACCACTTCAAGCGGATTGATGCTTCGTGTTTCCTATGATTTCGAAATGAGATATTACTAAACAAACCGTGAACAAGCAATCGAACTGCGCCTAATTCGCATTTACACTATTCTCTGCTTGATTTCCACCCACCACGTTGATTTGGGAGTGTATCGAATTATCGTTCCTTGCTGATGATAATAATATCGCCGTCCATATTTAAAACGTCCCGAGTCATATTTTAGTTTTTCTTTTTTTCAGACCTAATGTTGTATTTTTTGACCTACCACTCTTGTCGTTTAAAACCCCCTAAAATTGTTTGTCCCTTCTACCAAATTTCCTGCGAACACCTATGTATTTTTATTGTCTGTTAGAATTACTATGTATTTTAAGGATACTGTAAATGTTAATTAAAAAAACATCAAATAATATACGATAGGACTTGGATCCAATATTTTATTATTCTTATAAAAATAGGCCTTAAATTCAACGGCAAATTGAAACATTCGTTAATATACAATGTGTTTCATTGACAGTAAGCCAAGCAGAAATGGTGTTTTTTGTATAATCGTAAATAATAATTTAGTTGGTGCAACTTTTTTTGTAGTACACATATTACCAGAGCTACAGAAGAATTCGTCTTAAGTAGACACCCTGTATATTATACTGGTAAAGGTTACCCTCAATACGAATCTGTTAAGATGTTTTCCTTAAAAAGATCTTTAATGATACTCTAATTTTTGCATCATAAAAATGGTCGTAACTAGCTGTTGCTTGGAATTATAAATTGATTGGTCATATTTCCGACCCAAGCTCAAGTGATCTAACAGAAAACAATCGTTAAAATATATAAGAAAGCTACAGGGGATGATAATGATCCTTAACTAGAACACATTATATTTCCATATATATGGAAATATTTCAAGTATACCGAAGTTTTGGTGACCTTTGAATATATTTCTCAAGTATTAGTTAAACCTGTTAAATCTTGAGCTAACCATCGTAAGTTATGTTCGACTCTTTATCTAAACTTTAAGTTAAATTCCCTATCTTAAGTTCGAATCCTGCCATCATTTAAAAATGAAATTGTTAAAGTTAGATTTCCTACCCAAGCATATTTTGCACCTGGTTTGGATCTTCGTACACGCTCCGTGCTCATCTCTACACAATTTGTATTTGCAATTAAATACGCAGAACCAAATGCTGCCTGCGCATAAGCAATTGGGCTGAACTTATTAAAGCAGTAAGAGAAGGCCATATTTTATTGGAGTAAATTAGATTAGGTTAGGTTAGGTTAGAAATAATAATAATAAAACACAAATTACCTCATAAATTCCTGACTATTTAGAAACATCTCAAAATACATAAAATATACCTTAAGTTATCTCAATATCATTGACCTTCCATCTTTGGTCTTGAGTTGATCTTCGAAACAACTTTTATACGTATTCTGCTGGTACTTCAATTTTATTGTGGGTTCCTAAAACCCTTTTAATCAATTTTAAGACCTTCTAAATATTAACTATTTAAGGGTGTTTTTGGGAAGTTTTATTCTATATTAATATTTTAAAGATTTCGGGTGTTTTAAGATATTTTGTAATTTTCAAAAGTATGCATTGTGGGATATTTTGAAGTATTTCAAAATTACTAAGGAATTTAGTAGTAAGAATAATTCAAAATTTTCGAGCTATTTCCAAGGTTTTTTTATGTGTTTCAAATACATGGAAATTTTTTACATATTTCTAAGTAGTTCTCAGTTTTTAAGGATACCGATGTATTTCGAGATTTCGAAATATTTCAACATATTTGGAACTATTTTTGGAAGTTTTCGAGGTATTTCCAGGTGAGTGAAATATAACCTACGAAATATATGTCATTTCTTAAAAGTCATTGCTATTAAATGCCTACAAATCATTGTTTTGTACCTACTAGTAGACATCGACCTACTGATCTGTAGATACTATGAAACTGTGGACTACAGGCCGTATCCTGCATTTAATTACACCCGCAATATCTAGTAAATAATTGAATGCTGAGAAGGGCCTATAGTGCGCAGAGTAGTCATTTTTGACAACATTATTAGTAGAAAATATTTCCAAGATTTCAAAATTTTCACTCCTATTTTGGACTTGAATCTTAGGTTATCTGTTTTGTGTTAGACCTTCTGTCATATGTTAAATCCACATCTTTTAATTAATTGCGATGTTAAGTCTATCCGATGCAATATCCTCATTTTAGATTAGTTGACCGAAGAGAATCGTAATGTAATTTACGTCGTTTCAAAAGGAACATCAAATTAAATTTTACAAAAACCTATTAATTCATTATCTCGCGATACGTACTCCACAATTGCACTAATCCCTTCCGATACGTTAGCGGCGCAACGTAATGGCCTGAGCAAATCTCTTGAAGCTCCACTCCAACGGAAATATTGACCGATTGGGCTTCCCACAGGCCCACATTTCAAACGTATAAAATCCGAAACACACATTATGTTTGCTAACATATCATAAAACAGATTTCCGTATTGAAAAGAGGGTCTGCGTTTGGCGTGTATAGCCGGTTCCATGTTATGTGACAATGACAAGTTGGCTCGGCGGATCCCCTTCGGACCACTTCAACAAATACGCTAAACCGACGCAACTGCCTGCGATTGTTATTTATACTTATTTACGCTCCGCTATTTGCGTACAATCGGGACTTTATCGATTATTGTTCAAATAATGCGTGTTTGCGGAGGAACGAAAGGATTCTGAATTGTTCGTGATGATTAACTCAAGGTTGGTTTTGATGCCCATTGCGGCGCTACAATGGAAATCTAATGCCTTCGATTAATGGGCATAACAGTGTCAACATTGGTAATTATGTTGCTTATCACACGTCAAATTTTCCTTTATTTTACCGATATGAGGCTACTTCAGTTTAAAGATCTTAAACTGAGGACATTACGAGAAACAGCTACTCTGCGGACTAATGCCCCAACCAGCAGTAATATGGAGGACTTTACTAAAAAAAACAATTGTGTCGCTAATGGAGCGATGGTGCGTTTGTTCAATAGCGAATAACAGGATATTAAACATTTTTAAATAATCTTATAGAACAAACTGTTTATAGGTACCTATTTCATTTTTAACAAAACTTTTACTGGCTAGAAAAAAAACTGTATTTTTATACGTTTTATGAAATTTTGTCATGTTTTCTTAACATATAAACATAATGTTTATACGAGGCATATCACAAAGTAAGAGCAGTCATTTTTTAAATCTAAACGGCATAAGGAATATATTCAATATATGAAAAATTTACGTATTCAGAAAGGTGCATTAAACACTATGTTTTGACGTAGTCGCCTTGAATCTCAGTACACTCCCGGGCACAGAAAAGATGAAATTCAGAAGGTACCATGCAACAAGCATATTCCGTTCATTAACCCCCACGCAGAAGAAATCTGGAGATTTGTGGAAACAAGTTAATCGACGGTCGCCACGAACCATACTTTCGATCTTGTTGACCATCTCATCAGGCACGATTGAGGGTCGCCCTCTCCTTTGCTCATCATGAACAGTTCCGCCAGCTTTATACTCACGACACCGCTTGTACACATTAGTAACGATTCATCACACTATTCCCATAAACAGTTTTGATATCATTAAAAATCTGGAATGGCACTTTCCCTTTGCAAGAAGGAAAGAAACCGGATTACGCTCCTCACCTCACAGCTGGCGGGATTCGGAATAGCGGTACCCATTTCAACACGCCACTACAACAACAGTTCTCAATTGACTGAGACAAATGCGAGCGCGTTTTGATCCCAATACCTTGGCCTTAAATGCAGTGTCGAAAACAAAAGTCACATAGCATTAGAGTCCCAGTACTCTTACTCTGTGGATATGCCTCGTAATAGTAAACTATAACATAGTTTTAGATAGCTAAGTGGTCTTGTTTATCTTTTGATGCGTTGTATGTTTTAGTTTAATTCCATTAAATGGTAATTTTTCGACTTGGGACGTGCGAGTTATGTCTAAATTATGGAAATACCATTAACGCGGATCCTTGAATTTTAAAATTATTAGGGTAACTCAAAGACCCTGAAAAATCGAGGCCAAAGTAAGTTTTTATGAAAATCCCATCGTAACGCAAACTTGTTTTGCGTATCAAAGCGCAAACATTATGCAAATTCAAACATAAAAGATGTTCATTAAATTCAGTGACTCTGTAAATCGCTGAAGAGATAAATATTAAAAGAGTAGATGGGACTTTTTATGCATTAGCTCGACGCGCCTAAATACTCGGAGAGCTTTTTAGTTTGTCTAAGGCAGATGGAATGTTTGCTCATAATTTATCCTGACGTCGGCTCGATTTGGATCGGATGAAACGTATTTCGCTGTATTCTGTTAAGGGACGCTAATTTACATTGTCATTAAACTTTCAACGCTGCGTTAATCACCTGCGAAACGTCCAAAAGTCGTGTATTAAAATTCCATTTGTGAGGACATTAGGGGCTAATAAAAATTCACGTACGTCATTAACTTTCCTTCTATTATGCATGTAATGCATACATTTTAGGAAAATCAGATACTCTAAAATAATTTGGTCTTGATACAACTCGTAGATTGTTTCATAATGGAAATTGTTGTCTAGCTCGAATAAAATAACCTCAATAAATAAGAGCATACACTCATCAAAATTTTACGTAAAATTACACACTAGATGATTGGTTATTTAGACGTCACAGCAGGCAATGTAATATCACAGCATACAAATTAAGTTACATTAAGTATGTAATTTTACACTTTTTGTGTAATTCACACAAAATATAAATTTATGGTAAGGGTATTAAGAAACGGGAAAACTACATCGTATTTTTAAGAAGAAAAAATATATAGGCATTATTATTTTGCAATATTTTTGGAAACTATGTTTTTTTTTACATACTTAAATGTTTTTTCCAAGACAGGTTACGACGTACTTGAGTAAAGGATAAATAACATTTAACAAATTTAAGACGATTTATTAATGCAGTAAAGGACATATTTTCTCAGAATAAAGAATAAATTTCTGAAATATACCTAAAGATAGGTAATACTGAATAGTATTTAAACCAACTAACTAAACAGCTTTCTTAAAATAATAGAACAATTAAAAACTTGGTATAGTCAGTAACATTTAAAAAATATATAAAGCAACTTCTGTAAAAAACCTTCCTACTTATTTTGAGGACAAAGTATATATTTAATTTTTACACACTTTTTTTGATGACGTATTCAATATTTAAATTTAAAAATGATCGACCAAATAAGTTTTCATACTGTCGAAAACCGTATAAAGCTTGAATTAATCTTAGACTTCTTTAGCTGTGAAGACTAATTAAGTAAACAATATATCTGAGACAAATGAGATACATTTTCTTTCATAAAATGGAATAAGTTTTACTTTATATGAAAACTTTTGCATTTTGAATCATTTCTACGGCAATGACCACTGAAAACAAAATATAAGTAGTGTAAGGAAAACAATAAGTAAAATAAGTCCTGTACAACGGTTAGGCAAAGTTCAATATGGACATTACTGATGTTTTTCGTACTCTCCAGTAACTAATGAAGACATTCCGAGAGAGTCACATGATTTACACAAAGTCATATTATTTACTGACCTCAATATTTATTTATAAAATTATATTTAGGTAGTTAAAACACTGAGCAATATTATTACATCCCAAATGAATCTAAGCATGCCTGGTGAAACAACTAACGCAGTACTCCACACCGGGTGTTCATATGATTAACCTGATTGGTTGAGCCAAATCAGGTCATATAAATTCACACTTTTATTCTTATATTTATTAAATATAGTAAAAATATATAAAGGAATAATACATTTTAAAAAGCAAAAGTACAACATAAAAGGTAAAAGAAAATATATTTGCAGTCGAACCTGTAATTCGATACAATGTATCTATCATGTATGTTCAATTGATTTACCTTTTTCGTATACCAAAACCATTAAAATTATGTAAAAAGCCTACACAATTTTTATCAGTCTATAGGGCATAATCTAAATGCTTGACAGATATATATTTTTTTGCTTCTCGAAATTTCGATAGGTTTCTAAGAATAGTGTAAAACAACATTTAAGCTTCTGTAAACTAAGTGTTTTCTAAAACCATCATGAAATTAATAAGTTAAAAAGTTCTTCGCTAATACTTCTTTTGGCTATAGCTTTTGAACCACTTGTGAGAATTAATTTGCTTTTGGTACACACCATATACCAATGAAGGCTAATAAACTTCTGAGGTCAGAATTCCGAAATTCCAGGAAGTTACTGAGAAAATTTATATATTATTTTATCGGAAAGTTTTCTCTATATACTTTTTCTAGACTTGCGTAAAGCTTTCTCACAATGTATGTCATGCAAGAATCATAGCGCAGTTGATTTTTTGTAAGATTTGTCTCAGCTTTTGAATTAACAAACACATTTTTTTAAATATTATTTTTATTTATTATTATATATTATTTATTTTTTACACTTTTTAATATTATTTTAGCAACGTGATTAGGCAGAGCTATTTTTATCGTATATGAATTCTCTATTAAAAATCCAGCCACTTCTTCCTGTAACTTAATACAACAAAAGTTAATAAACCAGCGTTCTAATGGGAAAAATTTATTCACTTGTCACATCGATTCCCCCGGTATATTTTGTTGGAGTTTTTTTTAGTTAACAGTTATTTTTCGCTCTTGTTACTTTGAATGCCTTATAATAATACATTTAAAATTTAAACAGTTGTACAAATATAGAGCAGATAATTTCTCATTTCTATGAAATATTTGAATACAAATTTTTGTTGGTGTAACAAATGCTTGATGGGAAGTAGATAAACGTTTACAATTTTTTAGGGCAGAGCGAGACTAAGTGTAGGTGTTATTTTCGTTCCGTAAGAACGCCGCCGCAAGAACGCATTACACTTATTCCCTTTCAAGATATGGGAATCTACATGAAATGAAAAATATAAGCAGTCCGAAATTTCCTGTGCTGGATGGTTTGAGTGAATGAATAATGATGCACATATGTGGGTGTTTCTAACAAATTGTCCCTAATGGAAGGTTGCCCGGAAAATGAATAATAAAATAAGATAGAAGCAACATATCTTATCTATCTCGGAAGATTTCCCCTTGATTTATTTTTCTAAGGGATATGATTCATGCGGTGTATATATCCACGTCCGCCACCAGCTTTCATCCATTAGGCACTGTATTAAGACTCTATGGATGGGAATATGAAAATGTAAGTTCCCCAATCTTTAATCTTTTTTGCAGAAACTATGCCCGCCCGGCGCGTTGTACCTCATAAATTTTCTTTCGGCGGAAAACGCCTTTTGAAAACACTGCTTCCCGATGTTAAAACCATTATATTCCTGAAATGTTGATATTATACCAAAACTGTATGACTTTTATTATAGAAAATTTGAATTTCAACATATCGATATGTATAAAAAGAGATAGTCTAAGCAATCATAAATGATTATCGGCCACTTGACCAAAGAGCTTAGACAACCAACATTGCACGGTTGGTACAACGAACAATGACGCCCGAGATAATCGGCCCGCTTTAATCATTTTTAATTCTATGGAAATTTAATTGTCAACGGGAAGGAAATAAAATTACTGTTCCACACAAAATTAATGATCACGTGGCTTGTAATCATTTATGAAGGTTCTCTATAACATACGTACTTTCACAATCTTTTCATTTTCAGTAGGTTTCGTGCAAATTTGAATTCACTGATCCACATGCACATTTTTAGAACTGTAACACTGAACTAAGTGGGCTTATTAAACCGTTTCTCTAGAACAATATGTTTAAAGCATATTTAAACTATTATTTAAAAAAACGACTCATATTCGTACTCATTATTCAATGAGTTTAACTGAAATGCACTTAATCCACGTTATGTTTACCATCAGTTAATGGCTTGATTTTATTTGTCTTCTCTTAATGGCATAGATTTCATTTTCTACTGCTACAGTCAAATTGGAGCTTGTAACGCTGAGCACGACATGCGTCTGGCATTTTAAATTTGTAATTATTTCCTTACTGTACTGATTACAATACAATTCTTGAATTACTTTAGCAGTAATGTTTCATATATTTTTTATAGCGCATTTTCATTCATTTCTCCATTTAGTTTACCCATATCAATTAAAATTATTGCAAGCTCTTCTGGGGAAAATTTTTCAAGTAGGTAATTCATATTTCATAGTTCATATCTATCATATATCAGAGTAGACTATTAGACGACTGTCTAAGTTGAGAATTATGGAATTTAATCGGGTATGTCAGTCAATTTAAAAAAGAAAACTCTTTATTCAGTTCAAGCTTTCGAGCACTTTATTGTCTCTTCCTCAGGAACTCTATAACGGCTACAATATTATGCAATGTCACGGTAAAAACCCATCCTGTAGTAGACTATTAGACGACTGTCTAAGTTGGGAATTATGGAATTTAGTCGGGTATGTCAGTTAATTTAACACAAAAGAGTCTGTTCAGTTCAAGCTTTCGAGGACTTTATTGCTTTAAGCTTTAAACATTTCATCATAACCTCTCCTCCTAGAAACTTTATTTTTTCCTCGTCTTATAACGCAATTAATTGCCCATGACGGCACCATAGTTCAAAGCTTTTAAAAAATTTCACACAATTTTAATTTTATACCTTTTACATATCTTTTACTTATAAGTTCGTTGTGTTTGTTTTACCACTTTTACCGTCACTAGCTTTATCTCTTTTGCAGACATCGGGGCGACTTTCTAGGGCCAGTCCATAGTTTACTAGATCTATGACTTTACTGAGTTCTTGTGTTACTTTTCGGTGTAGATGAACAACGTCGCATTTTGAAAGCTAAAAACTGATCGGAAACAGATATTTTCTAAAGCGGCAGCACAAAAACATGTGTTCCTTGCTTATTTTTCAGCACATAAAACCGTCGGAATACTCCAAGGTTAATTGATGTCTATTGTTGGTTGAAAAACACATCGATCCTAAACACGTTTCTAAATTAGCTGTTTACATGAAGCGGCAGTCTTTAAGACTGCCTGATATTTGTAAACAAAATAATTAATAATACATACTTGACGATGAAGATAATTTTAATTCAATAATTCCTTAGTATAAAGTGACTAATAGTATATCAACTTTAATTTTAGATTTTAGTAATGTTTTTACATTCGCGGTATATGCAGAAGAGATGAGTTTCATCACATGAGCGTTAATGACGTGGAGACATTGGCATGTTGACTGCGAATATTCTAACGTCAAAAACCAATAAACCTCGGAGTTCTTTTATTTACCAGAAAGCCTCTCGACTTGAAAGATATTGCTGATACTTATGGAAAATATGCCATCCTTTTTAGATTACCAGTAACAACACATTATCAATTGTTTCTTAATTGCTTTATTGGAATGTGTTCTATTCATCCGAAAAGTGTTAGTACTTTTGGAAACATATGTATTAAATGAAATTGCTATGCTATGTTCTATTGCACAATCCACAGGACCATAAAGGTCATAGTTATAGACGGTCATTTTCAACCAGGCAGGAGTTTTTTAAAAGACGAAGAGGTGTGTGGGTGAAGTCACTGACGGTGACATAACCTTATATAGAAAAATCAATTCAAAAGAAAATTGCCAAAACAAATCCAACTTTGTGTAGAGAGCGATCTCAAGCAATGCCATTGCCGCTATCTACAACTCGTATATCGAAGAGTTATGAGTTGCCTAGAATTCTTACTGAAAATTGTGTTAATTATTATTGTACAATTGTTAAATTGCTAAAAATTAACAATAAATATAATTCTGATTGATGGACAGTTTAACCAAAACCATACAATAAAAGAAAATATTGCACAACACTTCCTGACAAAATTCAATTTTTTGCTGGAAATTATGTATAACAGCCATTTTCAACAGAATTGTTTTTTAATTACCCTTAACTCCAACTTTCCAGTTCGGAGTGACTTTTGCTTAGAACCACCCTGTACATAGAGGAAAACGAAGGGTGCAATTAATCCGACGACTAACTACGTATTTAATTTATTAATAATGAAGCAGGAAATATCAAACTTTGCTTAAAAGGAAAAACTGCGACAGACTTAATTAGTGTCATTATGTCACACTTGGGAATCTCATTAAATTTTATCTTTTCCTTTAATATTCACTTTCCTAGTCTCGTAGACGGTCTTTGTAATTTATTGCTCTCAGAAGCAACATATGCGTCCCGATGCTAATGCAGCTGGCCGCAAAAACACACGCCACAGTTAAACTTTGGTTTATGGTTTTTAATCCGCCGTCGTTCCAACGTCCCGCTAATTTTCTAAGGATTTAACTTGCGGCGATTTCCCGAAAACAAATTAATTGGCTGATTAGTAGGGAAATGAAAGCATGATAATACATTTTACTATAAGCTCCTTCTGCAAATCGGAAATAATTGAATTGATAAAGGTTGTACTGCAACATATTTTTAGGCAACTACTCTGCGGACTAATGCTTGGACCAGTATTGCAATATCTGGTAAATAGCTAGCATCTGGTAAATAGCTAGGATTATCCGTCAGCCAAACCCACCAGACATATACCAGTTTTGAACTTAATAGTTCTCAACAGTGTCTGAACTACAAATATGAACTGAGTTTAGATGAAGAATAATAATGCTATAGTAAGTAACTGCTTACATCACGCTGGCGCCACCATTCTTAGATGTATACTCACTCCACGTCTGTAGTACGACACTAATCATAGCTGAAGCAATTGTTGGATACACACTGACGAGAACTAATACTAATAAGGGTTTTTCTCAAAAACACTGTATTTCCAGCAACTTCAACAACTCTCTGTATATCAAATGAAATTTTACATTATAAGACACGATATACATATTAAAAAATCTAACTTCCAAAAGGTAAGTCATAAGATGTCACTGGGTAGAGCCGTAGCTAGTGACTTCGAATAAGTGCTCAAAGCTAACTACATCAGAGCATTTAACTTCTTCAAAGGACCAATCAATATCATCAAATCACCCAAAAATTACTTATCAGGTTAAAAGAAAATGAACCTTTTAACTTAAGTATTTATAAATTAGTTTTATTTAAACTTATTTAATATTACCTCGGACTACCCTGCGTGTGTGCTATTTTCCTGCGCAAAAATTAAAAATACGTTACCAACGTAGAGCATTGAAGTCCTAGTGGACTTATTTTGTTCGATGAAGGTGGATGAAGCAGAAAAACTGGAGAACTAGTAAAGTGGCTACTCTGATCAATGTATCTCTAAATAATGTATTTCTCCTAAATATAATGAAAATAAAAAGTGGAAAAGTTAATGAATGTAATTATATCTTTTGAAATACCTAAGAATTTTAAGATCTTTTATTTTCATGTAACTTTAACTTTAATTAAACAAAAAGGTTAACTTAAATGAATTATTTTATTTCTACCTTAGCTTAATATTCTCGCCAAAATCCAATATGTATAAGAACATGCTTTTTAATATTTTCTCTACTAAGAAAATGTTACAGATAAAAGTGCAGTCAATTATTATGTCATATGTCTCTAATCTTTTTCAATCTATCTCTCCAGTTACAACGATTGAAAAATTTCAAGTGTCATCAAGATATGAAAAAAATATGTAATTTTTCATATGGAATATTTTTTTATTAAAAAAAATAATAGGTGCCAATATCTTATGTACAACATAATATATCTAAGTTAAGTATAAACTTATACTACTTTAATATATAAAGGTCATAAATTAACTGTAAACATTTATAATTCGTAGTAAATACAATTAGTTAACTACACATTGGGTTGGGGAATAAGTTTTTTTTCAAATTTAAGATGTTTTACTTTTAACTCTACAATTAATATCAATAGGCTACTGATTAGTCCATTCTACATCGATATTTATGACCTCCTCCTAACATGCAACAAATTTCTCGATGCCTCTTCAGTCAGAAACCTTCCAGTTTTGACCTGGAAAACTCCAGCCAATCAATTCATTGTCGTTGTTAAAAGAAACACCGTGTAAAGATTGACAAAGAGTGGAAGAGGTAAAAGTCAGCAGGCCTAAGATGGAGAGTAAGCCGAGTGAGGCAGAACTTCCCAATTCAACTCCCGAATGGCCGTTTTTGGTCATATTGGTGATGTATCCCGGATTGTCATATTGCAAAAGTACGTCATATCAGGTCTTTTTTGTTGAATAGCCGGGCGGAGTAGCTGTAGTTATTGGACATAGAGTTCTGCGTTGACAGTTTGTTTGTTTGGTAAGAATTCGTAATAAAGATTCCATTTTCAATTTCATCGGACGCATAACATTGTCTTTCGCGGATGAAGTTCAGGTCTTTTTCACGGAGTTGCTTGTTTCTTGGGGCTTAACCATTAACCATACAGACACCATTTCATCATCAGTGACGATATGATGAAGATAACTTTCCTTCTGATACACGTTGATAGATGATGACAGAGTAAACCAGCAGCAATTGTGGAACGTTGATTCTTATTGTTTTCGTTCAACCGCCGAGTCTTTAAACTTTTTTCATGAAATGCAGGTAGTTTACTACTGTTTTGTGATCACATCCCACCTTCTGAGCCAATTCCCTTGTTGATTGTCTTGGCGTTTTATGAAGGAGCTGATTTAATTGTTCTTCATCAAATTCAACAGAGCGTCCGGAACGATTCATATCTTTAGGTTAAAATCACCTTCTTCACAACGAAAAACACAATCTGATAATGCAATAAGTCCCGAACCCATTATTAAATTAGTATGTTTAATTTAATAAAAGATAATCTTGAAATAAATAAGGCATGAACTTCCATGAACTTTTTATTTTTCAATCTTAGAGATGTCTTAACGAGACAGCAGTTGTTAAGTTTATATCATGCTCGTGTAGATTCACATATTCGTTATGGTATTTGTTTATGGGGTGAGTCCACTCTGTCCCAAGTAATACTTAAAGTTCAAAAGAAAATAGTAAGAACAATAGCTGGCTTTTCTAGCATGCATAATTGTAGAGGTATTTTTGTTGAGCTCAATATTTTAACTGTTACGTCGTTATATATTTTGGAATTTCGTGTATATGTTTATAAAAACAAAAATAAGTTTATGCTGAATCGTGATATTCACTCTGCTAATACTAGAATTGGGCAACACTTCCATTTGTCATTTGCAAGATTATCGATTGCTTCAAGATCTCCTGACCAAATTGGCTTAAAAATTTATAATTCTCTCCCGGAAAATATTAAGTCTTGTAAAAACTTGCATGTTTTTAAACATATTTTAAAAAAGTTTTTGATCGATAGGTGTTACTATTCTCTTCCAGAATATTTTAAATTGTAAGGTTTTTTAATTTTATGACCTTTAACTGCTAAATGTTTTTATTCAAGTAGCGGATGTTTTTTGAATTGTTTTTGTGTTTAATGTTTTTATATTTACAATTATTTTTTTTTATTTGTAATAATAGTGTACAGTTTTACTGTATCATTATATTGACTATTGCTATACATGTATTAATGTCTATATGCAAAATAAATAAACTAAACTAAAGACAGTTTTGTAAGGAGTTACTAAGTAATAGATTTAATATCTTGAAAAATTATCAACTACCTATATGTATTGTAATATCGAACTATGTATATAACATTTCCATTAATGCTGGACACTCCAAAATTTGAAATCTATTACAAGTTGCTATTAAAAGTACATATTCTAGACGGTATTCAAATGTAGAAATAGTTTAGGACAAAATAAAATGATTTATGGTTTTGTCGGCTAGTCATAGGCGTGCTCGTCGTCGTAAACAAATAAATAAACAGGTAGGTATAAATAAAAATAAATAAATTTGCATACTTTATCAGCGAAAGGTCGTTCTTTACCCCTTGGCGCATTCGACATTATTTGAATAATAAAACACGTATACACGAAGCTAATAACTACCGTTATTACCGGTTTCGTACGGTGCGCTGTAGCGAAAGGCCGACACGACGGCTATGATCACCCGACCGAATTCCGAGCTCTACTAATGTTCTTCTCATAACCACCTTCAAATATTGAAATACCCTTCTTAAAGCTCTAAAATTGTTATCCCTTTTGTACTTATAACTGTTTGAAAGGTCTATAATAGTAGTTTTTAAATAACATGTACAATTATGAACTGGTTTTGATGTGGATTGGGCCGTTTCTTTGTATAAAAGAAACCGTTTTTTTGACTAATATAAACTATCAGTTTAGTTTATAAAAGAAACCATATTTTCAGTTCTTCTGTAAGCAGTATATTGTTCTTTTATGTAACTTTTTTTGGAAACTTTTAATAATGTCTTTATAAAATGAAAAATACACACTTTTTGCGTAAAATACACATATTTATTTTATATGATAGCTGATTCTTTCTATAATGGTGATTTAAATTTATGAAATTAATCAACTGATCAAGAAAAAAACAACAGCGCCCTCTTGTTGCGTTGTTTTTACGCTGTTTTTGTTCGCGTATAAATAATTTGTCGACCGTTCTTAGTTATAAAACACGGAGCAGCCAGAGAAAAATGAAATTCTCCGCCTACGTGCCCGAACGAATCGTATCAGTATTTATAATGTGCAGGTTCCTCATATGTATTTAAAATGTAATTCCAACGTTTCAGCAGAGTACACCGGCAAATATTGATATTAGCATATAAATTCGCGTACGTACGATTCAACCCGGCCATTTCTTTGCAGTCGCGGGGCATAAATTGCAACGTATTCCAGGTAAAAAGTAACTTATGATCCTCGTTGAAATGCAAATTTAATGAATTCTATTATTGACATTAAGACTGTGCATTTATTAACATAGTAATGGCCTCTACTAGGCGCATAAAGCCCTGTTCTGTGTACCGAGAGTTCTGGCCTGTAAATATTACCCTATTTCGAGATACGCATTATTTGCGACGACTCTGAAAGGAGATATTAAAATCTGAACGGCGTTCCGTGCACTGTAAACAAGGAATTTATGGATGTTTTATTTAATATGAGTCGGGGATCAACTTAGACGTTTCTTGTTTCCTAGGGTTGTCAAACAAGGGCCCTGTAAGGCTTTTTCCCCGTGGCTCGTATTGACACAAACTGGTACATACAAAGAAGCTAGTTTATATGAAAGTGGAGGCGCAATGTTTCTTACAAAAAGCCTAAATAAGTTTGAACAGGGAGCGCATTCTGTGAGAAAGTGAGAATCGTTTTATTTACTATATTTCTATTTACTTCTAAATACTGGATATTTAGTAAAATTTTATTCCAAACAAATCTTTCCATTTCAAAATAAAATATGTTATGCCACTGGTTTTGAATTATTATTTCTAAATTAGTGATTTTTTCAAAGTAAGTACAGCAAATGCTGCCTGCGAATTTTTGAGAATATAGAAATTTCAAAGAATGGCGCCAGAACAAAAATACTGGTGTTTCTGAAATGTCACTGCTAGCACATTTCATGGAGAAGTCAAGAATTTTAAAGGCACTGGCGAGTTTGTGGAGTGAATACTCAATGATTAACTCAACTATTTTCATAGAGGAGAACATGAATATATCTATATACCCCAAGCTGAGAGCATTTTTGAAACGTAAGAATGACTGCTGTACATCTAAAAAGTCAAACGTTTTTACAAGAGAACAAGTCAACGATTTTCTCGTTCAGGCATTGCAGGAGCAAGCCGTTCTGATGAGTTATGCAAACTTACTTTGCAGAAAGTTAATTTAAAAAATTTCGATGACATTATTGCAGTTACAATTCCAGATTCTAAAAATGGTATGTCACGTACGTTTACAATTATTTCTCGTCTGGGTTCTGTTTCTCACCTAGAAATTCTCAAGAAATATACCAAGATATATATACGCTTTTTTATGAGCTATTAAGCAGGTAAATGTTACAACCAATCGAGAATACCCTTTCTATGATTCCTAACAATATTGCACAGATTTTGAAACTAGAACATCTTGAAACATATACAGGCCATTCATTCCGAAGAACATCGGCAACGTGACTGGCTAATACAGGAGTTAATGTATTAGCAATCAAGAGACATGGTGAGTGGAAATCAGCCACAATTGCAGAAAGTTATGTTGCTGACAGTTTAAGTAACAAAAATGAAATAGCCAATAGGGATTTTTTACAATGACACTTGAACTCCAGGTTCTAGTAGTACGTCGCATCATGCTGTTTTAATGGATCAGACAGATAATATTGCGCCTCCGGAATCTGAAATTGAACTAGAACTACATATCTGAATACTTAGGTGACTAATGACAAGCAGGGTGAACGCTATCAACTCAACGAAATCGAAGTAAGATAACAAGGGCAGTTGTTGGTTACTGAAAAGAAATGCCGCGCAGGCCGATCGAGGAAAAACAGTTTTTTTCATTCAAGATTACAGAATTTTAAATATTTAATTAAACTGAGGCTTCAATCATTTTCATGTAGATATACATTTTTAAATAATTTTGATTTCTTTTATATACTACGGTATTTGTATACACCCATTGCACGGCTTATTCACATTAGAAACTCCTTATTTCACAGAAATACTTATATTAAGAACCACTTGACTGCTCCTATCCGCGAATGCAGCTAAGAGCTCGCCCTCTGGCGGTGACAAGTGATACTAGTGAAACAAGGTAAACATTTCTTGTGTGTGACATTTCGTTTTGTATTTTATTTAAAACTGTGTATAGTGTTTGCTGTTGAACACTTTTATATTAAAAAAATAGTGTGAGGGAAACTTCAGCAGTTATGGACATTATCTAGGGTTATGGATAAAAAGAAGAAATTGTCGAACTATTGTTGTTGAGTTCATGGTTGTTCTTCATGGTCCAAGAAAAATCCAGAATTAAGTTTTCATCAAATTGAAGAAATTTTCAAAATATTATTGTCGATAGACAATGCTCCCTGAATTTCAAGAGCATTGCTAGTAAGAGCACTAGTTTGCAGACACAATGAATTTTCTAAATTTAAATCACTTAGCCCAATTTTCCCACATAGTACACATGACCAGCGTTAAAAACTGCCTCTCCTTCTGATATACAACGAGAGTTTTCGTTGGCACCATAGGGCACTTAAATAGGAAATGTTGGTATTCCACAACGGATAACTTCATAGTTATAACCTCAAAAAAAGTACATTAAATTGTAATGCTAGAAACAAACAAGGTAGACAGAAATACTTGCATTAAAATTTATTTATTAAATATTTGAAACCTATAAAATATCACAAAAGTCAAATAATCGCTGTTTAATAACAAAATTACTAATAATAATGGGAAATAAAACGAATGTTGTTCAAATGAATCTGTAAACACGAACGGCAATGTCAGAATTACCTTGTATCGAAGCTTACCCCTTTCGCCGCTTGATGCGCTTGCATCTTAAAAATTATCGCGGATTTCCTTGTCGTTCTGGTTGTAATGATACACATCATATATTTTCTATTTTCATATTTTGCACAATATTTTGATTTATTTTTTTCTCTTAGTCAAGATTGCTTTGCAACCACTGCAGGGGTATGTTTCCGGTGATAATTTTGTCATAAAATCTTTACTTTCTCCACTAAGAAAAATATATTCTTAAAAAATGTTTTATAATATCTTCACCCTGCTCTAGACAAAGGACATACTTTTTTAATATATTACTGTTTTGAGAAATTTCATAAAAAATTAATTAACGATACGATAATTACTCGAAACACACACTTACCGTCGTTTTTACTTTATTACATGTAGGTATGCTAATATCACTACATTAGACATGGACACCCTCGCTTTTGCACCGAGAGCACAAATTTAATTTTATATGCAGGCCCTATTTCGTCCCGCAAAAGTATTATTATAAAACTTTTGGCTTCGCCGGCGAATTCATTAAAATTCCGGACCCGTATTAAATTATCACATATGTTTGTGCAAGTTTCATAGTTTCATGAAAGGAAAAAAGGCGGCCACGTCACGTAGGAAGCACGAATGCAATTGTCACTCATATTGCTCTAAAAATTTTATGCAGTTGATGACAAAGTTGGAATTGTTTGTCACTTTGGATCCGCGCTGTTTCATATTCACACAAGATGGAATTAAAGTTGGGGCTCTTGAGGTACCATTATTTAAAATGAAGTAAAAATACGCTTGGATCTTCTGAGCTTTCTCTACGAAAAACTCCATTGTTTATTGCGTTATAGAAATGGTTCAGCATATCATAAATCAATCCCTTGAAGTAAACTATGTGGTCATTTGCGCATGCTATATAATAAACATTCAAAGAAGGCGTAGTTAAAATTTTTACTAAATTTTTGAATCAAGATCAAAAGTGAAAGTAGGTTTTGTGTAATGAGAAATGATACAGCATCCAAAGAAGAATAATTTATGAGTGAAAATGATTGAAAAAGACAATTTACCCATTCTGAGATTCATAGGGTCAAGGACGAAAGTTTTATGAAATATTCTTGAAATAAGATGTTTTTTTCTTTAATGGAACGTCTTATATATTTGTCATTTATTCGATTCGTCTTATTTTTCTGATTACAGTGATATACAGGGTGGTCGCGATGTAATGGGCCAAAATTCATGACTAGATTCCTGACGTGAAAATATTGCGATTTAGACAAACTCACCTTAGTCCAAAAGTTGATACTTACAGAGATACAGGGTGTTTAATGCAAAATATTATTTTAGTTTTTTCTTATTTATTTCATAATAAATGCTCATATCGAGATGAAATTTTGGTGTTAGGGGTTTTCTGGGGCGAGAGATTGAAATATATCCATGGTTTGCTTGTAGCTCATAGAGAGCGCCACCTGCGCTAGGTCGAATGCGTTGAAAACGACAGAACTTTTTTATCTTTCAAAAATCTAATTCTCAGGTAGCAAATTCTGATTTTACAACTTCTTTTACACAAAAAAGCTATACTTTTTGATAGTCGCTATCTTGCACCGTTCTCAAGATATTTAGCTTTGGTAATTCGAGTAATCAAAATAAGGTACGAATGTCAAAAAGAACAAGAGTTTATTTCAAATTATAAATTGTGATGAACAATTGAATATCGAATATTACAATAAATGTTCAACATGTCCGCCTCCAACTTCAATACATTTATTAACGCGTTTGTTCAAAGACTGCCGTATTTTAAAATAGAGATTCTTGTTACGAAATGATTCGGCGGCATTTACAATTTTCTGCCATAGCTCTTCGCGGGTGTTTATAGTTTCTCTATAGACAACTGATTTCATGTAGCCCCAGAAACAAAAATCCATAGGATTAAAGTCAGGACTACGAGGAGGCCATAATATTCGACTCCCACGACCGATCCAACGATCCGGAAAAATGTGGTCAAGATAGTTCCGTACTCTGACAGAATAATGAGGGGGAGCTCCATCTTGCATGAAAAATAGATTTTGCCGTGTATTCAGTGGTAAATCGTCGAGGTAGTCAACTAAATGGTGCTGCAGGAAATCTAAATACAAGTCACCATTTAGATTTGGAGGAAGCTCATGTGGACCCAAAAGGTGATTTCCTATGATTCCGCACCAAACATTTATCTTAAATTCATGTTGGAAGTGACGCTCACTGACTACGTGAGGATTTTCATTATCCCATATGTGCTTGTTTCTAAAATTGAAAATTCCTCGACGAGTAAAGGTCGCTTCATCAGTGAATAGTACATTATCCAAAAATTCCTGGTCAAGGTTTTGCTGATTGCGCATAAAATGAGCAAATTGTAATCTAGCTGGTAAGTCTGCTGCTAAAAGATTTTGCACGGGTGTAAAATGGTAGGGATATAAATTTTCCTTGTGAAAGATTTTGAGAACTGTTGTTTTACTAACACCGGTTTCTCTAGCTACCTGCCTGCTGCTAACTTCTGGATTTCCTGCCACTCTTACTAAAATTTCTTCTTCTTGGTGAACTGTAACAGTACGCCCTGCGTTGTCTCTTTTAGGACGAAAACTACCAGTTTCTCCAAGTCTATTAAAAAGTTCTTGAAATAGTTTCCGATTTGGTTGCCTTCTATTCGGATACAACTCTGAATACCGACGAAGCGCTCGACGTCCAACATAATCTGATTGCGCATAAACGCAAACCATATCGCGCATTTCTCCATTTGAAAATAAATTATGGCGTGGCATGTTATCTCGCACTACGATTTAGATCATAAAGTAAAGAATACTTTTAATAAGGCACGAATAATACTGTAATATTACTGACAGCACTAAGATAAGTGGAAAATGTCAAAATTGGATTTTAACATAAGCCTACTTGAAAATTTTTGCCGATTTGTAATTGAATGCAAATACATTGGAATTTTCAATGGCAAATTTTACGAGAACGGTGCAAGATAGCGACTATCAAAAAGTATAGCTTTTTTGTGTAAAAGAAGTTGTAAAATCAGAATTTGCTACCTGAGAATTAGATTTTTGAAAGATAAAAAAGTTCTGTCGTTTTCAACGCATTCGACCTAGCGCAGGTGGCGCTCTCTATGAGCTACAAGCAAACCATGGATATATTTCAATCTCTCGCCCCAGAAAACCCCTAACACCAAAATTTCATCTCGATATGAGCATTTATTATGAAATAAATAAGAAAAAACTAAAATAATATTTTGCATTAAACACCCTGTATCTCTGTAAGTATCAACTTTTGGACTAAGGTGAGTTTGTCTAAATCGCAATATTTTCACGTCAGGAATCTAGTTATGAATTTTGGCCCATTACATCGCGACCACCCTGTATACAAGTCATACTTTCAGTTTTATGTAGAGGCCAATGTATTTAATTATGTAAAATTTATTACTTTTAAATAAAGAATTGATTTCTAACTGATATTTTTTCCTAAATTTATTATTTCTATTCAAAATATTCAGAGCAATTAAGGAAATGAAACAAAAGGTAGTTGTGATTAATTACTTTACCAATATGTAATTTACGCTTCACGTGACAATTGATATATCATTTTTGTTGAATTAAACAACAAGTGTTTTTGTAAACAAACGCGACCTCATAATAAATTCATATTTTAGGGAATTACAACAAACACAAACTAAATGAAAACGTCGATTTTAATAAAATATTCTAAGGTTACACATATTACTTAAATCAACATACTACCTTGATATACAGAGTGTGAACAGATTTTATACCACTGGTTGTACCTTTAGAGCTCATATTTTAGGGAATGCAAGACCTACTATCATAGACTATCTGTACCAAATTTTATTGTGATCGATTAATAGATTCCTGAGATATAAACAGAAAATCTATTTTTTTAACAACTTCAACACTCTCTAAAACCGGACTGTTCCAGACCAACGTTTTTAAGGCAAACACATATTATTTTAAAGAGATCTATCTGCCTTCGAAGTTTCCTGCATAAAATTCGGACCACCCTGTATAATTTTTATGCTTACAATTTGTTTGTTCTGTTACCTAGTGGAGTTTCCCCAATAAAACCTGAATTGCCCTTTACTCGAGGGGTTATAAAATTTTAAAAAGTATCTCCAATACGAGAAATTTATAATAATAAGCTCTTAACTTTTTTATTTATTTTAACAAACTCCTATTAAATAAAATCAGTTAGCGTTTGACTTAATTACAACTTCTTCATAAAATGTTTTGCAGTATAACTAACGCCCTGTACAACTAAAAAACTGATCAAATCTATGTTCAAAACATTAGGGCAAGTTGTCACATTTTTTTCTATGTATTCTCCTATAAGCCATTGGTTACCGATAGAACACCAATTCATGAATTATTAAATGTAGCAGATTTATAAATTTACTTCTCTATAGTTCTAAGATTTATCATGTCAGTTCTTAACAAATTACGAACGAATGAGACGTGGCGTAGCGCATATAAAGTAAATCAAATTAACAACACGTAGCCTAGGTGTATGTTTAGGTAAAATGGAGTTTCAATAATTCAGAATAAGTTTCACGTAGGATTTCCTTCACCTGTAAGCGAGCGCGTAAATAATACAGCGGCTCCGAAAACGTAGCTTTGTGGGTATTCCGTACTGCAGCATACAGTATCCATTTTTAATTGAGTGCCTACATGTTCTTACGCGAACTTCCTGAAGTTTGCCAGTTCAAATGAAAACCTTAATATAAATCTTAGTTAAGTTAAATCACTTTTAGGAAATATATAATAAAGTTATTTGTGCAATAAGAGTTCGAAGTAATACTTTATAGACGATCTACTTCCGCATGTGTTCCTTCTCTCTTCCAGATTACTCTTTTGGGCCTCAGATTTGTTTTAGTTTCCAATATTTCCATCAAACCAGCTTTTTGAATGTTTTCCTATTGATCATTGCCTTTATAATGGCTTTTTTCTTTATGGTTTACTTTTTCTCTTTTTCGTTACACCTCTTCCTTCGTGTAGCCTCAATTTATTTCATTTGGTTTCACCCTCATTAAGGGCCCCATATTCTTTAAATAGTGTTTTCCACAAAGACGAACAATTTCAAACATTTAATAACTAAATAATCTAAAGTTTATCAAATAATAGGAGTGTTATGTCATTCCATCTGGTTATTTTCAAAGACGCCGCAGTAAAACGAATAAACAGGTGTAAAAAACGATCAAACCATCAAGGTTTTAGGTACTGAAATCTACGAAAATACTAACTTTTTTATATATAACTCCACATGTAAATATTCTTATAACATTTACTTGCTTAGTCCTACATATAAAATTGTTTACTTTTATTTATAAGTACGTGAAAATAATTCTTAAAATGTGGGGTTAGGATAACAGAAAACGCATGTTTTACAAACGCTTTTTTCTTAGTTATTATTTTATTTAAGTAAATTTAAATAGTAACAATGAATAAACAGAACACCAAGGATTTTATTTTTGTGCTTACTTTTGTTGTACAAGTTTTAGTTTTCAAGATTTCAGTACCTAAAAACGCTAGAAATTTGACTATTTCTCGGCCAGGGATATGGCCACCTTAAGTGCCGAACCAGTTCAATTTCTTCTGTTATTTTGTTCGTTATTGGTCCTTGTATTTCTGTCATTGTTTCGTTTCTTGTTCTGTTCCAGTTTGTCATTCCAACTGTTTTCCCAAATACCTCACCTTCATCGTGTTTCCCTTATAATGATACCTGGCGGATAATAGTCGGTTAGATCATTTTCGAGATGCAATATCTTTTTAATATTTACTAACTGTCGCCACGGTAGCGCAGTCGGTCGAGAGTGCGGTGGCAAGCATTTCTCGGCTAGGCTTCCTACTCTGGTCCGGGTTCGATCCCCGGTGTCGGCACTGGCAATGTCGATGGATAATGGGTGTTTGACCGCGTTTTTTCAAGTGTTTCCGCCAAGCCTTTGGCTTTTGGACTTGGGGGTTGTCTCATTTCTGTGGTGTGGTGTGTTTTTTTTCCTTTATAATAGGTTAATTACAAGGAAGATACGACTTTCATAGTCGTAGCATCAATTTGTCGTTTACTGTATCGATTCAGTAGTTATGCATTCCAATCCTCATATTAATATTCTACCCTTTGTTCTCTAATACGTATAAGTAGCGCCGCGGTGCCCCGAATATCTCTCCTCCGCGCCGAGATGAACACGCATTCCTGCAACCTGCCGACAACACCGACTTAATCCTGAGGGATTAACACCTGCTCTCGGTTGTGTCGATTTGATTAAACGCTGCGCGCTACAAGCCCTGTATAGCTGTAATTGATTTGGTGCGGATCTGCAGCCAGAGCCTAAAGAATTAATAACTCTTGTATAGCTACAAACAGATATCTGATTTAAATCTAGTGCTCTGGTTTAAGGTATCTTTTTTACGGGTCAGGAGTTATAACAAGTGCCTATTTTAATAACAATGGGAAATAGATGAGGTCACAAAGAAGACCGGATCGAAACCACAGACCATCGTTACGAAAGTTTTGCGTTGTTGCGAAATGGAGTTAGGTAGGCCTCGACTAAGCTACAACTCAGGATGTATTTATATCATACAGTAAAAATAAATTCCATTAACAATTCCATAAACAAAGGCACTAAGTGATATTCTAAGCCAAATGCCCCAAACAACGAATTGTAACCACTAGAAGGAGCTTTGGATGTATTTGTTTCCGAATGTACATAAATAAATCATATCTTCAGGCGACACAAATTTCTATTGGTCGAATTAATATTCCCGCCTACGTCCGCATTTCGATGATTGTCCATGACATCTGTCAAAGCAAAAGTGTGTAGCCGCTATTTGAGTTTATTTGTGTTTAGTGTGGCATTTTCCTCTTATTGTTGTGTCGTTTTTATGTATGGACATTTATTTAGTGCTAAGACATGGTTAGAAAGTGTGTTATTTGTAAAGTTTTATTTAAATATGGCGAGTCTTTTCACAGGTAAGTAAACCAGTAACATAGGCGGCGTTTGAGGAATTACGTAAGGGTGTTTTACATTTAGTACTTAATTAGCAGTGATAAAATACTAACTAAATCATTATCTAAATTATTATATATATAATCGAAATACCCTTTTACCACATTGTGGTGTAGGTATATCTAAATTATTAAATAGATATATTTTTTAATTATTTGTTCAACTTATTTTTCCTGTTTCAGTAATATTATAAGTATATAATGAGTAATACCTGTATTTTTTAGATTTCCTAAGAATCTGGAACTGAGAAACTTGTGGAAGCTCTCCCTAGGTGATGTCAATAGTACCGACAACATTTTTGTTTGTTCTGATCATTTTGCGATTAATGATATTCTGACAAAGCCATCAGGTATAAAGTGCGAGAGACAGCTATTCCAATAGTATTCTAGTACATTTTAAAAAATACCAAGAAAATTCTACCTTGTTACCTATTTGTGTATTACCATTTTATTTTATATAAACACTACCGTAAGTGTTTATATAAAATACATCTGAAATAGATAATTCATCATTTTTAGGAAAAGGCCTTATCCACGATATTTTGGAGAATGCCATACTTGTGACATGGATAGTCCAAAAAGAGCAAGAAAAATTAGAGTATTTGTAAGAAAAAAATAAAAATGCAAACAAAAGATCCGAATTCTGCAGCAGGCAAAGAGTCGTCTAAAAACCAAAATTTGTAGCCTTAATTCTCTTCTGAAATTTTTGAAAAAGAAATATGACTTAACAGAAACTGCTCAATGTACTCGTATCATTCATGTAAGTTGAAAAATATTTATCCTTTCTGTGTCTGTAAACAATATGTATTTTTAGGAATCAGCACCTGGAATGTTAGGTGAAATCTGTCAAAGATCAAGAAAATGACAATCTCGTAAAAAGTATTCACCTGAGCTTAGGTCGTTTTGCCTTAACGTTAAGCTTTTAATCAACAGATGGTTGTAATTATTCAAGAAGTTTTAACATGGCTTTGCCACATACAAAAACAATTTCTAAGTGGTACAGATCTATAGATGGAACACCTGGATTTGCAAATGAAGCATTGGCTCCTGTTAAAACGAAAGTAAGAGAAACAAACACACAAATTTTGGGCAATTTGGTATTTCACGAAACGTCTATAATGCAAAGTGTTGAGTGGAATGGGAAACGATTCACTGGATATGTTGATGTCGGCACTGAAGTATATGGGGACAATATTCCAGAAGCTACGGAAGCCCTTGTTTTTATGGTTGTAGCTATAAATAGTCATTGGAAAATACCTGTTAGGTACTTCTTGACAAACGGTTTAAGTGGTGGAGAAAAAGCTAATTTGTTAAAAAATATTTAGAATTTTTAAGTGAATTAGGTATCAAAATAGTTTCTGTTACTTTTGATGGTGCTCCTTCAAATATGAAATTACGGCTTTACCATAAATGGTAATGTTAATATTAATAAGTAGGTAGATTGTAAGTTTGTAGCATTTTAGGTTATTTGTTGACTTATTACTGTTTCAAATTGGTTTTCCAATAAAAACTAGAAAAATAAACCAAACATTTGTCTTTTTATGATTTCTATAAGTCACTAGTGGGTTTTATAAGTCATAAGATGACTTATAACTCACTAGTGACTTATAGGCCACATTATTCCTTTAAAACCAAAGAAATTATAGTATCATTATATACAAGTGTTGGATAAAAGCATTTAATTAATCAGTACTGGTGTCAAAACAATTTGAGTATAGTAAAAACAGTTTATTAATTTTACTTCAATTTTTACCGTTTCATTATATCACCAATATGTAAAAATTATTAATAAAATGAGTAATCCTTTCAAATGTGTATTGGTATTTTGTAAATTTTAATATTTTGCCTTTTTTGACAGTACGCCACTGCCGTTGTGTCTCATTGTTTACATTTGACACTATTTATCTTTATTTATTAGGTAGTTCTCTGTTTAGATGTTTGCTACAGTTAAAACACATGTATAAGAATACACAAAACTCCTTCTAGTGGTTGGAATTCGTTGGCCCCAAACGAGTTAAAATCACTAAATCACTATAGTAAAACTATGTCAATGCAAAAAGGAAACAAAAATGATATAATAAGAGAAGTTATAATTAAACTATGGACAAGAAAAATACACTTTTACATTTTGGCCAATAACTTAAAATACTTGTGGAGAAAATATTACAACATAATACATAATAATTACAAATAAGAGACTGTAAAACTATTTTAAAGTGGTACTTTTTGCAGTACAAAGTCTTAATTATTAAATAAGGTAAAATTAAATTAATTCACTACGTGTACTTATCGCTATTACACCTAGGACTAGGCGAGTGCACTGTTGTCTTTGTGTCCAGCCGCGTAAATATTCCCTATTTGAGGATTGATGTTCTCTTCACGGGTCCATTTCCTTGCTATTTTTATGAAATACTTTTACTTATAATGAAGTTTGAGGGTTCCATTAAGGGGCAAAATTTTTAAGAAATTAAATATGCTACCAAATTATTTTTGCTCCAAAGGCAAGAGGACCCACGAAAAATTGTCTTAAGGGGATTCCCCGCCAAAAAGCGTAGCACTATCAGATTCCCCATGTGATGAAACCCCTGTGTACTAAATTTGGTGATTCTCGTACAACAGGGTTCTGAGATATAAAAAAAGACTATTCTTAGGAGTGGGCTGTAACTCCAAAATAGAGGCCCACTTGGCAAAAATAAAAAATACGGGTCGCCTAAATTTGTCTTAAGAATCTGTGAGCAAATCTTGTTGCATTAATTTCGGAACACCCTGTATTGTAGCTTTAAGGCAAAGTAGAATAATCAAGCTAAACAACTGTAGTAATTCTGTATCACCCCGTTTCAATTTGCATAATGCTGAGCAACAATTGCAGAGCTTTCGTTCCAATTTTTTTTCAGAGATGGGAAACAATTTTTTTTCCCGTTGACTAATTTGCGCGGACCTGTCTGGTAATTGCAAACATTAAAACCTATTAAAAAGGTATGAGAAAGGGGGATGAAAACGTGGCAATTCATTATGTGGACACGAGATAGGATGAGAACAATACAGAGCGACAAATAGAGGCTGCAGATGTTATATACACACGGCAACGCTGATGCGTGTACAGCAACGTGACTTTCGAAAGATTAGTGAAAGTATTTATCGCGGAGGTATTAGCGACCTCTTCCGTGGGTTTTTATTTTCAATAGTAAAATATTTCACCTTAGGTAAGCAAAGGCTTGTCCAGATTACTATTTCCCTTTAAGCTTTTTTATGTATCTCTTTGTAAATAGCTGCACTTCTCTTAACCTCACCAATATATCTTTTATATCGATCGATAGCCGCACGGTTTAAGGCGTCAGTACTTAAATCGGTGTGTCGAACTGCCCGGGTTTCGAATCCCGCGGCCGGTGACCGTAGATTATCTATACTTGTACGGAGGATTGGCGCCCTCTGTGCAGGTATGGTAGGGTGGAAAAATGTTGGCTTGGGTCAATGTGAGAGATTGACACCGGTTGGCATTTGACCACCCCCCTAATTAATGAGGTTTTCCAGGTTTCCCTCATTCCTGCACTGAATGGTGGTTAGGGCCTACCAACATAAGTCGTTCCTGGGCGCAAATGCGGCCTGCGTAATAATAATATGCCGCCTCCTCTCCCGCACAAGTCTCCGACTTCTGGGCTAATTCTCGTAATTAGAATGAGGAGTAGAGATATTATTAATTGTTTTTTATAATACAGTATTATAAAAATTTATCAA
>NW_019416486.1:631767-771644 GCF_000390285.2 Anoplophora glabripennis
TATATATATATATATATGGTGAATGTTGCTTTTCCTCATTTTGCATGGTCTTAAGTTTGATTATTAGTTATGCTAGACTTCTTTCTGTGTTGTATTAATTCTATTTTATGCATTAAAAGTATTGCTTTATGTCAAATGCACTTGAAACTTTATGTATATATGTCACTATAATAAATAAATTCTGAATATTCTTCCAAATATTGTTTCAATATCTACAGATAAAAACTAAATTTCAACATTTTATATCACTTTTTCAATAGTAAGTCACTTCGAAGAATGTCACAATTTTTTTTGTTGAATACTGTATATGATCAACTATTTTTTGCTGGATAGTGTACATGAACTACTTGTTTGGGTAATTTATTTAATGAAATTATTAAATACTTTGGAGATATTCTTAAACTATTATTATATCAGTATACCGTAAATATAATAAGACAGGAACATAGTCCTTGGCAAAACACTAAGTGACAAGCAGACTAATAGAGCTTGGTTGTAAAATTATTTTTAAGTGAATCAGTTAAATCAATATTTTATTACTTGCGTGCAGACGCTCCAGAGACGACTAGAGCACTCAACTTATAACCCGATTGGAAACCGCGTTTTCATTTATACCTATTACGATGAATTAAACAATGGCAACAGTTTGAAAGATTGCTGGTAGATTAGTTGACTACAAAACAATCAGTCTATTATAAGGTTTATTATTTATGTGCCATTTTTATACCTTTGTTAATATTATAAGTAGGACAATTCAAAATAAAGTTCATGAATGAATGAAAGGAATGTAAAAGTGATAAAATTTTTGCACTATAAATATCCCAAATTGAATTCTTGACAGATGAATATGAGACCAATATGAGAAATTGGTTATATCAGTGGCAGTAATTTGTCAAAGGGCTATTTCCTGGGTTCTTTTTATATTTCTGTCTAGTTCTATAAGGAGAGAATTAAATAAAGTATTATTTACTTAAAAATTAATAAATAATTATAAATTAACAACACATTCATTTTAATTTGAATTATTCTTAATAACAGAATCAGTAGAGTGAAGATGACCTTCCAAACAACTTTATATTTTATCAATGTCGTTGAAGCTTGTTTGTAGAAAATGTCTAGCATTTCCTACGTTTCGTAAAGTTGTATCCATTATTCAGTCAATATTGAACTTATTATTATAAAAAAAGTTTCGAGTTGCTTACAAATAATTGACTTTGGAATGTTAAAACTTTGATCGGAGTTTAGCGTAAAATGTACGAAAATGATGACAACTATATTTAACTGAACAGTTTGTTTTTAAATTCGTGCAATAGTGGATGCCCTGGACTTTGTACCATAGATTTGGGATAGTGACAATGGGTAGGTACCTGAACAAGGGCGTCTCTGCTATAAAACTGCAGAACCAACTAAATTATAAAAATCTTTCTTTGTATTGAATAGAAAATTATTATTTTAATAGTTTATTCCTATAATCAGTGCCCAATCCAAACCTAAACTTCGTTTGACCTAAACGCCTTTTTGGATGGGGTCGGTATCACAAACATTTGACTAATTTATATTTTAAAACAATTATCGTTTCTATAATATAAAATATACATAATAAAAAATAAATAAAAATGTTTAATATTCAGATGGTTTTGAAATATGTTTTAAAATCATTCAAAATTCAGTTTTTATAAGAAGTATTTGTGATTTAATTAATTAATTTTTTTAAAGTACTGAGTTTAGTTTGTGAATCTCAGTATTTCTTGCACTTACCTAGTTTACGTAAACTGTATAGTACCATTTACTAATCCATATGATGTGATATGACAACAGGTGGTAATCGAGCAAAAAATAAAACGCTAGCCTTAATTCCGCAAAAGAAGGAGAGTCGAATATGTCTCCGCATTATATTTTATTTCATTTATTTTAGTTTTCGACATGTTTTTTAGTTTTTATTTTGGATAATTATGTATTACTAGCGGTTTACCATGTATTACTGATGTAATAGTAGATAGTTTGGGGCTTGTCTGTGAGGTGAGGACCTCTTTTACATGTTTAAATTTTTGACATTAATACAATAAAGGAAAAAGAGATTATTTACTTATTTTTATTGAAAGAAGAATTAAGAATTACATTTTACCCATGTTTATGGCATAGGATTCCTGAGGAACATCCATTCAGTAAAAGTAATGCGTCAAAAAACAGTATAGTCTATCCGATCTCAATTGAATACCAAAGATCTAGGCAGTATGTACCAGGTTCGGTCGCTACGCAACAACTCGGCATTGAAATATTTGAAAAACTTGTTCCCATATTTATTTAGCCATACCCATATACAGGTCTGGTCGCCCAGTTGAAGAATACGCGCGCAGGCTAACGGCGCACAAAGATAGCCACACTGGGCGATCGACCATAAATTTTAGTTGTCGACAAATTGCCTAGCAGTACAGTGCAGCAATGTAGAATTTGGTGTGATTTAGGTAATTTTAATTTATTATAGGCAACTTCTATTAATCATTCATATTACAATTGCGAAAGGGAGAAATAAGAGGGATATTTTGTATACTAATATTATTACAACACGGCATTTTGGAGACCTTTTGAAACGGAACAAAACGAAATACCGCCAGACAATACTGAATTAGTAGAAACGGTTATTGATGAAACAGATTTACAATTTAAATAGTATTTGCATTCAACTTATTTTTCCTTATCTTCCCTTATCTTAACATTATGACTGAATCACCCTGTATATCACCTTTATATTTTCTGTTAACCCAATATTTTATTTCATCACCTCTACTACACCCCTGTATGTTGTCATTAAAGTAAATATTTCAGGTTTCTATAGTAAAATAAACTAGACTTTTTGCTGAGACCTTCTATGTTAAAGAAAGCTTCTCCCAACCAGAAAATAATTTAGCGGCGCCCCGTCATTATTTACGAGGAGCAGTTTCTTCAAATGAACCATATTTTCCTTGAAAAATGCACTGGCCCCGAAATGAAACCTACCAGGAGAGGCTTTCATATTTGGGGAAAGTTATGTGGCACATTAAAAAGATGAACACCTGGCAAAGCGGCCTTAAGTGAGTCTAGACGTCACTTGTTCATCTTAACGGAATCCGCACAATATCCGCTAATGTGCAGAGCATCTCCGCGCCCTGCTAACTGCTTTGTCAACTGGATAAATAGCAACACGTCCCCCTTACAAATGATCTGAGCGTTCGGAATCCGGGCCCTCTTAAAAATGATGGCTATTATCTGGCAGACAGATCGCTGGCAAGCAATCTGACTAATGCAAAAGCGCCGGGCCGCCCGTACACGATGCTGAATATATTTTAAAAATATGTTATAAGATTTTGATTTATTCCCGCATTATGTTTTCGCATCTGAGAGACCGTAATGGGTTCAGTTGTAGATGAATCACTGCGATTCTTGGCGCTTGCTGGTTCTGGGATTGTCGTGTGCGTGGAATTATTTCATAGGCGACGTTGATTTATGTGAGGCTGACGATAATTTCCATTTGTTCCTGTATTATAGCAGCAGAAGGAGGGAATGAAATGTTTGAGTGGGTGGAAGCACCTAGATCTTGGTGGGAGAAGTTGTGTCATTTTTGAGATTTGAAAATTGAAGAGATTACTCTTTTGGTGAAATATTAATTTGAAGGAACAGATCTGCAGCGAGATTCGAACTAACAATAAACACCTAGATCGATCCAGTCTTATTGTTGAGTCGCATCTTTAAAACTTCGACTATCATTTCCTATTACTGCGTCACTGCAACCTAGAATTATACCTAAGTAATGTTTTTCTCAGAATGTGAGTGTTTTTAATGTTTTTAGTAGTAGCCTTCAGTCGCAGCGAAGCTTTTGCCGGTTTCGGAGATCCACCGTTATCTGAGGAGCAGTTCCATCCATAGCGGCCTTAGAACAAATAACAAGAACCGAAATAAACATCTGGGCGGGTCTAGTGGTTCTGAGCTTAGCCCGAGAACAGTTAAATGTAAGTCTGGCGCCCAACCAGGGCATAAAAACCCGAAACACCGTCGTACTTTAAATATCAAGCATTTTTCTTTCTTGATAACTCTCAAATGATATCCGTGCCGTCACGTGTAATTTGGGCCTTACAGTACATGTTTACGAATAATTTTTGTAACAAAAAAGTCTTCAAAACATCACTATTTCGGAATAAGATAAAAGCAAATTAATCTGACTAATCATTTGCAGCTACGTAATATTTTGTTTTAACTTAAACAATCCAAAAAGCAAAACTTTCTTCGACCCATTACCGATCTCTTGCTGTAATTATTAGAGTAATTGTGAGGGAATAGCGTCGACGTTAACCAAATACCGTAAAGGGTAGAGATGAAGTGATAAAATATTAGTTCAGGATTGTTTACTGAACCCTAGAACTTTACTTAAGGGATTATGATTTAATTATTCACCAGATTTCAGGTTTTGCTCGTATTTTATAAATTAGCGGCCTAGACGCCTATTCTAAACTTAATTTTAACCTTCACTTTTCAGGCAAACAATCCACCGTGAAAAGCGAAAGGTCTGCAACGCTCTTAATTGTTTCTGCTGTTAAAATTTTCATTATTCATTCCTTTAGTTCATCGAGAACAATTTGTCTTCTGAAAAACTTTTAAAGGATTCAACATTAGTGTGGATTTAATATAATAACGTTTCTAGGCGTAAATTTTAATCCAACCCAAACAGAAGGGTTTGTGTAGTGTGATCATATTTGTGAAACCAAGCAAGAATTTTTAGAATCTCGAATATATACAGGGTATCTCAGAATAACATGTACAACGGAAGACCACAGATTTGTGGAGTCAAAATAGGCAGATTTAGTCTAATTCACCTATATCCCAAATCGCTTCGTTGGGCCGCTAGATGGCTTCAAAGTTCGTGAAAATTTTTTGAATTTTGCTTGCTTGCTTTCAATCTACACATTTTGGTGCTATACAGAGTGTTTTTTAAAACTTACTTCTTTAAAACTCCTACAAAATTATTGTGTGGTGGGAATATCCGTTCATAACTTTTTCCTCTTTCGGCCAATAATGACAACAATATTTTATTTGATAGGTGATACCATTTGCAAGTTTTTAGGTCTCTTGTAGAATTTTGATTAAATGAGCGGTTTGGGTACAAAAAAATATTTTTCAAATGTCTTCATTATCTTGCCACCCATTTTACAATATTTAACAAAGTGCTAGTAGTCACTGATTTTGTAGGTTGACTGTAATTTCAGTTTGAGTTTCAGTTTTACATAGCACATGTTACTCCATTTTTTGATATGGATACACACATACGACAATTAGAGTTATTTATAACGTGCCTAATTTTATTGAAATAATTCGTAAAAACAATCAAATACAATAAAAATGCTGAAGATAAAAGCAACAAACTTGAGGTTATTAAATTTAGTACAACTTATTACAAAAACTGTTCAAAATGACCACCAACCATACAACAAAGGTTAATTTAGAGAAGAAAGCTTAAAGGGCACCGTTTGCAATTCCTAAGGGTTATTTTTTTTAAATATTTATGGTATTTTGGATATGCCTCCACAGCTCTTCTTCAGTATTAGATGTGAAATCAGATGTGTTGTTTTCAGAGTGCCCCAAAGATAATAGTCGCAAGGTGTTAAATCTGGTGAACGTACAGGCCAGTTAACGGGAACATTATCCGCTCTACCGATCCATTGACGAGGGAATCTTTGGTTCAGATACTGCTGGACATTCACAGTGAAATGCGCCATCATGCATAAACCACATGTTAGCTCTGAGTAATAACGGTAACTCGGGTTTTGCAAAAATTCTAAATAAAATTCCCCATTCAGTAGAATGGGGTAGAATAACAGGGCCGATAATAATGCTATGAATGATCCCACACCAAACATCGATGCAAAATTCATACTGATAATGTTTCACTTTGACAGCATGTGGTTTTCTTGAGCATACACATGTTCATTGTGAATATTTATTATTCCGCTTCTAGTAGAATAGAATTGGTCTTCCGTTGTACACGTTATTCTATATATATATATAGGGTGTCAAATTTGAGTTAACTTTTTAATTAAAAAATTTTTTAATAAAACACATAATTTATTCGAAATAACTAGATATTTTTATGAAATATTAAAGTAGACATGTTGAGGTTAATTTCAAGTGTTGAATGTTTTGAGGATTGTCAGCATAAAATTTGCTCTTCAAAAAAAAAACCATAAAAAGAAGTCTAATAGTGATAGAATGCATGATCTTAGTGGCCAATTAACATCTCTTACAATTAGAGAAATTATTCGATTACCAAATTTCTGTATCAAAAGATCGATTGTTTCTGTTGCTATATGACATATTGCACCATCCTGTTGAAACTACATCGCACCAATCAGTGTAACAAGCTTCCAGCTTCCTTCACGAGGAAGTATGGTCCCATCACTCCACCAAACCAAAAACCACACCAAACAGTTATTTTTTGTAGATGAATTGACTATTCCAAAATTATTCGTGTGGTTTCTTCACCCCAATTTACATATCCACCAATTTAAGAATGAGCTACATCGCTAAAGATGATTTTGTTAAAAAAATAATTTTCTTCCTTCACTGCAAGAGACCAATTAACAAATGTACGACGTAATCCATAATCAGTTAGCAATAATTCTTGTGTTTACTGAATTTTGTAAGCCTTTAAGTGAAGATCCTTACACAAAATATTGAATAAAGTGGTTTGTTTAATGCCTAGTTGCTGTGGCCCTGTCATTAATCTCCTTAGAGATACTGAGGACCTTCTTTTATAGAAATTTAACTTCATTTAGGTGTTTGCTATAAGTCTAGTCATTTATGAGAAAAATCGATAATAATTAACTTTAAGAATTTTCAGCAGTGAAACCGACCAAGTCACATAGATCCTACTATGGGCACTTTCAAAGAACAAAGATTTCCCTCTAATTATCGCCCATGGACAATAAAATAACGTGAAATGCAGCTGGGCTGAAGAGAATTTAAAAAGAGACCATAGATTCACATGTTAAATGAATAGAAAAATAACTGAAATTTGATGAGAATTTTTTTCCAATGTTTACAACAATATTTTCAGACGGAGTACCCTAATATACCTACTCGTATACCTATGTTTTTATCAGCTGACACTTGATTTATCTTAATATCTTTTAAAATAAAGTAAAATAATAAAGGTCATTAATAAAAATGTATAATTATGTTTTCGTTTTGTTTGAGATCTATACACATCTATTTACAGAATCAATCTTACATAGATCAAAGAACGGCGTAATATCTAAATTCCCAAAGTTGTCCCTTATTTTAATGCTATACTCGAATGAATACACGATATTAATCACAGTTTAACACGCGGTAAGCTATACTATACATACAAAATATAATCAAATATATTCCACGCCTCACATATAAAAGCAAATTCAAATTAATTTAAATCTAGACATAATTACTTTTAACGGGGTAGAACATAAATGCATGAAATTTACAATTAAAATCGTATATTAGCGGCAGGGTAATTTGAATCATTCAGACATTTTAAGTGTTTAGGGCAAGTAAATAAAAGGAAAACCATTTAATTACTGCTATTATTACTTGCTTTTATGGGTTTCTCGGTTAAATTACGACGAAATCATTTCATAATTGTTACTTTTAGTGTGTACGTCACTTTATACATTAATCGATAGAAAGGTGGGCTCATTTGGAGCACCACTGCAATAAAATATTTGCTCAATTATACATTGTAAAGTACATAAAAGCGAATAGTGAGATACAATAATTAAAATACAACTTATACAGGATGTATATATGTTCCTGTTTTTTTCTGTTTTGTGTTATGTGTAGAGTGTTTGTCAAATTTTGTTAGTGTAAATTACATTAGCAGACAGTAAGATTTTCTAGGCTCTTATTTTAAAAATATGTACGGTTCTAACATAGTAATTATGCCCAATTAAGAATAAAAAACAAAAAATGGTGGAGGCACTGCTCGATGTGCATTGTGACATAAAATCACAAATATTTCCTAAACTGTTAATTTTACCGAGTTGAACCAAGATGGTATTATTGTTGGCAAATTCTTCAGGGAACTTATTTTTTATACAGGCAGATTGCAATCGTCATCTATGAAAAAACTCTGGGTTGTTAACCATTGGGCATAGTCCGTCCCTGGCGTTCTGGGCATAATGAAGTTTCACTTACAACATCAAAAACAAGCTGTACGCATGTGTTATCGATCACCAAATTTGCATCATGCCGAAGTTAATAGTTCAGAGACTGTAAATAAAAATATTTTTTTTACCTTTGAGGGCCCGTAACTTGTTAACGAAGGCTCGTATGAAAAAAATGTACCTACATGACCTCATCTGTTTGTATTAGACTTTTTTGTATCAACTACCGGGACACCCTGTACAAGCAAATTAAAAAATGTCAGAATATTAAAAAAACAAATAAGGTTAAAAAAAATTTTATTTTCGATGATTTTAAATAAAAATATAAATAAAACGAAAAAGTAAATAAGAACTATGAAAATAATATGTTTAAAGAGACTGTTTGTATGGATATAACTTCATCTGTGCAAAAAAAAAATAAAAAATTTATTAAACAGGACCTTGTATAGTTACAGGGACATTTAAATTACTTCAGTTCTGCAGGCAATTGTAATTTATTATTTATATTATTATACATAAAGCGTAATATTGAGAATTTTAATACATTAGTGCTCAACGTAGTATTATAGAACGGAGAATGTAAGTGTAAAAGAATAAGAGCATGTATATATTTGGGAGCAGTCATTATCTACCGTTCTTTTAATATTTATGACAGGTTATAGGGCACTCTTCTTGTTCTGCTAAAAAAATTAATTACATTCATTTCTTTTGAAACAATGTTACGATGTTCAATGAACTGTATTTTGTTGACAAATATAACATGTACAAATTTAACTGAGAAGGGGCTAACCCAGCAAAAGCTTTGGAAAAGTGTATATAAATTACGTTGATCTAAATATTGTTATCCATATTTTCAAAAGTCGGTTGAATAATTTTTATATCTTTAGAAACTGTTCAATAAAACATCCTCACGAAATATAAAAATAATAATATGACAAAACTATTTTTTAGACAGAGTGACATTGCCAGATATATAAGCACATGTAGAGGATGTATAAGAGGCCTGTCAAAGAATGGCAGTGATAGGTTGCTACGCATTGTGAGAGACAACGTTCCCCCTTGGTAGGAAATCTCTAGGAAGAGTACTTAAAAGCTGAAAGGATTACAGGCAATCTATCTAGCAAGATCAGGACACTACTAAATTGAAAGAGGAGAGAACGAAGACGAAATATTAACGTACATTTTTCAGTTTGATCCTAATTCACGATGTAGTTGTATGATTAATAAAAGAAGAAAAATATACATGAAAATGATTCAAAATCTAGGTACCTACCGTATAATTCTTATGTGCCTGTAAATGGAATCCAGTTCTATATTAGTTATATGCAGAAATATCACATTCGGCGTCAAGCATATCTATCTTAGTTGATACTGGAATACTGAGAAAAGGCCATTTTCCCAAATCAAATGTTGTTATTTACTTACTACAATTAAGCAGCGCTTAGGACTCATACCAGATAATATTCAGTCTCATATAGAACCGTTTGGTAAAGTTAGGAAGAAAGGACGTGAGAACATTACAACAATCAGAAGGCTGATGATAAATTAGCTAGAGCAAGCTCATTTACAGTTCTTCAGGAACCCAAACCATCCTGCGTCATTGTTGACAAAGTTATTGAAACACAGGCAGAAATGGGTAAAAGATAAATCCTAGCAATGATGGTAAGTGACTGCTGGCAACAGTTAAGCCGAGAAGTTCTTAAAGAGTCTGTCGAAGAAGTTGACACCGAATGAAAGTCGAAGATCAATAAGAATAATAGTAGGACTACTACCCGTACATTGTAGATTCAGGAAACATCTGAGTAGTATTGGTCTGGTAAAAGACATTAGTGAATGCCTAGAAAGTGTACGCTATCTGTTGTTGGAAAGAGGAAAACCGGAGGCTGTAAGTTATGTGAAGTAGGTACTGTGAAATCTGTATAATGGATCCTCTACACGTTGGCCAATGCGTTGGCCAACACACTGGCAAGGCAAATCTGTTCACACTTTGAAAGGACTTGGAAGGACGTTCAGTTTGTTTCGACACAGGCCAATATGAACAACATGGACGTCATTATGTACCACCAAATACACATATAATAAACAGTGCACAGCAATAAAATATCTACTTACTAGTCCTACTAGTCCGCCAGCTCCAAGGCCAACGCCTTTGATATGTCTTCAAAAACCGACATGACACGATCGGTCACCAACGCTTGGACTAGCTCTGCCAATGCCTGTGCAATGCCACCAATATGACCCTCTACACGCTGGCCAATAGCCTCTACACGCTGGCCAGGAGCCTTCACAAAGATATACAGTTTTTTAAAGATAATATATTATTTTTAGAAGATTCCGTATTGCTGGAACAATTTTATGGATGAATTTTGATATTTTAATGATGGCTGTGAAATAGAAATCTCTTATATTATTCTGAAAGATATATACGCCAACGTTGAATACATCCGGAGTTAATTGGTAAAAAAATTATAAAGATCACTTTATGGTTCAACTTATTGATGAAAAAGAAAAAATGAGGTTTCATTTCACCTTCCTCTATGTGTAGTAGTATAGCTCTCAATAAAACATTTTCTCCATTCAATCAAGTGAGTCACTGAACCTTGACTAACCATTGAAAGTACTAAAGTTTTTCTTATCGCGTGGGCTATGTACCTGGTCACCGCCGATTACAGACTTAAAATAACCTTCATTAGCTTTAGCTGGGAACACTTGGGATAGAATTTATGGGGGAAAACTAGGGTTTGAGGGCAACGTTTTTTATATTTATATTCTCCTTCCCAAAAATGGAGAGGTAAAAAGAAGCGAATTCTGCGGTAAATTCTGCAGGCAAGAAAACAACTTGTTAACCTGATAAATCGCTTTCTCAGGATGAGACCCCCGCCCTCCAAGATGTCGCGACACCCCCTCGCTCCTTAACGCCATGTTTATCATTAATTAAGATATCAGATTCATTGCGGCACCGAAGAAGGACACCCCAGCAGGGCCGATCGGCCGGAAGGCGAAGTGGCGACGGAACATCCTTTGACAAATGACTGCCGGCAAGGCGACTCTCGTAATTGTTTCTTGGTGACGGCTGTTTGCGTCACGTGCTGACTTCTTAACGGAAGCGGAATAACTAATGGACTTTTAATAGACGACACCGACTTTTCGCACGCACCTACGGGACGACTTGTTAGTCCTGGATATGTTTCATTAGGTAAAAGTGCCACCGCCGTCCGTGGCGGCACGCGAGCTCATCTAAATGCCGTGTCATAAATAATACAGAGGTTCTTGGCGTGACTGGAATGATTGACCTCGACGTAATTAGCCATAAATCAGTGTGTTTTGTATTATAGATGCGGTACGTGTGATACATTTCAGCCAGGGGGGGAAAAGCTTTCGGGAAACTGGGAATGGCAGTCTCAGAGAGGATTGAGATGATTGACAATAAACATTCAGAACTATTAAAAATGTCTATCTATTTTTCTGTCGTAGGTACTAGATAAATATAGTGCCATATACAAATATGTTTTTTGAGATATGTAAATGCAACTAAAAATTTACACCACAATCGTGGTGCTGAATCGAATAAAATCAAGGACAGTGAAGAACTAACAGAAAAAACACAGTAAAGGTAAGTTAAAGGGTCAGAAATCAGAAGAGCTTCATCAAACAACCATTAAGAGAGAAGACTTGTGGATTGCTATCATTAGCTAGGAATCAATTGTTAAACAGAATCGCACTGTATGACGAGGATCTAGGATGTAGAATTTGCAATAGCATAAATAAATTGCTCATCAAGAATGAAGGTTATTAAGAATTAATGCTAGATTGAAAATAAGAGATTCAGTATAACAGGCCGTAAGAATGCAATATTTTCAGGATAGCTCGTACAGGAACTTTTGTTCCCGTACGAGCTTTGTACTAGTAGGTACTGAGTACCGATGACATTTAAGGTATGACATATTTTGTAGGTTATATCTCACTCACACTTAAAACATGTCGATACTGATGAGAACTAATAAGATCGAAATCGGTTTGTATCTGGTGATTTTATTGAGGAATAGATTTAGCTGTTTACTAAATATCACAGTTGGTGGTCGCAATTGTAGTTCAATGTTACCCACAATAAGTTAAATATACAGTTTACACCATCATATCGACCGCTGCTGACGCTGCCGACTTAACATCATAGTATAATATGACGGAATTACCAATTCAGCTGTAAGTTATTAATCCCGAAATTTTCAGTAAAAATGTCATCTTTCCTCTTCTTTGATATTCCTTTGAGGAATTCTGATCAAATGAGATAAAATAGGCAATTATGCTATTTATTGACTACGCCTCCCAATTTATATCAAGCAAATGGTTAAATCGGATTAACTGAAAAACCGTACAAAAAATTGCTAATGTGAACGCTTTGGAATTTGAACCAAAAAAGAATTTTACAGTTCCGACCATTTCTGAATTACAGTGCCCAGAACAGTGCATAAGACAAGAACAGAGCTATTTTTATGGTTATTAATTTGCATCTGCTGAGATCTCACATTGTTTAGTTTTCACCATTGAGCAGAATTCGTTGCTATCGACACTTGGCAACAACGCATTAGACAGTTTTAGCTTTCTTAGTTTATCATTAAGGCTTTGCCTCATCTACTTCATTCTTCCTCATTATAGAATTGAAATATACCTGTATTATCTACAAACAATTAAGATTATTTAGCAATAAAACCACCAGATATATACTGGTTTTGAACTTATTAGTTCTCATAAATTGCTGTAGGTGAACCAACTGACGAATTAAACTGAGATCAAGAACTAATGCTTTGTAATTTTTCAAAAATATTTAAGATAGCTATTTATAATCGTTATTTATCCAGCTACAAAAACCTTAATTTCATGGGATCAGCATGGCTTCATGCAGTGGCGATCCACGGTCTAACCTATTTACTCAATTCAATGAAATTGCGTTTAATCGTGTTAATTACAAAATATTTCTTCAAAAACTCAGTCCGTTCGGCTTCAGTCGTAATTTATGTAACCTTTTCGAATCATATCTTCTTGAAAGAAAGCAATATATTTTGGACACAGTTCTTATATTTTTACAGCAATCTCGGGTGTTCCCTAAGAGTCCAATTTGGGGCCCCTGTTTTCTTGTACTGTACTAATGATCTATCTTCTGAGCTTAATTATAAAAAGCTGTTATTTGCTGACGACTTGAAGTTGTTTTGTGAAGTATCAGTTACTGAACATTGTCAGCAGTTGCAAAGTCAGCTACAACTATTAGATAATTGGTGTACTAATAACTGTCTGCAATTAAATGCAATTAAATGCAATGAAATGCAAGGTTGTAACTTATATTCGCAAATTGCATCCAATAACATTTTATTATGCGCTGAACTCGGAAGTACTTGACAGGGTGGACTCTATTAATGACTTAGATGTCTTGTTTGACTCGCGGCTAACATTTACTAAACATATTGACAAGATCACTACGTCTGCATTAACGATGCTAGGCTGTATCATACGCAACTGTCAGTCATTTTCTAGTGAAACTGCCTTGAAGAGTCTCTATAATAATTGTTACGTAAGAGCTAAATTGGAATACTCTTCAATAGTGTGGTATCCGCGCTATGACTACCTAATGATTTCACTTTAAAATGTCTAAAGATTTTTTAAATTTTTATCACTTAAAGTAGACGGCTTTTACCCAGAAAGAGGTTATAATCATACTATTTTACTTAATAGATTCAATTTTGCTTCTCTGGAGCTTCGTAGAGTTATATTTAGTGTTACAATTTTATTTAATTTATTCCATAATAAATTAGAATGACCAGTTCTGTTATGCCAGTTTTATTTCCATATAGTCGAGAATATGGCGCGTCAAAAAATCCATGAACCCTAACTTTCTGCCGTGTGGTAAATAAGCTCCCGAGTCGATGTGGAGCATTTTTTCTCATACCATATATATATGGCAGAACGGCCATTTTCGAGAAAGAGGGGAGGGAGGTCGAAATTTTTTTAGTTTTTACTTATTTTATACTGTTTTAGAGCAGTTTTGGAGTTTTATGAGAAATTCTACCACGCTGGATTTCAAATTACCGTCATACTGCTAGTCTGCGGTGTCTGCCACTATTTTTCCATAAAAGTGCATGTTGTAACAAGAAAATTGCACTTGAGCAGATCCGGTTAGGATCCACTTTTTTCCGGTTTTCTTCAACCCCACCCCCCTCCGAAACCGCCATAAAGTTTTGTCTGCCACTATTTTTCCCGGTTTATAAAAAATGGATGCTTTGACTTACCGTTGCTTCCAGACGGTTAGGCTCCTTTTTTTTCCCAGATTCCCACCCCCTCCTCCCTCTATCTCGAAAATGGCTGTTCTGCCATATACAGGGTGTTTCGTTCATGTTTCAAATTCCCCATGGGAAAATAATAGGGGTAGTTCATGTAAAGTTTTTTTCTTAGAAGCCTTGTTTTCGAGATAAAGTGTGTTGAAGTTGTTACTTGCCATATGGTTTTCCTTAATTATCTTTAAATCGGCTAAAGATAAAAATGTCAAAATTTGTACACAAGTAAACATCAACTGTTCGTTAAGAATAATGTGCAAACAGTTTCTTTCTGAAAAGCAGTGTCGCCGATACGGTAATTGAAGGGGTACAATTGAAGAAAAAATGTTAAAAGTCAAAATTTATTACATTTTTAAACGTTCTGTAAACTCTAAAGGATACTACAAGAAAAAGGTATACTTGTCAAAATTCGGTAGCATGTACCATTTTCGAGAAAAGTGAAGTTGCATTTTTTTTTGCTCGCATAAAGGGGCATAGGTAGATTAACAAAATATTAAATTGAAAGAGGACCTTACCATTGAATGAGCTGAAGACATTTAGCTATCAACAGTATTTGCATTTAAGACTATAATTTTAGTTTCTTACGTATCACATGAAACAGTTAAATTGTAAAATATTTTAACTAAAAAAAAATTAAATTTATTTTAAGTTTCAGTTTATTGTAAACTAACATTTAAAAAAGTAAATCAAAATAAACAGATTATGGTAATTAATTATCTATTATTAACTAATTCTAGATTTTATAAATTACTATACTACCATTACTAAAATAAACAATTGTTGAATGGACTGAATTGTTGATGGACATGAATGCTTAAAAAAGTGATAAAAACAGAAAAATATACGCGGAGACATACAGAACAAAACAGCTGCACAATTAAATAAATGTGAAAACTCGAAATAGTACAGTAGATACTGAAATTTTCCCCCATTTCCTTCTATGCAACTTCATTATTCTCGATAATGGTACATGCTACCGAATTTCGACAAGTATACCTTTTTTTGTAGTATGCTTTGGAGCTTACACGACCGTTTAGAAATGTAATTAATTTTGACTTTTAACATATTTTTTTTTCTATTGTACCCCTCCAATTACCTGTATCGGCGACACTACTTTTATTTATGTCAAATTTATGTGATAATGTTAATACCTTCAATCAGGTAATTGGAGCTTATAGATCTGTGATTTAATAGAGACATATAGCTATTTTGATATAAGTTTCTTCAGAATGCGTTACTTTTGGGACACAATAATTAAGGCCTGTGCAGTGAGTTGTAGTGAGCATTTATAAATGTAGCATTTTGTTATACCTCACCTCTCATCTAGAACTATTAGTATCTGTGTTTATTTCCTGCAAATTTCAAATTTGACAGTTGTATTTATTCAGCCAACAGTTCACAGGTTACGAAAATAAAATACTGGTTATATAACAAAAAAACCTTGTACATTTTATACTTTTTACTTCAAACGGTGCTATTTGCAAAAGCTTCATCATTTGAAAACATTCAAAACTCTATAGTCGAACCAATAACCATTTACTTTATAAGCTTTACTTTGTACATGCTCTTCTAAACTGGTTTAACACATCTACTGGCAAGTTGAATATTAAAATTCGAATTTCTTTTTAAATTGCCAGTGTAGCGAGAAACAGCTACTCCGCGGGCTATATGCCCCGACCGGCATTGAATTATACTCTCAACCCCTAGTGCAACAGCTAGGATCGCTCGTCAGTCTAACCCACCAGGCACAGACTGGTTTTGGACTTTCGGTTTTTGAATGGCATAGTGGGAAGTCAGCACGACAGATGGAGCCATTTGCGCTTCGCGTACTCGAATTTGTTTGTCCATTACTGTAATTTATGCTAAAATAACATCCCGACCACACTGTAGATCATTCAGTGACGACCCGATGCAGTCACAGAGAGCAATAAGACTTTCTTTGTGCCATTAACTTTGTTTGCCAACAAGTTTATCGCCGTGATCGGCGCTGGCCCCTAATTCATTTATCAAATGATGTTCTGTCACCGCTGCACTTCCGAGCATTCAACACTATTCATTAGGGGCGCCGCCCGCAGACCCACGCGCCCCCATAAACCGATACCATAATTAATAACAAACACGGCGACGATTCATTTAACTTGCGGCATTGTTAACATCGCTATCTATACAAATGCAAATGTCGCAAACTACTTAGGAAACTCTATAAATCATCCGAATTACATCTGGGAGCAATAACGGCGTTTTAATTACCTCCAATGGAAAAAATTCAGCGGAGAGTTCATTTTGATTGAGCGCAGATGGCGGACCCTTTTCTCTCTTTCTCTCTGAAGGACGAATTGCACCGATCGTTAAGATGTTTTAAGGCGGTCTTAATTTAGCTAACTAGAAAAGTGGTCCCAAATATTTATTTACTTAAAACAGTCAATAGAGAAAAAATAAATTTCAACGTAATATTTAGGTTCGTCAGAGAAAAAGTATAATCGATTCAATTTTAGTTTCTTATCGAAAGTGAAGAGAAAAATTAAAAAAAAGAGACGTAACACAAATTTTTTGATAATAGTGACGCTTAAGGAATCGTTAAGGGTTTAAAGCCAATCGTCTTCGGAATATACGAGTAGTTCAATAAATTTTAAATATCTCTAAAACTATTCGTTTCACAAAAAATGTATATATTTTTTTTCATAACAATATCATAATATTTAAAATAGTGATAATTTGTAATCATAAATCCTAACCATAGTTTATTGTGAAAATGAGGTAAATCTGGAAAAACAATAACTAGAAAAAACGCCTACTGGTATTAGTCCAATCAATAGTTAGAAGAGATTACAAAAAATGCCACCTGGAAACAAAATAAAATAGTGATATAAGATAAAAAAAATTGAGTTTTGTTTTCTATGGCGTATAAACGCCGAAGTTAACCTAAAAAATTCATAAAAGTCAAAAAACGGTTTTTCGCTAATAAAAAAACAACTTGAATTCCAATCGAAATAAGTTAGATGAGAAGCTATTAAAAAACCCTATCGATTCGTGTTTTTAAATATATCGGTTGCTATACTACTTTTCGAGATATATCGAAAAAACCGGCAAAAATTGACATTCCTTGTTTTTGCTGTATCTCTAGCAAATTAAGATTGTGAAACTTGCTGTAAATGTAACTCTTGGCAAGCAAAAAAAAATGCCCTTTTTTAAATTAAAAAATATTAAAAATTTTTCGAGTTATATCAATTTTTCGAAAAAAGGGTTATCTCGAAAATCGACTCTTCTTGCTCGACGAATAGTCGTAGAGAAACGAATCAGGGCTCATTTTTTTCCTTAAAAGTTGTACGTTCATGGTAAAAAAGAGTGATAACGATTTTATTCGTTTCAAGTGTCTAAAAATAACTGAAAAAAGTAAAAATTTTTTGGTCGCGTTTTTCTTGAATATCTTTTTCGAATTTTATTTTTCGATAATGTCTATTACAGGAATTGATTGCTGGCATTTTTACGCGAATTTTTAAAAAAACAAAACGTTACTGTACGAACAAATTTTTTGAAATGACAAGTGTTTATTTACATTGTGATGCATCCCAGTGTGAAAATTTTGAAACACTGGTGTGAAAATAAAATAGGTAAACATTTTAATTTATTTTGTGCCACTATTTATTTTGTGTATAACTGTACCTATTCAGATCATTACAAATTTCTACGGAAACGGTTACACTGTATTTTAAAATACGGAGTATCTTTTTGGAAATAAAACATATATTTTTAATATTTCGTAATTTGCCACAATAATATGGACATTTTTGGAACCCCTGACTCTATTGATAACTCGGCTGGTTTTGTTTATATTTTACACATATCTCATTGCATAGAGAGCATAATTATCAGTTTTTATTACCGGCTCCAAAAGAACAAAAAGAGACAAGAAGATACATTTTCTCAAGGAATACTGTAGTACATAGAACTGATGATAATTTAAAATTCTACTAGCAATTTTTCTATTTACTAGAAAAACATGGAAATATTTACCTTTTTTATGTAGAAGACGTTTCCAGAGGTTTCCAATAAGTTCAACAATTTTTATTATTATTAATATTAACAACGTTTCAGTATTTTAACAGTTTTGATTATATAAAATGCTCATTATTGTGCATTTTACTTTTTACTAAAATGTCAGCTCCAAATTAGTAAACACCCTGTGGATTTCTAACAATATATACTTCTTTTTGTGAAAGTAATAGTTTCAGAGTTGTTTTAGATCTATTTAATTGTGTCCCGAATCTTCTGCGGCATTGTTAGCTGTGTCAGACACTCATACAGAAGTGAATGGAAGGCAGTATCCAACGGTGGAAGAAATCCTTATATAGAAGCAAACGAAGAAGTTCTTCAAAGGCCATCGAAGGAGCTCATGTCCTAAAGTTGCAGACCCATAAGAATAAAATTAATACTCCAGCTTGACGTTGCAGACTCAGAAAAGTCAGATCTAAGGAACATTGGTTTAAAAGCAGATAGCCTAAGAGGAAGAGGCGTTCATGTATTTTTTGCAAGGGTGCACTGTTCACAGTTTAGAATTTCAAAAACTCATAGTTATGTGAAGGATTCACTCTCAAAGTCCACTATGAAGGTCATCTGCTATTCTTCAGCTTTCCATATAAAGTAGCCTTGCCTAGGTTAGGAATAGAGTATTTTTTTAACCATCAACACATCAATTTGAAATACAATTTGCACAACAATGCTTTTCGTTGATTTAGTAGTCAACTTACCTTATTTTCTACGCAAAAAACATCTACAAAGCAACCCTTAAGTGATTTTTCGCCGCAAGGGGTTATTTATTTAAAATTATTTAAATGTCTATTAATCAACTGGGTAACATGTTTGTTTGTTAATTTACCAACATAATCCAATATTCAAGTACATTCTGACAATACTAAGCTTATACTAATTTCGCGACATTGTTTTAAAATAGGACACTTCATTGTATACAATTTCAATATCACACGTTAAAAAACTTTTACAATAAAAATATGAATGTGACTTTCATGTGCAAAATTTTCAACTTTTATCTTATTTTACAAATTCCAGAATATGTTTACTAACTGAAATTGTCGTTACCGTAAAAGCAATTTCCGCCATTACGTAAATGTAAATTTGTTTCATACTGTTAGATATTTATTTATTCTAAGCTGATGATAGTGCTATTTGCGGAACTTAAAAAAGATTAATTGCTAGTATGTATTTTTGATAGTGCTCCTACAGACAGAAATACAAACGGTCCCGTAAATAAGTAATTGAAAGGGACGCAAAGTACCTCGTTAAGAGAATAATATTTCCCTAACGAGCTGGATGTTGTTAAATTATTTTCTTGTTATCTCTCAATCTAGTACAACAACAACGACGCAATTCTGACGCTTCATGAACCTTCATATAAATTTTATATTTAGGAATATTTTCTTTTCCATAAACAACAGTTGCAAGTGAGAGGTAAAACATAGAAAAAACACTTAGTAGATACGGAAATGTAACACCCTGTATATTTTAACAATTTGGATGGATCACTTTCTTTCGATTACAGTGATAATTAGGGCTGTCAGAACTGAGCCGCGGGACATAGGCGTACGCATTATTTATTAAAATGCAACAAATTTAATTGCCCACAATATACCATAAACACCAATAAATAGGAATTAATTACGCAACATCCGCACGATAACAGGCAACAGTATACTAACGTGACGTGAACATGAAAAACATTCTGAGGCAGCGTCTCGCCCATGTCACGATTGACTCGCTTGGCACGCCATTTAATTGCAGCTCTCTCTGACAGTCCAAGTGATAAGGTTTGTTTGGTATACAGGGTGATTCACATTTTATGGCTAGGACTTTAACCATCGATTGGTCTCGTCAAAATAATGTCATTTTGAAGTATACATTTTTTCTTCCAAATGTTTCCTTTTAGAGACATAAGCTCTTGAGAAAACTTTTTTTTTTTTGGTTTTTATTAATTTTTTCTTAAACGATGAAAGCCATTTGTTTGATATTTAGTATTAAGTCTACGTATGAAAAGCTCTATCGATTTTACAAATTATTGTGAAAATATATCAATCATAGGCGTCCGTAAGGGACTCTGATAACCTCTATTTTTAATATAATTTGTACGCCACTGGCAATTTTTCAAAATGAATATATTTTTTTTACATTGCGGGCGGTTTATTCTACATCAAAAAGGTCTCTTACTATTTTTAAATGAAATGCTTTAGCTGTTTTTGAGAAAAATCCCTTCTTGTGGATTTATTACATATGAAATGATTAAGTTTTTCAAAGAAGATTTAAATTCTTTACTCGACGACTTACCATTACTTCTAAGGAGAAATATGTAGATTCAGATGGCTCTTCGCTCCGGCTCATTGTGGTCTTTAAATTAGGCAGTGGCTTGGGGAGCTCTATCCACGTCCTTAGATTAGGTGTATTTTGGAAACAAATCATGCAGAATCTGGTACCGGTCGTATTGCTTGGCCGTCACGATCGCCAGATCTAAATCCCATGGATTATTTCGTTCGGAAATTTATTAAAGAAAGGGTGTACCAGTCTGTACTCTTGAAATGTTAAGAAGACGAATTGAAAATAATTGTGAAATTCTTAAACGCAACCCCAATATGATTATGAGAGCAATTCAAAGCTTAATTAGGCGATGTGAGAAATGCATTGGGGTTCGAGGACCACATTTCGATCATCTGTTGTGATACTATTTATTTTGTTCTATATTGTTAGTGTTATTTCTGTTTGTTTGTCAATATTAAATATTTTCTGTTTGAAAAACAACCATTTCACATGTAATGAATCCATAAGAAGCCATTTTTCTCAAAAACCAAGCATTTGGTTTAAAAGTAGTAAGAGACATTTTTATTGTAAAATAAACCGCAATGTGAACAAAATATGTTCATTTTGAAAAATTTCCTGTGGCGTAGAAATTATATAAAAAATAGGGATTATCAGAGCCCATTTGATTTATTTATTGATTTATTTTTACAATCATTTGCAAAATCGATAGAGCTTTTCATTCGTCCACTTCATACTAAATATAAAACAAATGGCTCTCATAGTTTAAGAAAAAATAAATAAAAACTAATAAAAATTTTTTTCAAGATCTTATATCTCTAAAAGGAAGCCTTTGGAAGAAAATGTTTATACTTCAAAATGTCATTATTTTGCCGAGATCTATCGATTCAGAAAAAAAAATTAATTATCCTGTATAGTATCTAGGGAGAGAAGAGTCAATGTCGATATCGCAAAAATTATTTGATCACATCTCCCCTTCTGTTAGTTAGATTCATACAACCTTATCTCTGAAATCGTAAGAAAGTGTTCTATCTAAATATGTCAAAATATACAGGAAAATTTGTACGACTTCAAAAATAATAACTGCAATTGATGTGTAAAATATAAACATACTATATATTTGATTTCTGTCTCTAAACGGCATTAAAATCAAAAGGCCAATAAGTATCGTGTAAACAGTATTTTTTATTGTTTATAGCCCACCTTTCGTTGCTGTCAACTAAAAAAAACGCCGTATTGTTGTCATTGTTAAAGTCCCCATTTACCAATCCTATTATTATGGTTATGTTTCCACCACGTCCTGAGTGACATAGCAATTTATACCTGCGAACACTTAAACGATTGTGGGCATTAATTATTCCAGTATATTTATTACTGAACCCTTATTATCCAGTACGGTTCACTCTCGACGTGCTTTTTTTAACCGCGGCGTTAACGCGGCACAAGGCCAACTGTGAAATTGATATATTGACTTCATCGGAATACGTCAAATATACCACCATTTAAATTACTATTTTATCGACAGAATTTATGGAAAACATTGGAGGGTCATTTCCGTAAATTAGACCCTCTATAAAATGTTATGTAAACAAAAAACACTTTTATAATAAAGTCGGTAAATAGTACGTTATTCTATTACAAATATATTAAGATAATTCGAAAAATTAAAAAAAAGTACTACATGCCCAACTAGCATTTAATTGTATCAGCAGTATATAGTGTACTTATAGCAAGTAATTAATAATTATTGAAAGTATCCAATATCTAAAATGTGCATTGTTTATGTGAACAGTAAAATGTTAAGAGAAGAGGTACGAAATCGCAATTTATTAATTTCTTTAGAAAAAGTACTGGAAAATATTACATTATTACAGTGAAAAACATTGTAGATTAACGAAGGGAAATATAGCAAAAAATCGCTAAAACCAAATTTGGATTACTTCGATAATGTTCAAAACTGATATGTTGAAAAAAAAAAACGGCATTTATACTTAGACGTATCCATAGAAAATTCCATGAAGGTGTGGTATATACTGTGCGGCAGCAAAAGTTTGCCTAAGGTTTTGTATACCACAGTGACGCAAAACGAAGACCAAGCAACGACTGCTGATGGAACGTCATGATATCCAAGACTTGAGGTAAGTTTTTGAAGAAAGAAAATAGTATCGTGAAGAGATCAATTGTTTATATGTATGAGAACTATATTCATTATTCGCACACCCATGAAAATGTATGGTGTGATGAAAGGATTACAAGAAAGACTTGTAGCTAAAGGTCTACGTTTCGTCTGTATGGGAAAACGGTTTTATACCAAACCCGAAACTAAATTTTAGATCAACAACTAAGTGAGGGGACTATCATGATGACATGAACTATCTCAACCACAAAAAACGAAACATGTTACCGCCATGTTCTGCATTGGTGATTTACAATGCACCATATCACAGTATGCAAGCTGAAGAATGTCCTACATCCGCAAAGAAGCAATGGTTACGAAACAAAGAAATTCAATTTGCGGATATGTTAAAAGTAGTTATGTAATATAAAAGTGAATAAGCCCACGTTGAAGATATAATATGGAGTCAATCAATTATAGCAAGGTCTGAGACAACCACCATACATATCACCCTGATCTTAATCCTATCGAAGTAAGGTTTCCTGCGGATCTGGGTATCTCGTGAACAAGATGAGTTTGGTCAAAGTATAGTGTACAAGACAACTACAGTCTTTGGTAAATGCTATTAATCAATTGCAAGATGGTTCAGCACCAATTGGATCAAACTTTTTATATAGTTGATGACGTAGAAATGGCGTTATAAAATTTAACAAATGCCTTTGTGTCTACGTGAGGGAAAGCTACACTTCAGGAAGTATTCTGCAACCAGTATTTTAAGAATGCACGTATTAGACGTAGAACACTCCATTTCAAAGTAAGTTGCACTTTTCCTCCATCAACGTTGCGTTTGTATTGAAGGAGACCATTTTAACAAGATACAAAGCTAATACATACTATTATGTTTTGAATATATAACGTTTATTGACTCATGAATGTTTATATTTGTTTAAAATTTGGACTTGCAATTGATTGTTACTAATGTAAAGTAGACTCAACTTCTGGATGAGAGTTCCTATAATTTCATTTACTTTTATAACTTGCTTAAGCTAATTTAAAAAGAAAGATGTTTTAAACTTTACAAATATGGATATATTACACTTTTGTCTGTAATTGTGATTATACGAGTATAATTGACGATTTTTATTCTTATCCTATATAAACAATAACATAAAATTTCCCCCTTATAAAACTAATGTTACAGTACTATGATTTGTTTTTGTACTGTTGACATGTCAATATTTTCAAAATAAAAATTCATAAAAGTTTGCTTGACAAGCTACATAGCAACGTTTCTTTTGTTTTTACGTCAATAAAACCAAAATCCGAGATCATCGTAGCTAGTCTCTTATAAAATCCTGAAGCAGTAACATCGTCAGTTTGCTCCCAAATAATAAATAAAAATCAATTAAAATCAATAAGATTATGGACCTATCCAGTCATCCGTGAGGAGAAAAGTCATTGAAAGCCAGTAGTGTCAAAAATCCGAATTACCCAGTGTTCATAAAATGTCATTATCCCGAAAAATCCATGATCATTATTATCATTTAATAAAAGTGAAACCCAATATCTGAACTGGTCATAAAATTGGAAAATTAAACAAAGTGAAAAATAATAAAAAGTGCAGTGCATTTGTGGCAGGAATCATCACGGCAAAGAACAAGCAGAACGAGTTTCCAGATGTCAACGTGGGGTTCCACTGTAAATACCAACTAAGGACCCATTGCTGCATCATATTGGAGATTATATAACCACCGAAACCACACAATGCATTGTAATTTGTCTACACATTGGTCAATTTATGTTTGCAAACTTTGAATTTGATTCGTATAATACATCAATTCGTAAAATTTCAAGGATATGCATATGACAAAGACATATTTTCATTTTCCAAACATTGACAAGTCAACAGTACAAAAACAAATCATAGCACTGTAACATTAGTTTTATATGGGGGAAATTTTATGTTATTGTTTATATAGAATAAGAATAAAAATTCTCAATTACACAATCACAATTACAAACAAAAGTGTAATATATCCATATTTGTAAAAGTTTAAAACATCTTTCATTTTAAATTAGCTTAAGCAAGTCATAAAAGTAAATAAAATTATTGGAACCCTCACCCAGAAGTTGAGTCTGCTCTTTACATATTTAACACCGTTAAATTATATTTAAATTTGTTATCAAACCATACAATTGTCAAACGCTAGTTGTCATAATTTGTATCATTCCACTTTCTATTTTGTGCCCTTGGGGAATTTAAAAATATTTAAGTAGTTAACTGGACTTATAAAACAATTCTGTTCTATTCTACGAAGAAAATAATAACTCACCCTTGTACTGGACCTTGTTGAAAACACTGGTGATGATCCTCAGTTCTGGATTTGGCATGTCACCAATCTGCAACCGTGACAAGAATACATTTAACCTGATATTCACTGTGTGCAGAAGGGCATTCCCCAGCCCTTGCCCATCCCAGTGGCGTGACTGAAATCACTTCAGCTTCTTTCACCTCTCGCACATGCCACACACGCACGACATTCAAACGAGGCATTTATTAAAAATGTACTAAAACATATGTAAACGGTGGAAGTCGTAAATCTGATTAGAAGAACGGTACCGTGAAGGAGTTACTTTGTCATAAAATACTCTTCTGGTATTTCTACAATGTATTCGTTCGTTCGCGACATATTTATCTCTAAAAATTAAAATTTTTTAAAATTTTAAAGTTTCAAATAAGTATCTTTCTAAATTAATAAATGTTCTTAAATAGTATTTGCCAGAGGGATTAAAAGTAGAGATTCGGAAAGTCTATTCCAAAATAAACCTAAAGAGTATGGAAATAACATATTTGTACAAAATTTACCTACACATTCCAGGTGATTTCGAGTATGAAATTACTAAAGTTTAAGTACAAATCAACAAAAGGTAAATGTCATAAACAAAAAAAAACAAATCTTAATATTTCAGAAGTAAGCAACGAAAAATAAATATTAGTTCTCCGTAACCAAAAATATTATATTTAAAGCGTTGTTTGAACCAAATTTTGACATAAAAGTAAACTAAAAAAACAATAGTGGTTTTAAAGCTTTCACTGTCCGTACTTATATTTAAAGTGCCATTATTTTTAGGGCTGTTATGCCATGTCCTATGTATTTAGTTATCGCCAATCACATTGCACTCTGTTAGCTCTAGATAGGAATCTTTGAACTGCCTTGTTGTTTTCAATAAGTTCTGTGGGGGCAGATTGTAGTTGGACAGGGAGAAAATTATAACTACAATACTTATGCCAAAAGCATCAAGTCACCTTTATAAGCATTACAATAAAATGGAACAGACAATTAATCAAGGCAACAGCACACCATAAACATCTTAACAGGTATAACATCATCACCCAAGATAAATGTCTTAATTTTTAACTATTTGGAAAGCTCTTTTAGAGAAGAATTATACAAGAACAACCACTTTTATTAAATAAACTTTATAGCTTCTGAATGAGTCACCTTGTAAACAGGATGTCCTGAAATTAGGAGCAAAAAAATAGGATGAAGTCTTCATATAAACATAGGTCCACAACTGGACCCTAAGGGAGCTAGAGCCTCTTAAAGGGTCGGCCCTGAAGATGACTTTTGTTCAATATTATCGAAACGGCTGGAGGTAAAGTAATGCAATTTTGAACATTTAATCAACTTTTTATGCTGATTTCGAAAATTTACACGAAATGTTCCATTTTATTGAGGAGTGTGTTAAACAGGACCATCTTAGGATATTAGAGACCCAACTTTTTTGGCAGAAATTGTTTTTATAATGAGATCACAAAAATTCAAAATATGATGCTTTTTACATTAGGAAGGTACTCTTATTTCCAAGGTATGTCAAGTTTTCATGAAAAAGGGTACCTACCAGAAGCTATCTTTGATACATTAAGTTCTTTTGCAGAGAGTTAAAACTGATAATAGAAATAATTTAATCAAACGTCAACTTAAAGTTTAATTAAAAAATAATTTTACATTTACCAAACTTCGCCATTTTAGGGTCCACTTGTCCTATACAGGGTGTGGCGTGTATAATCTATAAAAAATAAACTACAGCTTCCTAATAATATTTGTAATAGAAAAGTCTTATACGAAAAAGTTTTATTTTTGCGTTTTTTTTCGTAAAAGTTCAATTATGGATCAAAATATTTTCTCTGGAACGGTCCTGTCCATATGCTGTACGATGAGTTACGTACTGTACACCAGCCACCATCTTAAATGCATTGTTGTTACTGCAAGAGTTCGCAAACAAAACCACATCCGTAAGCATCTGTAGTTGCCAACTGCGTGCACTAAACAAACTCCATTAAAATATGGAACAAAATGAAATAAAACTTACCATTTCTAAAGAAAATGTTGAAATTGATTCCCATTAGCGCGGATGTAGACATGGCACCGACGCACCCAATTTTGGCGAATATTTTCCCAATGTCCAGGTATTCAATTCTTCCACCTCAGCAATTGGAGTATTGCAAACCAATGACTTCAAGTGACTCCAAAGATAAAAGTCCATTGGAGTTAGATCGGATGACACGGTGGCCACGGCATAGGACCAAAGCGTCCAATCCATCGCTGAGGAAACATTTCATTCAAAAGTGTCGTTACTTCTCGAGTACTGTCTGGAGGAGCTCCATCTTGAAGATACAATATGCGTGCCTGAACTTGTAATGCCACATCGTCCAATAATTCAGGCAACATGTTCTCCAAAAAGTCCATATGTTGTCCATTTAGTCATCCTTCAAAGAAATAGAGACCCACAAATACATCGCCTATTATGCCAGGCCAAACATTTACCGAGAACTGATGTTGAAAATGAGTTTCCCTAATCGCGTGAGGACTTTTATCGACTCATATGTCCATATTATGGAAATTCACTTCATCACGGGTAATTGTCGCCTCATCTGAGACACAAACATAAGTAGGAAAGTCTACTTGATTGGCACATTGCCGTAAAAACCATCTGCAAAGACGCATTCGTTGATCACAATCCGGGGGTAAAATATGTTGAACTGGTTGCAGATGATAGGGGTGCAACAGCTGGCGCCTTAAGGATGCGATGTACGGTACGAGATGAGGTTCCTACTTGCTGTGTGAGTCGTCGAGTACTAATTGTGGGGTTTTCGTCAAGATTTTCCAGCACTGCATCTTCAACATTAAGATTCACTTGCTGATCACGTCCTTCTCCTCGAAGAAGAACACGTCCCGTATTTCGCAGCCGCTGAATGCACTGTAGGATTGTATTTGCACATTGGGGGTAACGTTGTGGCCATCGTTTCCGGTACAACCTAGTCGCCGCGATCGCATTTTCACCGGCTGCACCATACACTAACACCATATCGACACGTTCGGAAATAGGAAATGCATTGTTTTCTCAGTTCATTTTAAAACTAGTTTGTGTACAAACTAAAAAATTAGGTAAAGTAAGAAATAAGAATCCCTTTTTTAATGTAATCGGCACGCTCTTCTTATTTTTTACTTCATTATAAAAATTGCACTGTCGCTATCGTGTAATTACAAAACAAAAACTTTTGACTGGAATCTTTCACTTTTTAACACTGATGGGTCGATGGTCGATGCTTAATATTTAATAATTAAGTGAATAATGAATTCAATACAAATACAAAATCAGTTGACTGCACAAATTTTTTGACAAAGTAACCTAATCTTCTTTTAGTATTACTAGTATTACATTATATCGACTTAAATTATAAGGTTGCATCTCGGGTCGCATAAAAACATTTCCAAAGTTTTTAATAAATAACACAGGGTCGGCCTTCATTTTCGTTAAATAAATGAATATAGAACTTTTTCGTATAAGACTTTTCTATTACAAATATCATTAGGAAGTTGTAGTTTTTATAGATTATACACGCCACCCCCTGTATTTATATGAAGTTTTCGTCCTATTGTTTGCCGTAGGATAACCTCCGGAGAGTTGCTCCTAATTTTCGGACACCCTGTATAGTCACTATAAAAATAATAATATATGTCTTCGAGTGTTTTTAAAAATAATTACCAAAATATATTGTATATAAAATTATATTGTTCTAAACCATATCTTTATGGAAACTTTTATTGAGAATTTCTACTATTGGTTTAAAACACTTCGTATAAACGTAAAATAATTGTCAATCTTTTTTCAATCTCCGTTACTTTTTTCGTACCTTTACATATTTTTATGAAAATTCATTCACGTTCGAAGGAAACGTTCTCACTTTACGAAAAAAAAATCATTGAAATTTTTTCGTATATCAAACTATCACAAAAACTCAAGTACTCCTAAGCAATAGTCTGAAGAACGAGCGGTAGATGGTATGTAAAAATCAATAACCGATTCGTTGCGTTAGGAGAATTGAAAATGTAGAGAAGAGATGTACCACCCACCTTCATGATGTAACTCTGAAGTTTTATAATATTTTCGTAGAATTTTTTTAGCAACGGCCAATTATTGCAAAATTTGCATAATTTTGCAGAATTCTTTATGTTCCAGTTCAAGTTAAATTTTAAGTTTTCTTTCAACCTACGGAGTTTTTACATAGTTCTTAAAATTTTACCGATGCCGATGTTCCAAAAAATTCAAGCTGGTTTATTTTCTTCGAATATTAAGAGGGGGTGTTTGTGCGTGGTGTTCTACATATTTTAAATTATCTTACAAGTTTTATTTATAAATGTTATAAATATTCATTTTACTTTCAACCCACTGAATCTTCAACTTTCAATGATGTATTGAGAAAATTCAAGTAGGTGTTTTGCGTGACCTTTTAACATTTTATTAATACCATATACATTTTGCGGCACAGCCAAAAAATATGCGATGATACACTTACTTTCTTTTTAAATTAAATACCTTATTTTAAATTTTCAAATAATCAAGTGCTAACATTGACCTTCACCGGAAAACTGTGTTTGTCAGTTACAATCATACCAGGAAAATTACATGCAAATGTATTATGCATGTGTAATATGCAAAAAAGGTATTTCCTTTGTGGTCGTGACACTCTCGTAAGGTTACATAAAATTTGTTTTTTTTTTCCAGTTCTTGGAAAGGTTATTTCCAGAGCACAGTACTCCTATTAGATCGATATTTACTCCACAACACATGAAGGGTTTATCAAATAGCCCGAATGGAGTGTTAAATGCATGTCAGCCAAATTGAACACAAACATTTGAATTCGTCGCTCTGCGGGAGTTATTACGAAAATATATTTATCGCTAGTTAGATGGAGATAAGTTCTTAAAACAACAGTGGTAATGTGATACGAGCAGCTGAACATTATCTAAATGGGGTCGGATAAAGTTTTCATTTCCAAAGGGCTTCACTGAAAGTTGAGGACCTACAAAATTAGTTTGCAAAGATGAGTACTTCTAGCAAGCAATTTTTATAAATTATACAAATTTTAACGGCCTATGCAGGCTTTTATTAAAAATTTGTTAAACTGCAATTTTGAAAAAAATATTTTGTATTATTATATGGGGAAAAGATGGCAGGGAATTGATTTTTAAAATTTTTGTATTCTATTATTGTAGAGTCTTGGAAAATGATAAATTGATACAATGTTTTTATGAACTTTCTATGTAAACAGTAAGAATTTTGGGTATTTTCTTCCTCTAGAAATACACACGAGTAAGTTTGTTAAACGTACTTTCTATATCAACAAAACTGGGTTCAAAGCAACAAACAAATAGTTTTTTTATACGTAAGTACATTTAACCAGCACAGTAGTCTGTATAGCACAATACGTACTTTGTTACAACAACAAATTGAAATACTTAAAAGGCCACAATGCCCGTAGTATATTTCTCAACCCATTACGCAACAATAAAAAGTTTTTCAGCTTTTCCGGCGAACGGCCGTAGTTACCAGCACCTTTACTTTTACTTAAATACTAAATAGCCGTGTCGATTTCTCCCTTCTGTCACGATAAAGTGATTTATGGCAAACAGATTGATATTGGCCTCGATTGTAATTCTATGTTGGATACACCTACGTCAATCAGGTGACCCTGGGGAAAGGGAAATTTTTTTATAGGCTGCTTAATCAATTTCTAGGCAGGTGAAAAACACGGAATTAGGAATGTATAACTAAATAGCAGTTTTTCATTTATTTGTATATTTATAATCGGTGTGGCGGTGTGTTCTACTTAAGTTTATTAACAGAATCGCTAGCATTACAGTAATTAAACATATAAGGTCGTAAATTTAGAATTAATTTACTGTCATGGAAATCGGGACAGCAATCCATAGAATCATATGAAATCTACCTAAAAATGTTTGAGTGGAATGATATACGACTGCGATGAATTCATTATTAGACGAAGGCAAGTGCGCTGTTTTTTAAAAGGAGTTGCAGAGGAGTTAGTGTACGGTAAATAAATGGAGAGTTTTTAATAATGTTCCAACAACAGTAATTCTTTAATTCTCTTTAATAACCACAAATACATTTATTTCATATAAATAAATACAGGTAGCGTACCTGGAAAATAATTAAAGTAACCGGTAGATAATTTTTTTTTTTACAGCAAAATGACCTCCATAAAAGTTGTAGAGGATTAAATTCTGAACAACTTTTCTCTACAAAATTTTTTGTGTGTCTAATACTTAACGAGTTACTGTGCATTATATCACAAAAATTGGGCACGCCGGAGGGGTGGCCTTGTAAATATGTTTTTACAAAAAAATTACCTTCATAAAAGTTGCCGAAGATTTTATAGAAGTCATTTTGCTCTAAAAAAATATTTAGGAAACCACCCCCTTAGCGCAAGTCATATCTGGAGTTCGACTGTGATCTTTTGGTTGGATATTCAGGAGGCAGTCCCCAAGCAACCCTGAAAAAATTATCCTGTTTGAAATTTTTTTGCGGCCCTTATAAGCCGAGCACAACGTTATTGGATTACTTCACTTTTTTGTAAGCAAGCAGGAGGCGAGAATCTTAGCGAAAAATGAAGACTCACGAATCACAAAAAAAAACGTACTTAATCAGCAACAATTTACCTACATATATAAGCCAACGATAAAAAATGAGTTTTCTATCTCAACGGTGCCACTTGTTCAGAAACCTTCAGCAGTAGAAATGTGTTTATAGTCTAGGAGCCAGATAGGGTTCCGTAGCTAATCAGAGTGCCACGGCTGCAAACAACTTTTTGTCAAGTATTTTGAATCCAAAAAACTGGGTCGCAAAGCCTGAAAGTGGTCAGTTTAATTGTTATTAACAAATTAAATGTTTAAATAGCTGTAAAAAGTTTATTTTTATAGCTGGTACAATTTTTTATGCGTTAATAGTTACGTTTTATCATAACAAACATAGTTTTTTGAAAATTAAAAAATATTAACTTTAACCAAAGTTATTGTAAATTTAGTTCAAATATCTTAATTTTCCGTCTCGGCGCACACCAATTTTACCATATTTCAGGTTTTATAGGACGGACTGAGACGCACGACATCTCATTTTAAAGCTTGAACTTTATTTTACAAGACATGTTAGTTCCATTTATTAATTAATTGATTTAACAATTAATGGCATCTTAGAAAGTTGTGTAATTCCAAGAAAAATGCTGGTTTTATTTGTTTATAAGGCTTTTCTTATTATTCAACTTCGATGAAAAGCCAACAAAGTCGCTCTCGGCGTACGCGCGCTCGATCGAAAGATCAGAGTGGAAGTGCACTATATACTTATATGTTTTTTATGATAATCTATTTATTAAACAAGAAATACAAACCATTCGGCTTTGCAAAGAGATCCTATAAACTATTTGACCAATTATCAATTTTGGAAAAGGTAAAGAATACAAACGATATTTTGGTAAAGGTTAAGGTAAGAACTTTGAAAAAGGGTCATTGTAAATTTTATTGTCAAAGCATTAATAAAATTAATAATATAACCGGTAGTTTATAGTATATTACGTAATAAGTGTTGTAAAAAGCATTTTACGCACGAATGGAAGTTACGCACGACGCCGCGTAGCGGCGAGTGCGTAATTCTGAGCGCGTAATTGCATTACACCACGTATTACGTACTATACTTTATCTACGACGACTACTGTAAATACTTAAAAACACACCGTCTGCGAACAATGTAAGATTCCTATTTTACGTACGGTAAAAAAATCGCACAGCTTGGTAAAAAAATCGTACAGTTTTCCTAGCAACCGCCTAGCAACGTTCAATACAAACAGTATTGTATTGACCGTTGCTAGGCGGTTGCTAAGAAAACTGTGCGATTTTTTTACCGTATGTAATAGGAATCTTACATTGATCGCAGACGGTGTGTTTTTAAGTATTTACAGTAGTGGTCGTAGGTAAAATATTTAAAAATGTGATGTTTTATTTTATAGATTATTCAGAAACCACTATCGATGCAAATATTAAAATGGCAGAAGAATATTTAGTTAAACTTGCAAAGAAAGGTACAACCTGTAAGAGGTTTGATGAAACTAATAACTGTAAGGCATGAAATGATTGTTAGGATGCGAGGAACAATATCCGGTAACTTTTTTGGCTTTTCATCGAAATTGAATAATAAAAAAGCCTTATAAACAAATAAAACTAGAATTTTCGTTGAAATTCCACAAATTTCTAAGCTGCCATTAATTGTTAAATAAATAAATTAATAAATGGAACTTACCCATCTTGTAAAATAAAGTTCAAACTTTAAAATGAGATGTCATGCGTCTCAATCCTTCCCATAAAACCAGGGATATGGTAAAATTGGTGCGCGCGGAGACGGAAAATGCAAGATATTTACACTAAATTTGCAATAACTTTGGTTAAAGTTAATATTTTTTAATTTTCAAAAATGTATGTTTGTTATGATAAAACGTAACTATTAACGCATAAAAAATTGTACTAGCTATAAAAATAAACTTTTTACAGCCATTTAAACGTTTAATTTGTTAATAACAATTAAACATACCACTTTCAGGCTTTGCGACCAAGTTTTTTGGATTCAGGAGGTCAAAATACTTAAGAGTAAGTTGTTTGCAGCCGTGGCACTCTGACTGGCCACGGATCCCTATCTGGCTCCTACACTATTATTATTTTAATTATTGCATTTCGTACGTAATACATGAAATAAATAATAAAGCTTTGTAACTATCTAACTCATTTTCAAATTTAAAAACTAGATATGATAACTTTGTCTTGCCTTTTAACTAGGTCATTCAACTTTCAAGCACTTTTAGAAGGACCGTGTGAAGAGGTAATGTCCAACCACCTAATTTAACAATAAGTCCTGATGTAAAAAAGTTCCGAGTTATGTGTTGAAGAATCGTAAAGCTGTGTATACTTAAAATAGGTCAGTAGTCGTTATCACCAAGTTACACGAATCCATTCAAGAATTCGGGATTAACCCGGTTCCCAAAAACCAAAACAAAAGACACACGTCAACACCGCACCGCATCATGGTAAGTGTCGTGCAGGAATTCATGTTATTAGCCGCAGATAATGTATGAAAATATTCAGCATCGTCCCGGTGAATAGTGGGAATTAAAAGAGAATTAGCAATTTTAACGGACGGACACGTTTAGGAGGACGGGAAGAAATGTCGGGACAGATTAGCATATTGTGAACATTGTACGGCTCATTCTGAGCATTCGGATGGGTTTTACGGCACTGCGCCGCTCATGCGGAAGATACCGCGTCAAATATATCAAGGGAAGCTGTGACCGGTGGCCCTTGTTATGGCGCCATCTATTGTTCCCCGCTAATGTTATCGTACTTGGGCGCTACGAAGTTCGTTGAGATGCTGACCCGTTTGTAATTGGAAAATACTTTTATTTTCGACTTATACAAGGTGATTTATTAGAACTAGACAACAATGTAAAGTTAGGTTAGTCTACATGTAAAATTTAAGGCTAGTTTGGGTACATTAATTATATGATTGGTATGATAAGGTCCAGTATTACACCTGTGAGGTTATAGTCCCATATGAGATCAGCCGATATCGATGTAGGTCATGGAACTGCGCTTCATATATGCCTATGTCCTTGAAGTTCCCATGTATTTAGTTCAATGCTGAACACTGGCCCGTGAATATACAGGGTGTAACAAAAAAGGTGGGCTGGCTATACATAGCCGTATTGTACTCATCAAGGCGATCAAAAAAGTTTATATACACATCTGCTCTAAAATGATTCGTTTCTGAATTATGGACACTTTAATCTTGGTCTGATAAATAACGTTTTTTTATTTATTTTAAATGAGTAACAAATAATGAAAACTACAACAACAATAAATGAACTTAAAGGAGATGTTCAAAATGACCTCCATGAACACCAATGCATTGTTGAGCTCGTCTTGTCATGGACTGCCTCACTCGCTCAAAAATTCCTGGTGTGTTCCGAATTCTCTGGCATCCGTTTTCTACTCTCTGCCGAAGATCCTCGATATCCTGAACTGGAGTAGAATACACCATTGATTTTAGATGACCCCATACGAAGAAATCAAGGGGATTTAGATCCGGGGAACGTGCAGGCCACGCTATAGGTCCTGCCCGGCCAATCCACCTTCCAGGATATGCTTCGTTTAAAAATTCACGTGCTATGAGACTGAAATGGGCCGGCGCCCCATCATGCATGAACCATATGCGTGCTCTAAAATTCAGTGGAACATCCTCCAACATGTTTGGTAGATCATTTTCTAAGAAATTACGATAATTTTGGCCATTAAGTCGTCCGGGAAGAACAAAAGGGCCTATCAAGAAATCACCAATGATGCCTGCCCAAACATTAATTGAAAATTGATGTTGATGTCTGGATTGAATAATGGCATGCGGATTTTCTTCATGCCATAGATGTACATTATGAAAATTGAAGATACCATCTCTTGTGAAGCCAGCTTCATCTGTGAATAATAAGGAAGGCAAAAAGAGAGGGTCGTTGGCACAAGTTTCCAATAGCCAAACACAAAAGGCTTCTCGTGCTGGGAAGTCAAGTTCACTCAGTCCTTGTACCCGTTGTAGGTGATACGGATAAAGTTGATTGGTCTTTAAAACCCGCCACACGGTCGTATGATCAACTCCTTCTCTTAATGCAATTCTTCGAGTACTGTCACCTGCTTCTTCCTCAACACGATGCAACACACGTTCTTCCAAGCGCAATGTTCTTGCAGTTCGTGGTCTACCGCGATCTCGGGCTCGCGGTTTGAAAGATCCTGTTTCCCTTAGCCTATTATGTAGCCTTTCAAAGGTTTTTTCATTGGGTAAACGTCGGTGTGGAAAATGCTCTGCGTAAAGTCGTCTTGCTTCAGCCCTATTGCAGTATGCCAACCCATACATCAAATGCATGCTTGACATTTCTTCAAAGGAATAATCTTCCATTTTCAGTGAGTAAAATTAATTACAAAAAAATGTATTAATAGAGTCAGATACTTAACTGTCACCATGACACCAACCGCAATTATAATCTTGGATTACTTGATAATGGTCTGTTACTGTACCAGAACTATAGGAAACTAAAAACTTAAAGTGTCCATAACTCAGAAACGAAGCATTTTAGAGCAGATGTGTATATAAACTTTTTTGATCGTCTTGATGAGTACAATATGGCTATGTATAGCTAGCCCACCCTTTTTGTTACACCCTGTATACTAATTCGAATTGAGATTGAAAAGTGTAAAAATTACAAATTTAACATCGCCCGATTAATACATCTAAAATGACGATATATGTATGTAAGTTCCATAAAAATTGTTATATAGCGGATATAAATAATTTCAACTTTGTAGCAGTACTTATAGATGGTGTAGTAAAGCAAATACATTTTTCGATTACAAGAACTTTTGAAATTGGTTCATCTGAAAAAAAAAGAATAGAAAAAAATAAAAACCGATCCGATATTTGCGATTGATCCTGGAACAAAGAAGAGCTTTTGGTGTAGATGTTAATGATTATAAAAATTGGTTTATATATTTTATCCACGACTATTGTATAATGTACCCATTATACGTCTGTTTGCTCGACCTTATTAATACCCATTAATCACGGCAGTGATTAATGAGTCATTAATCACTACTGTCAGATGCTTCCTTGATTTAGCTATTATATTATATTGTTCTGCTACAATCAATCGGTTTTTAAAATTTTATCGTGTAAACCACTAAATATTTTCAATTCAGTGCTGTACATATAAAAAAAAAATTTTAAAAAGTGAATTTTCCTAGACCAGATTCGAACCCGGGACCCGCGGTCGGAAGGGAAGGAGCATGTACACTGAGCCATCAGCGACTTCGTTTGTGCATGTCGTATATCTGTTTCTTAACATACCATGTTTTTCGAAACATTTCATAAATCTAAGTAATTTTTAAAACAAAACAAATTTGACTCAAACCTGTCAACATTATTGTTTGTGTGCATAGATTTCTCAGTGTTTTGATATTTTGTGTTAAATTGTGTTAAAAAACGAACTAAAAACAAAAAAAACTTCAACAAAAATATTTAGTAGTCGTGGATAAAGTATAGTATTCTACTCCCGTATAATGGGTATTATCCACTCGGTGATTTAGGCCACTCGCCTGCGTCTCGTGGCCGTAAACTTCACCTCGTCAATAATACCCATCATTATACGCTCGTTGAATAATATACTATAATAGACCTTAATTTTTCTGATAATCTATAAATAATTAGATAATTGAATCTGCTATATAGTAAAGAAAATATGTGGGATCATCTACAGTAGATGGAAGAAGGAAGACAAGCAAAAATACATAAAATGAAGGTAAAAAGAAGGCCAAGGAAAACCTAGGAGAAAATAGTATGAGAAATATTAAAGAAAAACCATGTAAACACGGAATGAAGCAAAAAAAAATTCACGAACTTTGAGGTCATCTAGCGGTTAAACCAAGCGATTTCGGATATTGGTGAATTAACCTAAATCTACCTATTTTGAGTCCACGAATCTGTGGTCTTCCGTTGTACACGTTATTCTGGGACACCCTGTATATACGATTACAAACTTTCAGAAATATTGAAGGACGTCTTCGAGAAACTGGTTACCTTAAAATTAACAGAGATATTGTCGGACGTTCTAGTCAAGGTCGAACACCCATCATGGAAGAAGAAATCCTGGAAACGGTTCTTGGCAACCAGTTTCATAATATGAGTACTGTAGTCGCTAAAAGTACAGTGAACAATGAACAACTTCTACCTCTTGATCCTGCTGCTCGTCTTCAAACCTCCAAGAATATTTTCCATTACAGAGTTGGAGATATCAGTTTCCACAAGAAAATTCTTTTCACGGACTAATTGTGTTTTACATCTATAACCAGAATGTCTGTGAAGATGAAGACCCCCTGTCGTTATGGAAAAGACACTTTCAGCGCGTGGATTTATTTTATCAGTAACACTTACTGCAGTCGCAATGTAAGAGAACATTCAAATGATCAGCATCTAGGCAGATGGTCGGCACGGGGCACAACACGCCGATTCACTGGCCACCACGTTCACCTGTATTAAGTCCCTGTGATTTTTTATTAATTTCGGGAACGTTAAGACAAAAAGTGTACTCTGTGAGTATTGGTAGTGATGGACAACTGTGGCATGGGATTGAAGCTAAGTTATTTTGTTTCTGTTATCAAAATTACTTCAAGTTTGAATTGAAAAATAGGTGGAAAAATATCAATGTGTCAAATTGTCACGACGTCTGAACAAAGTATAATATGACCACAGATATAGGAAAATACGGTAATAAACAATTTCCCGTTAAAGAAGAGCTGCTGAGTTAATTCAAAGTGAATTAGCAAATTTTTTTGCCACTATTAAAATCCACATGCATTACTCTGGCTCTGATATTTGTTACACATCAGAACAAACCAAAAAATACACAGTTTTATTACGGAAATGTTAGCGAAAGTATTTTTTTACAGTTATTTACCAACCGGACGTAAAACAATTACCCCCGTAAAAGAATTTAAATATTTGCAGCAGCTGCGGTGGGCGGCGTGCCCATCGAAATAAATTTTTGCGCGATATTAAACAAAGGAATTCCGAATTGTCCATGGGCTGTGTAATATTAGTTGTCCGGGACATCGTGGTCACTACATAAAATACGGCAAGGCCGAAATAAACGCTGAACTGTCTCTGGCGCTATCCATAAAAAGTAACTACTCTGAAATAAACACTATGCGCCGCAGTCCGCTCAAATTATTTGTTAATAGTTGTCGTTCCCTCAACGACACACGGCCAGCGATTACTGTCATGCTCTCACACCCACTTTAATACCGTGGAAACTGGGTATATTTTTGATATAGATGTTTAATTTTTATTATAGTCCAGTCACTGAAGCATTTTGGCTATCACTTTTTTCTGATAGAATAGATTGACGTGAAATTTGAACTGTAGCTAGGGAATAGCCCAAGAAACAAAAGTAATATAGTGCCGATGTGTGCTTTTACCCTAAGGGTGGATGCCACCCCTTCTGGAGGGTGGGAATTTTTTTTTATTAAAATTAGCCTCACGATTCGATAGAGGGATGAATTCTAAGCAAAAAATGTTCCATAAGAATTTTTTGTATAGTTAATACTTTTTGAGTAATTTGCGCCTAAACATTTTTAGCCCAAAAATGCATGTTTTTCAGGCATTTTTCGCGAATATCTCAAAAACTACAAGTTATATCAAAAAAATTATCATAAGCAAAAATGAAGGTAATTAAATAGCAAAGAGATTGCTTTTTTAATTTTTGTAGGTGGTATAGAACCTGAGTTATGACTCCCAGAAGTTGAAGTCAATTTCGGAGAGAGCTATCTATAATCGAAACGTTCGAGGTCTTGTAGCGGAAAAATTAAAGGTTTTTCGAGGAAAACTTATATAACACTTATTAAAGTTCTCGAAAAGATCTTTATATTAAGTGGTGGTAAAAGCCGTTAGCATGAAAACTAATGAAGTTACAATCAATAAAATGATTGCCTGAAAAAAATATCGGCATTAAAATTAATGACTTGACGTAAAAAAAAATTAAACGTATTCCTTCTGCAATTTACTTTATTTATGTATTAACAGTAGATTCTGGGAATTTTGAACGAATTTAGATGCCCAAATTAAAAAAAATATTTCATTTACTTTTGAATAAAATTTTTAAATTTTTTAAAAAATCGCCTTTTTTTCAAAATAATTCAAAAACTAACAAAGTTATTAAACAAATGATATAATAAGAAATTGTAGGTTTTGAACAATTTGCTTTTTTAAATTTTTGTAGGACAAAATTGGACTTGAGTTATGACCGTTAGAAGCTCAAAACTAAGCTCCAAGGCTGCCTTTCCCGAGTCCTTTCGGCTTACAAATCTAAAAAACGAAGGGCTCAAAAAAACTGCAAATCACTTGCACTTGAGGGTTGCAACTTTGTAATGAGTCGTAAGTTTTCTATTGATTAACAAAAGATATGCAATACATTGTGAATACACCAAAATAATATTTTAAACTGTAATAAACTTTTTTTTCTATTTTTTTGGCCATGGAAAGATAGTTTTTAAGGATTCTTAAGGGTTGAAAAGTAATTAAATTTCCTAAATTATATTAAAAAACATGAAAGGAACTTTATCTAACATATTTGAACATATTGAATCTTTAAAATACGTTTCACCCCCAAATAGAAAAAAGCACACATCTAGAAATATAACTTTTGAAGTGGGGGGTCAGATAAGCTTGTATGCAATTTTTTCAGAAAAATCCATGCTATCCGAAAAAATTCCGGGAACTTTTACATTATTTTCGCCTTCAGTGACTGGACTATTAGAGGGGTAACTGTAACTGAGCACAGTATATCTGTGAATACATGCTCTAGACAAATCCACCCTAAATAATTTCTTAAATTCTAATTTTATAGCACTTGTAAGCAGAGCAACTTCAGGTAATATGGCAACCTGTTTTTAATGATACTGTGCGGTATAGATGGAAGCGGTTATGATGAAATTGAACTCACCCTCAAAGAAGTGTCCCCGACGCGACACAGCGATCCTCCTTCACCAATCGTGCAATATACCGGATGCAATATAGCGGGTCTTCCAATGCAGCATAAACAGTGGGGAGAACAGAGCAAAAGCGGGAGCGGGTTCTTTTAAACAACAGAAACAGCGGGGAAACACTTTCCGTTGACTTTCTCTTGACGTGGGTATTTTGTCCGTTTTCAAGATATAGGATGCAATAAAAATAGTTTTTTTTTTCAGTTTTTTGACGATACCTCAGGAACGGTGTATATTTTAAATTTGTCCATCCAAACACTTTGATAAAATTTAAGCTTATTTTTTATTAGGGATATAGGTAGATAAATAAATAGAAATGAACAAACATACTTTTCTATCTGCTATAACTCGTGGATGTAGAAGATAAAACTGAGGTCATTTTCTGCGTAGGCAAAACTTCAACTCGCAAATACTATCGACTCCTACCAACTAAAACTTTCCATAAGGATAACTGATTAAAACTGATAGATAAACACGAGATGAACTTTTAACGATCATTTCTGTAGTTGGTAGAGTGTTTTTTACTCCTACGAAAATGCGGTTATTACTGAAAGCAGACAGAAAAATTCTCCTCATTAAAACTTCCAGTTTACATATATTTTATTCGATTGTCTCGCTCGCTCTCCCTGATTTGCCACGAATGGATTATTTACTGAATTTTTTTGACTTACTTACCTGGACCATTAACGAGATGCCAACAATTCCTTGCGACTTGTGTTGCGCTTCTGACATATTGTGGTACAATTCTTTGTTAAATCCGTATAACTGTATCTGAAAAAAAACACATAAATATGAATAATTAACAATATACTTATATTTACAAAAGTTCCGTTTAGCTTAGTTTTTTATATTTATTGTACTCGGTCAAAAAATAAATGTAAATTCAAAGGTATTTGAGTGAATTATTTTATAAATATTTTACAGTTAGAACAAAATTTAAAGGGCTGACATTATTAACATCAAATAATTTAATTCTGAAACGATATTTTAACTTTAAATCGATTCTTTTGCATCCTCCCGTAATTACTACTACTTATTTTAACGTCATTGAGAATGTTTAGTGACACCTTGTATATAAAATTTTCTTTATTTCATTATGCTTTCGATGTATAGATATAATCTATGTCTTAAAATATCGTAAGAATAAGGTAAAAAGGAATAATCCATACATTGAGATAAAAAATTGTGATTTTCAATTATATTAGAGCGAAAAAAGGAACTCTATATTCCAGATAACTATAACTTTCGCGCAAATTGCCTTTTACATCAAAGCAAGCTGTGAGTTGAGGAACTATATCATTTGCTGCGTCGGAGCACAGAAATATGGAAATGTTTCTTCGGAAATAAGAGATCTTTTGTGCAAAGCCAAAGCTACAGTCAAAGATATGTAATAAAAAAATATTTAAAATTTAATTCCATAGGAGAGATAGATACAATCTACATTTAACACATTTGAGAATTTATAGATTTATAGATCATAAAGCTTACTAAAGTTTAATCGCATTTATAAAATTTCACTTCACATGATTATTATGTTCATATCATATTATGTTTTATGTAGCAAAACCAAACTCTTTATTTTACGCTTGATTAAAAGCAAAGACCACATTTTATAGAGGGATTATCGGGAAAATGTTATCCGTGAACTTTAGATGCATACGGCTAATGATAAATAAGGATACAGTAGCTATTTTCCAACAAGATAGAGAGCAAATTTAATCTCGTAGAAAATATGCATAACTCCGCCCAAAACTTGGGTTTATAAAGTTCACAAAGTGTTTTTTGTGCTCGTGTAGTTTGTTGAACTTTGTTTACTGATCCAGGAAAATCCACACTAATTTTTACTCTTCGAACTACTTTACTTTGAAACAAATTTTATTGTGCTGTAATGATATCAGTAACGCAAAATGTTTATTTGTATGATTGTAAATGTCTTTCACGTTGCTTGTATAATGATATTAAAGAAGATATTTAAGAAATTAGTTAGATATACACTGAACCCAGTCAACCACTTCTTTCGTCATAAAATTCTTCATTTTCCCCATTAAATTCATATTAGAACCCACATATTCTTTTGCTGTTTATGTTTTCCTTTGCTGGCTGAAACATTTATATTTATTTGCACAATTCTAATTTTGACTGAGAAATAACATTCTTTGTTGATTTGTTGAAGTTTTTTTCGACTCCTTGCAGTAACCTGTTGAATCTCTGGGGGTTTTTGGTTTTTGTATAAATCACAATTTCCAGCAGCTTCATTTGCCAGAATTAGTTGAATTTATCATTAATTAAAAATAAAATAATTGACATTTGTTAATTTTAATTTTCCCATTTTGATGAGTAAGTATATGATTGAAGGTGGCCAAGAAAATTTTCTATGTTATTATAACAAATGCTTAAGTTAAAGGTGAGCACATAGCTGTTTCTTCAGTTTGTTTGTAAAATTAGTCCCTAAAGGAGAGGAAAGTTCGTGTGCATATTTTGCTGATTCTACTAAACTCTCGTTCTCTTGTTTTCTGCAATGAGTTTTGGATATAGTTTTTTCGAAGCTACTTTAATTGGCTGTTTTGTTAAGAATCACGTCAGATCTATACTTACTATAATGTCTTTTGTCATACAATCTCCATCTTTGTTTGACATGGTATTCAATTTCTTCCACTAGGTACTTAATCTTCTGTGGCACGAATGCGTAAATTACAAATCCAACTACACTCACAGAGTGGTAGATTAGTTTGTGAATCTTTAAAAGGCAATAAAGCTGACATGCTCTAGAGTCGGTTAGAGTGAAAAGTCCATGTAATTTAGTAGGACTGTCGAAATGCCTAGCCACTTCAAATTTTTGCTCGGATTGTTTTTGATATTCTTATTCATTGGCTTCTATAGTAAGTTCTCCACCCTGAAGGCGTTTTCTTTCACGTCCAAGACGACGGCTGAGTTCGATTTGTTGACAGGAGAAGTGAGAAGTGAGGATTTTCCCGCAGATTGATACACTAGATTTTGATACAATCAGATTCGAAGGTTTTAACAATTCGTTACATGGGGTGTTATAAGAACCTTTCTTTCTTCCTTCATTTTTTTCGGAAAGCGTCGAAGTGTAGTTTCCAGGGTGATAATAATTATCTCCGTTTCAGAAAAGAAATTATTTTCTATTAAAGCCACATTGTTGTGGAATATTTAGGAAAAGGCTTAATTTTTTACATGGAAATGTTGAGAAGATAATTTTATTAACGTGTGTATAAAACTAGGCGTCCCATAAAAAATACCGCCGCGCGTAAAAAATAAATAAAGTGCTAAAATAAATTTATAATAGCGGTAACTCTACCCTGGTTAGCCCGGAATAGCTAATAAAATCCTATCCCTTGGGGAAAATTATTATCGAGGTTCAAATTTCCCATTTTCTACTTTCTCACACTTAGTGTCGCCAGTGATTAGTGATTGTTGATGGAGCCTGTCCCCCGGGACATTTTCATGTCGAATTACATTCAGGGCGAATCCCTGATCCTCTGCCAGCAAAACGTGAAACTAATCCGATGCCGGGATTATATCCGCCGGTGCAAGACGACGCTGGTCGGAGAGTTCGCACAAAATAACAGAAAAACGACGGATTTATTTCGCCGAGTACCAAGATAAACACACAGTTGTAATATTCAATTCTATCGTGATTTCACAAATAAAACAGTTTTTAATAAAGGCGCGATATGTTAAAGGTGAAATTTTGAATGAAACTGTGAATAATTTTGGATAATTAAAAAACTAGGAATGACAAAAATATCGCACAAATATTGAATATGTATAGTTCTTTAAATTTCTATTTATTTATTTTCTGGGGACAAAACATTATGATATCACAATATTAGTACAATTAAATGGGCCTTTAAACGTAATTTTGGTCAACTTGCCTGAATTTTTTATATAAGTTAGTTTGAGGTATATTATAACAATAAGTGACAGTAATTTTTTTCAACCCCTGGCCAGGGGTGAAAATATAGGGGTTTTTCAAGATCACTTAAAAGGAGTAAGAGTTAGAAAAAAAAGGTTCTTATAAAAGTTGTAGAACATAAGAATGATCTAATTTTTCTTGTACTATTAAAATTAATAGAGTTAGGGAGACTAGAAGTTGAGAGATGATTTCAGAAATTTAAAAAATCATAACAAGTACAAAAATGAATGAATTTTATAATTTCTTTTTCAATCTACTCTAAAAAATGTAAACTATATTTTCAGTTATAATATCACAAGAGCATAGAAAATATTCGATTATACTTCCGAGTCACGAGACGTATTCTGCGAAACACCACGACAGCGTAGCTGGAGTGGTGTTTTAAGGATATACGTCGAGTGAGGAGGGGTTAGTATAATCGAATATTTTCGTTTGCTCGAGTGGTATTCGATACGATTACATAATGATTAACTAACTTTATTGGTTACTAGTACGATTACATAATAAATTAACTAACTTTATTGGTTACTAGTGAAATTAAAAGTACAATTATTATAATAAATATTTGTTGTATTATCCTTAGAGGATGAATTTGAAGTGCTGGCGATAGTAGAATTGGCAGAATCTTGTTTGTTTCTCATCTTTTCAATACATAGTTCTTCAGAAGTTTGAGCAGAAAGCTTACAATTTCGCTGTTCACAAAATTCTGTAAACTGCTTCCAGACATATTTGTGCGTTTTTAAAGTATTTTGGGGAGTTAGATTCTCTATTTGTTGTTTGATTTCCAATTCAGAGCTTGAACCGAAGCGTTCCATTTTTTTTGACGTTTATTGACAAATGTTAAAATATCGTTACCATGACATAGTTCTCATTGTTGGAGGAGGCAAAACACCAAAACGGTTATACCACGTCGTCAAAAGTATAATCGCTTATCAATACATAGTAACTACGTAAAATTTGTAATTGCTATTGGCTAAATTTCTAATGAATTATATAATCAGAGAAATAGATATATTTTTTATTTTTAGTTAAAAAGTTATAATAATTTTAAAAAGAGAAAGTGATTTTTTATTTCTAAAAAAATATTTTAGAGTTAGATCATAAAAATTAACGATTAAAAACTGGAAATTGTTATAACTTTATTATTAAAAATTAAAAATATATCTATTTGTCCGAAAATAAAGTTTATATTTTTCAGAGTAGATTGAAAAAAAATTATAAAATTCATTCATTTTTCTGCATGTTATGATTTTTTTAAACAGATATCATTACTTAACTTCTAGCCACCCTAACTCTGTTAATTTTAATAAGGCAAGTTGATAATTGCGATTTAAAGGTCCATTAATTGGACTATTAGAATAACACCTAAGTTCGGACCCATATACTTTCCGAAACAGTTTCTAGGTGACTAAACGGTGACAAGTGAACAATCAAAATTACCAGAATTGAAAAAAAAGCAAAATAAACACAAAATATTTTGCTTGACTTACAAAAAAAATTCAGAACTGAAATCGATAATACACTGCTCAACAATAATTGAACTGGATACTTGTGATTATATAATTCATTAGAAATTTAGCCTATAGCAATTACAAATTTTACGTAGTTACTATGTATTGATAAGCGATTATACTCTTGACGACGTGGTATAACCGTTTTGGTGTTTCGCTTCCTCCAACAATGTGAACTATGTCATGGTAACGATAGTTTTAACATTTGTCAATTAACGTCAAAAAAAAATGGAACGCTTCGGTTCAAGCTCTGAATTATATAATCGTATCGAATACCACTCGAGCAAACGAAAATATTCGATTATACTAACCTCCTCACTCGACGTATATCCTTAAAACACCACTCCAGCTGCGCTGTCGTTGTGTTTCGCAGAATACGTCTCGTGACTCGAAAGTATAATCGAATATTTTCTATGCTCTTGTGATATTATAACTGATTATCTTGATATATTGATTAAAAAATATTGTTAAAATTATTTCATTGCATACTGACAATGGGGTCAATATTTATTGCTATGTTTTTTCTTTTCCTGTGTGGTCAACAATTTGAACATTTAATTTGATTTAAAAATGCGTAATCACAACAAATGGAATGATTTTTACACAACTTTTCTCACTGCCACGTATTTTAGTTCTTCTAACTAAAAGTTGGGGTGAGAAGCTTGTTTCTTTGTTAAAATGTTAAATTCACTCAAAATTCAACATCAAAATATTTTTCGCTCATAAATAACTTTAAATTTACTTAATGTTATTTTTTCCTGCGTTTAAAATGAATCGTTTTCGAGATAAAAGCGTAAACCATAAAAAATCCATCTTAGTACCAAGTACATACCGGAAAACAACCAACTGTCGTTCTCAGATGACCCAAATTTATTACTAACTGCATTTAATTTAAGAAACAAGTACACCTTTTTTCACTTAAAACAGTATAAAGTCTTTAAAAAACTAATATATAAGTCTATAATTTTTTCCGGGTGTTCCATCATTATGAGGGAAGTAAAATGGTGAACCTCAACATTTTGGTTATTTTTATAAGACCGTAGATGGTGAACTCACAAATAGTGTGAAGACTAAGTTTAGTTTCCTGAGTCACTAAGGGTAGGGGATGAATTTGTCTGAAGGGGCAGCAGATTAAAGGCAAAAAGAGAAAAAATTGACGTTCTTCTTTTTCTGAATTGATAGTTGGATTATAAAGGATTCTGTACAACTTTAATATTAAACAATAAAGCCACTGGTCATGCTACACCAGCTGCTTTCTGGTGTAATATTGTTCATGGATTTAAACGTTGCATTGTATGTAATGGAGTTAAACAATAAAGTCTAACTGTAAACCTATGCAGTTGTGTATTTGTACATCTACATATATAGAATATATCGTATATTATCAGATTTGCGAACCAAATCCTGTAACTGGGATTTAAGCCTGTTGCATACTCCCAAAGTAAATAAAGTATGCTCCTCATTGTCGTAAAATCACTTTCTTGGCTTTGACAGCTTCAAAATCGACTAGTTCTCGAGCCAGCATGAGACCATCGACTTGGTTTTTAACCGCAGTAAAATTTTCAAGTTATTACTGGTACATATTTCCAACTTAAAACTTAAAATGTCGGATAAATAGTCGCCTCGTCCTGACTCGTATTGATATTTATGGTCTGGTGCTGGTGCAAGTCTTTGTGTTAAAGAAGACGTACGGGGTCAAACTCTTTATGCTCGACATAATCACGATGATCCACATACTTAAAACTCTTTTATGGCTGTCACCATGAATAAAGCTTACTTTTATTATGAAAATATGTTGCTGGCGCTTCTCGTGCACTATTTTATATACATGAGAAGGAACCGAGCTTATTTTATACCGCATGGCTAAGTGTATTATTTAAAATCGATCTCGTCCACATTCCTTTCTAAAAGTCCGTGGAGCTAGAGGGAAATGTTAGGAGAGCCAAGATGTGTTTTGAACATCCTACGAATACTTCAGCGTATGTTTAATCAAAATGGGGCAGTTGGAGATGCGTTTCAACTTTATAAATTCCCAGCACAATATTTTAATTCAAATGGTAAACAGAATTTCTTTCAAAATAATAATTAATTTATGTCCTAATAGTACATTCATAACTAGAATTATAAAATCATTAAGAAAAAAACATGCTAGAAAATGTTTGCCTTAGAAGCCACATCCTGCTTGTACAGGGTCTCAGTTAATCACACTTTTCCCAAATTTAGTTGTATTTTATTTCATTAAAATGCAAATCTAGGTAAAGAGAAAAAATTCTAACCAGATATTATTCAATATATTACTATTAAAGTCTATGATGCATTTTTAATTTTAAGTCTTTTTTATTTATTTTACATGTGAGGGTACAAGATCATACAATCAAATAAAACATTTTTGACTTGCAATTTTATTGTACTTTTCTTTTTTACCAGATGTAGATTGAATTAAATACATAATGGGCATCTTCATATATACAAGCGCATGACTATTGACACTAATCAAATTATTATTATTAACGGGTAATGTAAACAATACAGGGCCTAAAATTATACCCTGACGTACACCATACTTAATTTCCTCCTATTCACTAAAATTGTTACCAATTTTGACGCACTGCTACACAGATCCCCTCTAAACTCATATTTATCATATTCATATATTCAATGTGTCGAATCATTTAGCCAATTCCAGAAACATGCATAGAGTAAGTAGTTTACTTATAGTCTAGGTTATGATAAATTAATTGTATCAATTTGGCTATAGCATCTGTAGTAATTTATTTAATTGAAAACCATATTATGTAGATATTATGTAGATTTTGGGTTTAATTTTGATATCATATCTTCTACTTCAGCCTTATCTATGTCTTCAAGATAAATTAATTAAGTTTCGTTTTTTACCTCTTTTGGTATATATAACATTTAGTGAATAAATTATGAAACTATAAATCCAATAAAAAGTAATACAGGGTGGGCTACCAGTAACGCCTCGTTGACTATGGCTGCATTTTAAAAATATTTTGAAATATACAGGGTGTCCAGGAAAAGTTCTGTATTTTTAAATGGAACACCCTGTATTTTACTGCATTTTTGAAAGCACTATAAAAATAGGTGAACTTTATTAAAGGTTCTGCATACCTAGGACTTACTGTTTGTGAGATATTTCAATTTTAGTGAAAATGCAGGCTTAGTGTGAAAATTTAATATTCGCAATAAAAAAATTATTTTTAGGAAGCAGCTTTGGAGAGTGCATTTTATATCCTTGATGTTATAAATTATTATATTTATCGTCACTTAGTATTGTACAGGGTATTCAAAAAACTGCTGCATACTTCTTTCAACTTTAAACAGCAATAACTTGGTTATTTTAAATGGGATACCTAGCGTAGCATATAGCATAGCATATTTTTACTTCGGGAGTTAGAAAATTTAAAACTTTTTCAACAAAATTCGATAAAAAACGAAACGGCACTAGTATCCCCAATACCGTTAGAGATAGATATAGGAAACCTATACAGAGTTTGAAAGCGTTTTAAATATCCTAACTCCCAAAGTAAAAATATACTGGGTGTCCCATTTAAAATAACCAAGTTATTGCTGTTTAAAGTTGAGAAAAGTATCCAGCAGTTTTTTGAACACCCTGGATAATACTAAGTGACGACAAATATAATAATTTATAACCTCAAGGATCTAAAATACTCTTTCCAAATATGCTTCCTTAAAATTATTTTTTATTGCTAATATTAAATTTCTATGCTAAGCCTGCATTTTCAGTAAATTTCAAATATCTCACAAACAATAAGTCCTAGATTTGCAGAACCTTTAATAAAGTTCACCTATTTATTTACGGTGCTTTCAAAATGCTGTAAAATTCGGGATGTTCCAAATACAGGGTGTTCCATTTAAAAATACATAACTTTGATATGGTACGCTTTTCCTGGACAACCTGTATATTTCAAAATATTTTTAATATGTAGACGTAATCAACCTACACATACCCATCTAAACAAGTTTCTATAACACTTGCCATTTGGACCCTAGCCACCGAGGCGTTACGGGTGGCCCACCCTGTATATTCTTAAATCCCTTTATTTCAAACTAGCGGCCTGTCCTGGCTTCGCACGGGTGGACATTTATTTTAAACATTTTAGGATATAAAAAATATAGCCTATGTTACTCAGGGATAATGTAGCATTGTAATGGTGAAAGAATTATCGAAATCCGTCCAGTAGTTTTTGAGTTTATTCATAACAAACATACATACAAACAAAAATACAAATCTTTCCTCTTTATAATATTACTATAGATATAGATATAGATATAGATATAGATAGTGACATAACCATAATAGTTGGACATATGGTACCGCGAAGTTTTTTTTATAGATATTGATATGTTCTTTAATATTGTAGGACATTTTTTTGTTCTATCATTCATAGTTTCCGCAGCGCATGCGATAAAAGACATTTTATGGCAATTTTTTTCATACTTTGGTTTGCATTATTGAAGTTTTAGTAGGGATCCCAATTTTTTTTCTAGTAAAAAATATAGCCTATGTTACTCAGGGATAATGTAGCATTCTAATGGTGAAAGAATTATCGAAATCCGTCCAGTAGTTTTTGAGTTTATTCGTAACAAACATACATATATACAAAAATACAAATCTTTCCTCTTTATAATACTAGCTTTTACCCGCGGCTTCGCTCGCAGAGTGATAGAAAATCTTTCGTAAAAAATATTTTTTTTTAATAAAAAATATCCTATGTTACTTCTAATACCTCCAAGAATATGTGTACAAAGTTTCATGATGGTCGGTTAAGTAGTTTTCGCGTGAAAGCGGAACAAACAAACTTACATTCACATTTATAATAGTAGGGATTATTATTAGTAGGCTTCGCTCGCGGGTAAATAAATATAGAAAATCTTTCGTCAAAAATATTTTTTTTTAATAAAAAGGTTATTATGTTACTTCTAATACCTCCAAGAATATGTGCACAAAGTTTCATGATGATCGGTTAAGTAGTTTTCGCGTGAAAGCATAACAAACAAACTTACATTCACATTTATAGTATTAGTAGGGATTATTATTAGTAGGCTTCGCTCGCGGGTAAATAAATATAGAAAATCTTTCGTCAAAAATATTTATTTTAATAAAAAGTATCCTATGTTACTTCTAATACCTCCAAGAATATGTTTATCAAGTTTCATGATGATCGGTTAAGTAGTTTTCGCGTGAAAGCGTAACAAACAAACTTACATTCGCATTTATAATATTAGTAGGGATTAGTATAGATAAATATTCACTATTTTTGCACGCGTCATTTTTATTTTTTTTTTCCATAAAAAATGACAACTTTGTTACTGATCACTCCTTTGGTTTTATTATCTCTTATAAATATCAAGTGATCTCAACATTTGTGGCTGTTATAAAGTCATTCCTGACAAACAAGGAACTTAGCGAGTCAGGCGATTCTCTAGACCGTTCTTCAGCCATTTTTGCTAAAAAGAGCGAACACGCTTTCGCTGAGAGTTGAAATTAACATCAATTTTTATTTTACGACAGCGACACGAAAAATAGCGACATAATTCGTGTTTTGAATACTGATACGCGTTCAACTGGGTTTGTAGCAGTTCCTTAAAACAAAATATATTACAGTTGTGACTGTTGACAGTTATTGTTCTTGCTTTACTTAGAATAAATTCCAAACGTTTTCGTTAAAACGCGTCATTGTAAAAGTACTCCGATCACTGTACATGAACTTTTTAATTTATATTGGATGAAAAAATAAGTTTCGTGCTTAAATAAAGATATTGCGGGTTTTCTTTTAGTAGCTTGAAATTCTAACAAATAAGTTTTTCATTAGGATCAAATCGGTAAATTCTTTTTAAAGCATATCCAAAATAAAAAATGTATATTAAAAACCCAGCGTTGTACAATATTATAAATTGTGTTTACAAGGTGTTAGAAGTTTGACTGCCTTAATTTTAACAGACGATAGAATACATTAAAATAAACAAAAATACCTTAGATGACATGGATCCTAAACTTAAGCATTTCCGAGAAAAAAATGATCAAAATCTCCAACTTGATGTACAAAAGTTCGATTAATTAAGGAATACTGACATAACTGCGTGCATAGAACACCATAATTTATCACTTTTTGAACTTCTTTATGCTTAATTCTAGAAAATAATTAGCGTTGTAATAAATTTAAAATTCGATAAAATTCATATCGAGCAATGTGGCAACGGCGCGGCAATTGACACGAGGTATTAACAGTCCAGCAACCAGCAATATGCAATTCAGTTGGTATCTGGAATTTGACCTTAACGGAGTGTTTTTTGCGTACTACTATTTCTTTTTCTTGAGGTGTTTCACCTTGCTTTTTTAAATGTTTACCATACGTGGTAATTTTCCTAAAATGTAAGCACAACACTATCTGCATACTACAAAATCGATACCTACATTTTATTTATTTAAAAACTGAAAAACAATTGTCTTGAAATTTACTAAATGTTTCACGATAATAGTAGATTTTTGTTATTTCAGGACAAGTCTGCCGCGTGCACACGTGGTCTACATCAGTCGTGTAGCGTTAAGTTAAGCGTTATTGTCACGTTGTGATGAAACTCCCTAAGATTAATACTCGCTGTATTATACCCCCGGAATATCTAACTTTTTTGTTCATTAATGATTACTCTCTCATGCTGAAGTAATGGCAGTCAAACTTCTTACACCCTGTATATGCATACTGAAATACCTCAAAACCCTTCGGACAGTTTTGTTTGTATCGGAAATACTTCGATATAGAAATCATTCCAATATCGTGTGAATATGTCAAAAACTCATTGTCATTAGTGGAATACCAAAGGTCAATGATAGAAGAAGGAAAGACCATTGTCCTTGGACACACTAGACAGTAGACTATTGACTTTTTGCATCAGAGTCATTGACATTTGTCCTCGAATTAACTGACCCTTGACCTGCAGAGTTACTGACTTCTATCACATGGGATCTTAAGTTTTTAGGTTCTCATAGTCTTTTCAAATATTTCCATACATTTGATGTACTTTAAGTCTTTCGGGGTAGGTACTTCGGCATATTTAGTTGTTTTTTAGATATTTTTAAGCTTTTCTCGTATTTTTAATGCCACTTGGTACGCATGTATTTCACAATGAATTCTAATGTTGGTTTGATACATTTTAGTGCTTTCTGGAGCCATTTAGATATATTTTGGCATGTTACATACAGACAATTTGCTGGTTTTTAAGTATTCTAATGTTTTTTTTGAGAACAATCAAGCGAAAAGTCAAAGGATAATCCAACAAAGAGTCAAAGTAGGACTAAATTATTAAAATTTTGAACTTATTTAGCATTTACAAAATTTTTAAATTAAAATAAAAAAAATTGTGTAATGTATTGTATTATCTCATACAGAAATAATGACTATTAATAAATAAGATCATCTGACTTCTAATCTACCATTTTTTAAATTTCTATGACTAAAATCATGGCAAATGTTGTTTCATATTTTGAAATGTTTACCACCAACTGTTCTGTTCTATCCAGAGTTGCAAATTTTATTGGGAAATACAGCGGCATGGGAAGAATTATCAATGCATAAGATCAAATATTACAGTTATATTCGGTTTCTAGGTGCAGCACATTTGAATATAATGCATATTTTATTTCCTGCATCCAAGAAATGTACAATAGATAATAAATCACAGTGACGCTAATTCAAAATCCATTTCGATGTTTGCTTCTGTTGGATATTGCATCGCTGCACTGAAATATTAGGCATCGTACTGAACGAGATTTATACAGATCTGGATCAGTATTAAATACAAAAAATGATAAGATGTTTTAGTGATGATCATGTAGTTGTAAGATGAATAATATTAAAAAAAGAATTTCTTTTAACCAATGTTATTACTATTAAGCTGTCCTACAATTAAACACGCCCTTCATATTAACTTCATAGTCCTTGCATTCTTCCTAACCAGGAAAGAATATTAGAGTAAATATAACTTTGAGGTATGAAACCTTCAAAATATTGTTACAAACCTCAAATTTTTATAAATTTTCAACGTTAATTATATTACTTAACTTAGCGTAGCTTCCATTTAGTATTTATTGCAATTCCTGATTTTGATGTTTCTTTATCGCTTCATTATCAGCAAAATAACAATTTTTAAAATAAATTAGAAAGGTAGAAGTTAGTAGAAACCTTCAACATATTATTAAAATTCATTTTACTGTATCATCAGTGATGTAGACGAAACGCAATTCTGCTTAGAGGTTTTACTACCACGAGCATAGCGATATATCGTACATATGCTGTGGAGCTATGTCCATTTATTGCTAGGGCCGTATAAAACTCTGTAGTAGTTATGTTCGCTATGTTAAAAATATAAATAAATAAATTCATTGGGAATTTTCTACACATACTGCAAACAGATTAAACATATTGCGTAATATTGACTGTTTTATTGCGCATAGTGAACGTACATAGCTAAAATAGTGCTCTATATGACCTTAGAATAAAGACAATGATTGCTATTTTTGATATTCATGGACACAACCAACAGGGCAGTCTCTGTGAGCATAATATTGACTTTTAATGTGTATAGCGAATTTAGTAATCAGGCTACTTTTAATACACACAGTGAGTCGAGCGAACAAAGCTAGCACGATTGTTATGTGGCCGTAATATTGGCTATTATAACACATATAGCGAACATAGAGCATGCTCTATGTGTAGTCTGTGTGACTCTTGCGTAGGTAACATGTTACTTAGCAGCATAGCGCTCTGCGTGACGCTAACATGGTGACACACATATCGAGTATAACAGACATAGCGCTCTGTGCGATCGTAATATTGACTGTTTTAAAGCATATAGCGAACATTACTATGTTCGCTATATTACTATGAGCATATCGCTCTGTGTGATCCTAGCATATAGTACAGCAAACAAAGCTGTCGCTTTGCCAGCTCCGCGTAGTAGAAATATTAGCTGTATGGTCGTAATAATTTCTGTTTTAACGTCTGTCGTGTACAGAATAGTATAGCACTTTATGTAACCCTAAGCATAAGACAGTGATGGATACTTTTGGTATACAGAGCGAGTATAGCAAATAGTGGAATGGCATTGTCTGTGGCCATAATACTGGCTGTTACAACATGTATTACGAACATAGTATCATAGCGCTCTGCGTGACTATAGCATTTAACTATGGCATCTATTTTTAGTAAATAGACCTATAATAATTATAAAATGTTTCCGTTACCGGTTACGAGTGGATTTTCTTTACATTTTGTTTGTTTAGACGAGTCTCTTGCGCGCCGTCGAAACCCGGAAATCAGAATTCCTCTCCAGATAAACGCTGAAATATAATGCGGAGGGTGCACTGTGCACAGCACAATCATTCCTATTCAAGTAATGCCATTAACTTCAGCTTAGCAATAAAACTATCAGGAATTTACGGAAAAGAATTTAATATTTATGAGTGTTGTTTGGATGTCTCTGGGCGGGCGAATGGAATATGTATGTATATACAGTCTGTGTGCGGCACAAAAGAAGAGCTAAATCGATGGGAATAAAGTAATAACGCAGAATAGATACATATCCCAGTCCATCACGCTGACTTTTCAAGAAATTCAATAAGACCCATTCGGATCCGCGAAGACGAATGCGGGCTTAGGCCTCCTGCAGCCTCCCGCTCCTCCGACATATATTGCTCTTCAAAAGAGCGGTACAGTGTGTTCCAATTTCGGTACACTCCCTCTCGTAAATTATATTTATTGCCGAGCTCATTCCTAATAAATATTTGAGTGGGGCCTATTTCGAACATAAAAACGACAGTGGGATTTGTTGCAGAACGCCAAAACTGCGCTATGCGTCGAATAAATAACTCTCTACGCCCCTTTATAGAAAATAGCTATCCGAAAAACAACGAAAAAGTTCATTTCTTGTTTTTTTTATCAAGCACAATATTGTTGCTTCCATCTTCCACACGAATTTCTCAAATGTATCCAGTGAAACTGAAATAAAACGTTTGTTCTGCAAATTGAATTGGAATAGATAGTTTCAAATTGACAGATGTATTGCTTAAAATATCAAAAAAGAAGGAAGATATACGTTATCTATAACAATGTTGAGTGCACACTAACTCGAATGGTATTAGTTAATTATGTTCGCTAACAATGTCAACAAACAATGTTAGGAAAGTAAAGCAAGACGTTATTTCCATCTTCTACAAAATTTTGACTGAGACTCAAAAAATATTTAATTGTCGCAATTAACAAGAGCAGAAAGTTTCAAATTGGCAGCACCTAAATGTTATCTATGAACAATGTTAGCAAAGCGAAGCAATTCGTTGTTATTTCCATCTCCTATTCCAATTTCTTTAGTCTCAAAAACTTAAACTGGAATAATCTTTACTTCTGCCAAATAACAGGAGCAGGATGTTTCAGATTAACAGAAGCATTGCTTAAAACATTAAGAAATTGATGAACATGTTCCCTTTCTGTAATAAAGACGGGTTACGCTGACGTGAACAGTGTAGTCTAACTATGTTCGCTAACAACGTTTACGAACAACGTTAGCAAAGACAAGCATGGCTTCGTCACTTCTATCTTCGCCAGCAACTTCAAAAATTTAAACTGAAATTGAAAAAAATCTTCACGTTCGCAAATTAACATGAATAGAAATTTTCAAATTGACAGAAGAATGCTTAAATATTAAAACATTGATAGACTTGTTCATTATCTACAGTAAAACCGGGTTCACACTGACGTGAGTGTTGTCTAACTATGTTCGCAAACAGCCTTTACGAACGATTGATTGCTAGCAAAGACAAGCGTTACGTCGTTACCTCCATCTTAAACTCAAATAATTTAAGAATAAATAAATCGTTACTTCTGGAAAGTAACAGGAATTAAAGTTTCAAATTGACATATGTACTGCTTAAAATATTAAATAATAATTGCCGAACATATTGGTTATTTATGACAGATTGGGGTTTAAATTGAAGTACAACAGTAAATGCTAACAATGTTTACGAACAAAATTAGCAATGTTTAAATTTTAAATCACGAATTTATAGTAACATTTGCAACCTACTAACATTGTTCGTTAACAAAATTCATGTTCATGCTAATGTGAACAATATTAACTAGCTCTGTTCGCTAACAGTGTTCACAAACAATATCAGGAAAGTTCTAATTTTCACGGCTAATACAAAACTAAACTGTTCGGTAACAAAATTCAGTTTAGGTTAAATACTTTTCTGGATCTTTTTTTATGAAGGTACTATGTGTAGTAGACACAAATTAAATATTAGAATGCATGTGGAATATAAAGAAGAAATATATAAATGCAATAAAGGAAAAAGGTTTGGTATGACAATGAATAAATTGAAAATAAAATGAAATCCCTTCTAGTGACGTATACCTTAGAGAAAACGATATTGATTCCAAAGAGGGAGTGATCTAGTTAGCTAATATTAACAAGTTTATCTATTAAGTTACTTCTTAAACATAATTTAGGGACATTTTTAGAATTAATTTGAAGTAGCCTTTAAAATGCCGTAAAATTAAACATTAAATTAAACAAAATAATATCAAAAATAGAATAATTGAATAAGCCATGTTTGCTGTAGTCTTTAAAGCATCAATTGATCTTTGACACTTCGTGAATAATTTTTGAAATATTTGTTTTGAACTTTTCTAGGGATGTATCATATTTTGAAAAGAATATTAGATTTTCCCGAATGGATACCAGATTATTTATCTAAGATCTATCACCTGATTGTTTTGAAAAGACAAAATTCTACATGTCATTTCTAGATCATAGAAATAACAACAATCCTTGATGTGTTATTTGCTTTCACTTAATCCTTCACTAAGTTTAAGCTATTATGGTAGCAGTTACTTAATTTACAAGCTTGCACCTACCACAATAAAGTAAAACAATTACCTTAGTAAAACAAATGGTACAATGGTACTGTAATTCTACTAAGCTTCTTAAAAGTATCAAGACGATATTCATATTCATATCCAACATTTATTAAATACACGGTCGCAATATCGAAGTAACGTGTCGTTTTAATGTTGAATGCTGTAATAATGTCGTTTGAATATCTTGTAACATGTTGGGGATATGATCTTATCTAAAGATAGTATATTCTAGTACAAAGATTTGATTTAATCTACTAGATTGATAGAATAAAATAAAATCGTTAGAGCTTTTAAAACACGATAAAAATGTAAAAAAGGCAAAAAGATCCCTAAAATGGCAATTATGTAGTTTCTTTCTAGTTTTCTATGTCTTAATAAGTCCTATTAAAAAGTTTTTTTATTTCAGAAATATATTAATCAAATTTAAACGAGAAATTTTGAAAAAGAATTATCGCATAGAGAACAAAAATTGCAGACCTACTGTTTACAATTTGATATGAATGAAAAACAGTGTTCAGCCAACATTTTTTGTGGAGAATGAACGTGTAAAAGAGGACATCAGATAACTAAATAGTGGAAATACCAAAAATTCATTAAAAACTACTAGAACGGCACGCGAACATTATCGTCCATTAGCGTTGGTAATAGCCCTAATAAATTATAGCAATATAAATACCTTTTTGGCTCGAGATAAGAGGCGCGGCTATTAAATAATGAAGTTTGGGTTGTGCCATGCTTTTTCTAGTCATGTACGATATATTTCGTGAAAAGAATTTCCGGAAGTAAGAATATAAATATAAATAACCATTAATTGTACTGATAAGGATTCTTAAGTTCAAAATCATGAAAGGCAACTCTCCTAAGGAACTTTCTCCAGATACTAATTAAAATATATGTGTATATAATTTTTATTTCAAATTTTTGTATATTTATATGCATATGTTGTTATAGAATAAATCAACTTTTAGTTGTTTTGATTTTATAAATATTGTTATTGTTAACATAACTCATTAAATGAGTTTCTTGTATTTCAAAATTTTAATTTTTTCAATTCCAACGGATTTTTTTTCCACCGTTGTTATAAAAGATTTTTTTAAACTAATAATTTTTCAAATCAGCATCGACTCGGTTTATCACCTCTAGACCTTATCACTTTCCATGTCAAGGAGCGTCATTCTAAAAAAAATCTCGGATCCAACCAGGATCATTTATTTCCAATTAACTCAAAAGAACTTTAGAATGTTTTACTTCACCTTGAAAAATGTGAAAATTTTTCTTTCTCGTTCTTAAATTCAAAAATATGTAGCCTGCATAAGTTTCTGTTTGACTTTGGAATAATTTCCTTGAAATATTAAAATCCCATGAATAATATTTTCTGATGTAGATGATGTTTGCTTTCAAACTTTTGCTCAGTGGCAAGCAAAAACGCTTCATTAACGTTTGACTTTGTTTACGGGTTAACGCATGCCTGGAATATAGAATCTAGTTTATTACAAAATTGATTTACACTGTAAAAAAATCGGTGTGAGTGAAAGCAACAAAGGTACTGAGTGAAATTTGCACCAATATTGAGTACTTTGAGTACTCAAAACTGAGTACTTTCACTCAAATATAAGTACCCGTTGAATAAATTTTGCAGGTAAACTAGTTTTTGGTGCACTTGTAGCTAAATCGGAGTAAATGTCCTCATTATTGAGTGATCCCACCCCTATTGTATGGTTGTCGTGGGTTGTCTTTGTCTATTCCCATTAGGTCATCTCGTGGCGTAGTGTGTGGCGTGTAGTGCTGGACAAATGTCCCGATTAATATTTGGTTAAATAAATCTATAGTATACCTGTAAAGTATAATTTAGGTTATGGCAATCTATTCGCCCGATCAAGTCCTTTAATCGAGACCTAAAATATTGTCTCTAAAAAAGCTTAGTAGTGTATGACTTTAATATAATGATATTTAAATAAAAATTTAAAGAGGTGCTAAGCCACTCCAGATATTAATGAAATGGAAGCTGCGGCGACTAATGCGGGGGAGCTCTGAGGCGCCGCCCCCTTGGAAATTTTCATAGAACAAAATTACTCAATAATAGTTAAATTTAAATAATGTTAGTGAAAAAGTAAGCCTAACAAATGGTTTCGCATACTCAGAATAGAGTCAAGAGTCACTCACTTGTTAGCAGAAACCCAGATTTGAGTAAAATTCACTCACTTCTGTTGCAATAATTTCATTCATAAAATTTTAGTTGTACTCATATTAATAGAGTGAAAATTGCACTCAATGAGGTGTGGACAGAAATTGATACATTAATGAGTAAAATTGAGTGGATTTGAGCGAATTTTTTTTAATGTACTGCAGTATCAAAACCAATAAATTCATTTAAAAAGCCCCAGTTGACAAATAAATACTTCAGTTCAAACCAACGACCTCAATTCAAACGAAAGCAACAAAGTGCGGTAGCTAGATGTAATTTCTTCTGCATACGGGTGTCTGTTCCATCCAGTTATGTCTAAATATAGTCGCATATCCCGGCGACGCAAGCCAAAGTACGAAGCCACACAACCTCGGGGGTTTTAAGAAAATTGGAAGGAAGTGAGTGCGTATATATCCATAACGTTCCCGGATTAAATGGATTTATTCCGGGTAGTTTATTTAAAGTTCCTCTCAAATTCATATATTAGTGCTCGGAATGCAGAACCGAAACTTATTTTTATACGCGGGGCGAATGTTAAGCAAGACATCCGAGTTTCTAGACAGTTTGATGTAGTGTTTCGGTCAGGTAAGATGCTTTCCCATACGGGTGGAATTTATTTATTTTGGGAAAGTATTTGACGTCGGCATTATCCTACGCATCTCTATCCATCTTAAATAAATCACCTAAGTTTGGGAATCGATACAGCACGTACATTTTTACTACGAACCCGAGCGAACTTTATGTGTGAAATTTAACATGTTGCACGAGCTCACCCTGAAAGTGAAGTTATCGTGCAAGCGACGAGGTTGCCCCGCATTACACGTACAGGTCTCGATAAATTTACCTCGTTCTACATTCTATATTGCACATAAACCGAAATTAAATGTAACGATTTTTTTATTCTAACAATTTAATGTATATATATATTAATCGATACATTTAATGTATCGATATAACGTACTAATATGCCGTCCCCTCCTCCGCACAAGTCTTCAGTTTTGGACCAATCTTATGAACAGTGACAGAGATGTTACTGTTGCTATTCAAATTAATGAAACAGTCTACACACTTGTTTGTTGGACCTTTTTAAATGGTCAGATATACATATAAATCTAATTTTCCTCAGTTGTGGGGGGGGGGGTGTTTAAGAGCACAAATAAAACAAAATGCTTATTTATTGAGAGATATCAAACACTTTTAAATATTTAATTCAAAACAGTCAGTCGAGAATTATGTGAGATTGATGGACATGTGATAAAATTTGACATCGTTTTACTGCCAAAGAAAGTAAGTTGAGGAGTAGTAATGGTATTTTGGTATTGTAATTATGGAGTTTACTTTCCAAGAGTATGCTGATATGCACTTAATTTATGGAGAAACAAGAGGTAATGCGAGTGCAGCTATTCGACTGTATGCGGAACGATATTCCAATAGATTATCACACTATACCACATTTTTTGCTGCTGGTCAATATTTATACGGGAAAGTGGTTTATTTAATAGGCCAGGGAAAAGAGTTGGGAAATGACCATTTCGCGACTTTTTGTTTCGGCAAGCTAAATTTATCACTATAGATGCTAAATATTATGTACAATAACATATTAGTTTCCACGGTCATAAAAATGGCTGGTTAATTGTATAATTTTTACGTAAATTCACGTTTTTCGCTTATAACTTTTTTCCGTTCATTTCCACGAGAAAACACTAAAGTACTCTTTTTTTCTTCTTCAAAAGACCTACAAAACAAAATAGAAAATTATGATTATTTAAAAAACTTTCGATATGCATGCCTCCTACTTCTTATCTTTTCCTAACTTCCCTTGTAGCTTTTAAACAACGTTTCCCTTGAAAGATTGTCACAAACATGTCCAATCTTTTGCTTTAAATGCTCCAAACTTCTCGTGGGTCTTATATACCAGATTTTTTAATGTTCCCCATAAAAAATAGTCTAGGGGCGTTAAGTCTGGAGACTTTCAAGCTCATTTTACAAGCCCATTAATTCCTATTCACTCAGTTCTGAAAGTATTTTTTAAATAGTCTGTAATTCTTTTAGTTTTATGTGGAGGAGCACCATCGTGTTGCAACCACATATTCAACCTGAGCTGCAGTAGCACATATTCAAGCAGTGCTGGAAGCTCCTCTCGCAAAAACTGTAAATAGCTATTAGCGTTCAATACATTTTCATAAAAGTATGGACCAATTAAATGCATTTCAGTAATGCCACACCAAACATTTATTTATTCCATAATGGCCCTGATTTTGAATGGGATTAACATAGTGTGGATTTTCAGTGGCCCAGTAATGTTCGTTTCTTTTATTTGGCTTGCCATTACTTATAAAACGACTCTCATCGGTCCAAAGAATCTGTTGTAAGAGTCTATTATCTATTTCCAAATTCACGTGCTCCAAGTTATTTAGCCTACAGTCATGGAAGCATTGGAGCTCAAAATTCTTTGCACAGATCTTCTTTTTAAATTTAATGCAAAAGTGGACTGTCGTATAGAATTTCTAGGATTTTCCTCAAAATATTGTAATATCCTAGCTACGGTAATATCGTTACACACTGAATTTGAAATTCCTTTCCCTTTTCTTGATGAAAATGCATTTTCATTAGCAAAATTCATTCTAATCTGGCAAATATTTTTGAGTTAACAGCTTGACGCTCTGGATATCTCTCATGATATAAGTTAGCAGTCTTCTGGCATATTTTTGACATTCATCATAAATTGAAATCATGTCAACTTTTTCACTGTTTGTGAACATTTTTTAAATTTTAGCAACCACTTACTAGTTTGTTTATCATGCAAGAAATAACGTTTGATAGAAACTAATATGTGTGTTTCTTAATAACGTGCTAATATTTAAGGAGGTTATTCTTGGGTCCACTTTAAGAAAAAAACATATGTCCTATAAGTCTTAACTTTTGAACTACAGGGTGTTAAAGATTTATGAAATTTTTTTTTATGAAAACTGATATTACCCTAGATATTTTGTCAAATTTGGTACACGGCTTCTATTCATTGAGATGTATTTTCTGATGTACAAACAATTTTATTATTTTTGCCAGTGGCGTCTGTACAGGTTTTGTATTGAATATTTTTGAAGAAAAATATGTTACGCAAGGGTAAATGTATGCAAATTACTGTAATTTCATAATTTCAATGTTTAAAAGTTATTATCTTAAATAAATTATTGTTCAAAGTTACACAACATTTTTTTCTCGTAAGTGGTCCAATAAGATGCAAATGAATGAATTTTATTTTTTTATGCGAATACCGTACGTCAAACGAAAAAAATTGAAGACACCACATTTGCTCGGAAAGGAATGAAGATTTCAAAAATGATTTTTACTAAAAGAAAAAGTAGTGGCGTAACATATTTTTCTTCAAAAACATTCGATACAGAACCTGTACAGACGCCACTGACTAAAATAATAAAGTTGTTTGTACATCATAAAATGCATCTCGATGAATAGAAGGCGTGTACCAAATTTGAAAAAATATCTAGGGTTGGTAATATCAAAGTTATAAAAAAATGTTTTTTTCATAAAACTTTGGCACCCTGTAGTTTAAAAGTTACGACTATTAGGACATATGTTCATATGAAGTTTTTTCTTTAAAATGGACCAAAGAATAACCTCCTTAAATATTAGCACGTTATTAAGAAACACCCTGTATAAACAGACTTGTAACGGCAGTTTCAGCCATTGTTTTCACAGCAATGTTGATTAAATCATGACTAATTCCAATACAATATGATACATTTTTGTATAATGTTTGTTATTGTAACTTTTTAAGGAGAAGGGATAGAGAAAACTTTCTGCATAAAAAATGTTCATAAAAATAGATAATTTTAGTTATTTTAAAAAATGGGTGTATGTTCATGGAAAAAAAAGTTGGGTCATTTTTTTTATTTTCTGAATTTTGAAAAACATGTTTTTCAAGTGCAAAACTGACTTTAGCGAGTCCCTATTCACACCATCTAAACAGATTTTTACTATCGTTTTTCGTTTGTCTGTTATGGGCCCGAGACGCGAACTTTGGGACACCCTGTACATAAGTCTAATTGAATCTTGGTAATTATTTTGAACTTTTTTTTAAATCAATTTTTTATTTGGGTAAGTAAAAACAATTGTATCAGGTACATTCATTTGTGGAGAAATAAGAACTACAGTTGAAATTGAATAGAATGTCTACAGATGGGTTTTTTACAAATTGGACATAACTTTTTTTTAGATTTCAATACCTTGTGCCTCAGCGTTTGTGGACATACAATTATTATAGAAATTTCTTTTTGATAATTCATGAGCATTAAAGTTATTAAGTACCTATTTTACTTATAACTATCATAATTTATATATTTCATTTATTCCTATCATTCTTGTTTATTAATGGATAGTTAAAAAATAATAACAAATTAAAAAATATGATTTATGTTACGCTAAATAATAGCAACTCGTATCTCTGTTAAAGAAATCACCCGGAATATAATAACACATGTATACTTCAAGCGTACAACGTACCAAATATAATATGGCCCATGTCAGAATTTGCTATTCCGCCCGCAGAAAAAACGCATTTGTTCAATTTTACATCGGAATGAAATAAGACGATTGAATGGAGACATAACTCGATTTAGCCATAACACCTCAATTTCTACATGTTGTGATTTCGTTATAGCATTTTCCGCCTTGGCGTACAAGTCACTAGCATTTTAAGGAAAGTACCTATAATTCGCCGAGAGTGATTTTATATTGTAGCTTTCAGCGCCTTCTCACGTCGTTATGTGTGTATATTGCATTTTAAATCCACGTTACATAACGTGGACTGCGCGAAAGAACCAGAATAGTGTGTTTTTTTTCTCGTAGACCGAACAGACCTCGTCGGTTCCGATCGGTAGAGTGAGGGTGAAATTTAATCAAAAGTATTACCGTCCAAATAAATATGAAGTCAAACAGCTCGTGCTTCACGCAATACGCCGGAATATATATACAGGGTGGTCCCGAGGTAATGGGCCAAAATTCATGGGTAGATTCCCCAAGCAAAAATATTGCGATTTAGCGAAACTTATCTTAGTCCAAAAGTTGATAGTTAAAGAGATACAGGGTGTTAAATGTAAAATATTATTTCAGTTTTTTTTCATTTATTCCTTAACAAATGCAAATATTCTCACAAAATTTTGGGGTTTGGAGTTCTTTGGATAGGGGAATTGAAATCTATTCACATTTTGGTTAAAGTTCATAGAGGGCGCTAGCTGCAGTAGATTGAAGGTGTTAAAAACTACATAACTTTTTTGTACTTTAAGATATCTCATGTTTGGTATCAAATTCTTATTTTCCAACTTTTTCTACACAAAAAAGGTATACTTTGTGAAAGTAGCTATCTCGTACTGTTTTCGAGATATTTGGCTTTGAAACTTCCAATGCCGTTGCATAAAAATACAATTAAGTACCTACAGGTATTATTAATTTAGCGGTAACGTTTCTTAAGTAGGATCTGGACGAAAATAAATAATTGACGTTTTCCACTTGTTTTATTGCTGTCATTTGTTTGCTAATTTCTATTAAGTATTATTTGTACCTAATTAAAATTACATATTAGCTTACAATTTAAATTGTATACTCGTAACATAAATGTGAGATAGAATGGCGAGATTTTCGTTTTTGGAATTACCCACATGAAATCAGTTGTTTATGGAGAAACTATAAATACCTGAAAAGAACTTTAGCAGCTGGTTTTAAATGCTGCAAAGTCATATCGCGTTAACGATTTAGACTTTAAAATAAAACATCTTTAATAACCGCGTTGATAAATGTATTGAAGTTAGAGGTGGACATTTTGAACAATTATTGTCAAAAAGGCATATTTTCTACTAATGTTTACTATTTTACTGTTCATTACAATTTTTAATTCTAAATAAACCCTTGTTTTTGACATTTCTGTACTCGACTTTTTTGTATCANATAGCATTCATTTCTGTTTTTTAAAATTGTGTTTTTTTTTACTAAAGTGATAACAAATCGCCAAAAATCAATGTAACGCAAGAAATACTAAATTTATACCATTGGCGTACTTAACTCGAATTTTTACCGTTACTAATTGTTTGTACATAAGTTTCAACTTTAAAATCAGAATTCTTAATAAGTATTGGACGGAATTATAAAATTTAAAGTCTGTTGTAAAAAGAATTGTAAGAGCTTTCAAAATAAATATTACTGCATCCCCAATGCCATTTAAATATTTTGGGGTGATGCTTACCTTTGCTTGGGGGTGAAAGTGGCGGAGTCAAAAATACCAGCAAAGAGTGTGCCCCTTTAATCTAAAATCGACGGGTCTGAGCGTTTTTCTACAATCTTGAGACTGTTCCTGAAAATTTCTCTATTTCGTTTTCATTTGGCCACCCTGTATATAATTGCGACACGAGAAAAAAATGTATTGTTCTGTATGTCAAACCTTTGTTTTGTCGTGTAGACATTATTATACGGTTTTAATTTTTAATACAGATCCTTCCATGAGATTATTAAAAAGTGATTTAACATGCCTTGATTAAAATCTAATTTTAATCCAATTTAAAGACACGCCAAACTGTAATTGTGCCTTATTTTTAAACACATTTAAAAATAATTACTGATTTAATAGTATAAATTATGAATGGGTGTTAAAAATGTATTGTGTGGTTGCAAGGATATTGTACCACATTGCCACCTATATTTTTTCTAGTTTAGAAAAAAATGCAAAAAGTTGTGTGACAATTTTCATGCTGTAAAAATAATTGAAGGACATTTAGAATAAAATTAATTGCTTCTGCCAAAAAAAGTTTTGTTGTTCTTAGTTTTAAAAGTCATGTTGATAAAAATCAAAGATATACAGGGTGTATCTAAATCACACCGAAAAAATGTAAGAGGCGATTCACTGATGAAAATTAATAGGGGTCTTTGGTAAAAAATTTTTTAATATACTTATCTGAGAAGTTACGCCTCTCCAAAAATTTAAAAAAAAAATTGTTTTTCTTTTTTATCCTCCATGTAAGTATATCAAGTCAAAGAAACCAAACTTGTTGAACATTATCTGTCAAAAAAACTACACTTTTTTAAATTTTTTAGTGTAACGGTTGAAATAATGAACCCCTATGACATTTTTTCTTATAATTTATTTCGATAAAATTTTTTCCTTTTAAAAAATATGTCTAAAAAGCCCCATTCGTTTACTAACTTTTTGATCCCTTCTGTTTTTTCGAAAAGTTAAGGATTTATGAGAAAAAAATAAATGAATTGCAATGCATTTTTAAAAAGATGAGCTGTTTAACGCGAGTGTATTTTGCCGAAAGATCTAGTAGCCTGTTTCTTGCAATGGAATCCACAGAAACAAATGTCAGTGTCATTTATTGTTAATGTTTCTTCTTTGGTTTCTTTAGCTTGATATACATGGAAGATAAAAAAAATTATACCAAAGACCCCTACTAATTTCGCCCCTTGCAATTTGTCGGTGTTATTTAGATAAGTACACCCTGTATAGGCAACTTTTATATTTTTAGAAAAGTAAAATCGATTCAAATAACAATTCTTTATTATTTTCGGAAAGTGAGGTATCTACTATCCTGAAAAACCGAAGTAGTCAATTATTTAAAACTTTTGTAACTCCGGAACAGTTTATAATAAGGTTACGATGAAAACAGAGGTTAATAGATCATTATAGTTTTACGTAGAATCAATTTCATGGCTATCATAATTTATGAGACATAAATAACATAAATTAAACACGTTTTAAAACAGAATTAAATGTTGCCCTTCCTTCAATTCAATCAATATTTAATATTTGACCCCTCACCTTTTTGAAGAAGAAATCAGTTCTCGTTATATATAGGGAGTATATCTACAGAGTGATCACCAAAGATGATAGATTCAGCTATAACTTAGTCTTCTTGATATCAAAAACATAAAAACATAGCATCCCACATCCTATATAAGTAGGTACGTACATTTTATGTCTGCTATGTACAAATTATAGATATATTTGAAATGTACCTTCGTAAATCAAAGTAGATTTTTGAACGTATTACTGATAAAAAAATTACTCTTAAAGTAATGTTTAATCCGTATATTGGTGTTATTTTCGTATTTATAATTTCTTCAAACGAGTAATTCTTGGATATTTAGTCGTCATCCAGAGGAAGTATTAAAAACATACACGAAGAACAAGTTATTTGTATTTGTACTTGAAATATTGAATTATATTTTACAAACTAAAGTTAATATATAGGACGACATATATAGGAAAATACATGAAATACAAAGTTTTAAATGTTTTTGCCCATATGGTAAATACTATTTTTATGTGATTTATTCATATTATATTATGTCTAAGTATGTAGTTGTTTGTACCTTAGTAATCATTACCCCGAAGAATAACTAGATACTAATAATTTTGTTATCATCGAGAAAATAAATTTTCTCTTATTGGATCTTGTGTTCCATGCACTGACATTTTTGTCTGTCGATTGTCAATAATTTTATGTTTTTCAGAGTTGTTTTTTTGAAGTAACGATAGTATATGTTTATTTTTCCACATAAACTGTAGTTTCTGAGATCAGTAGGCAAATATTTACTGCATAGTAAAGTTTATTGTATAAATTAGTTATATAAAATAATAATGAAACGCAGAAAGCATCTACCATTGGCAACAGCTTTTAAGAACAGGACGGTGCTCCTCCGCTTTATGCGTCAATTGTCCGACAGTATTTGGACCAACGATTTCTACGGAATTGGATTGGGAGAAGAGGCAGCATTGAGTAGCCTCCACGATCACCGGATTTATCTCTCCTTGATTTCTTTTTGTGGGGATACCTAAAAAGTAAAATCTATAAAACACAACCAGCGTCGCTGGAAGATTTGCATCAAAGAATCGTCGACAAATGCCGTCCAATCACTCCGGAAATGCTTCGGAATGTGCGCGAACGTTTCGAACAAAATCTTTATTCTTATATGGAAGCGGGCGGTCATCAGTTTGAACATTCAATCAACTAAGTAGTAAGTAAGCAACTAAACATAATTTAAATTTTAAAATGTAAATTTTTTTCAAAGTATGGGGCGGAATTATAAAATTTAAAGTCTGTTGTAAAGAGAATTGTAAGAGCTTTCAAAAGAAATATTACTCAACCCCCAATGCCATTTAAACGTTTTGGGGTGATGCTTAACCTTGCTTGGAGGTGAAAGTGGCGGAGTCAATAATACCAGCACAGAATGTCCCCCTTTAATCTAAAATCGACGGGTCTGAGCGTTTTTCTACAATCTTGAGGCAGTTTCTGAAAATGTCTCTATTTCGTTTTCATTTGGCCACCCTGTATATAATTGCGACACGAGAAAAAATGTGTTGTTCTGTATATCAAACCTTTGTTTTGTCGTGTAGACATTATTATACGGTTTTAATTTTTAATACAGATCCTTCCATGAGATTACTAAAAAGTGATTTAACATGCCTTGATTAAAATCTAATTTTAATCCAATTTAAAGACACGCGAAACTGTAATTGTGCCTTATTTTTAAACACGTTTAAAAATAATTACTGATTTAATAGTATAAATTATGAATGGGTGTTAAAAATGTATTGTGTGGTTGAAAGGATATTGTACCACATTGCCACCTATATTTTTTCTAGTTTAGAAAAAAATGCAAAAAGTTGTGTGACAATTTTCATGCTGTAAAAATAATTGAAGGACATTTAGAATAAAATTAATTGCTTCTGCCAAAAAAAGTTTTGTTGTTCTTAGTTTTAAAAGTCATGTTGATAAAAATCAAAGATATACAGGGTGTATCTAAATCACACCGAAAAAATGTAAGAGGCGATTCACTGATGAAAATTAATAGGGGTCTTTGGTAAAAAATTTTTTAATATACTTATCTGAGAAGTTACGCCTCTCCAAAAATTTAAAAAAAAAATTGTTTTTCTTTTTTATCCTCCATGTAAGTATATCAAGCCAAAGAAACCAAACTTGTTGAACATTATCTGTCAAAAAAACTACACTTTTTGAAATTTTTTCAACTTTGAAGTGTAACGGTTGAAATAATCAACCCCTATGACATGTTTTCTTATAATTTATTTCGATAAAATGTTTTCCTTTTAAAAAATATGTCTAAAAAGCCCCATTCGTTTACTAACTTTTTGATCCCTTCAAGTTTTTTCGAAAAGTTAAGGATTTATGAGAAAAAAATAAATGAATTGCAATGCATTTTTAAAAAGATGAGCTGTTTAACGCTAGTGTATTTTGCCGAAAGATCTAGTAGCCTGTTCTTTGCAATGTAATCCATAGAAACAAATGTCAGTGTCATTTATTGTTAATGTTTCTTTCTCTTTGGTTTCTTTAGCTTGATATACATGGAAGATAAAAAAAATTGTACCAAAGACCCCTACTAATTTCGCCCCTTGCAATTTGTCGGTGTTATTTAGATAAGTACACCCTGTATAGGCAACTTTTATATTTTTAGAAAAGTAAAATCGATTCAAATAACAATTCTTTATTATTTTCGGAAAGTGAGGTATCTACTATCCTGAAAAACCGAAGTAGTCAATTATTTAAAACTTTTGTAACTCCGGAACAGTTTATAATAAGGTTACGATGAAAACAGAGGTTAATAGATCATTATAGTTTTACGTAGAATCAATTTCATGGCTATCATAATTTATGAGACATAAATAACATAAATTAAACACGTTTTAAAACAGAATTAAATGTTGCCCTTCCTTCAATTCAATCAATATTTAATATTTGACCCCTCACCTTTTTGAAGAAGAAATCAGTTCTCGTTATATATAGGGAGTATATCTACAGAGTGATCACCAAAGATGATAGATTCAGCTATAACTTAGTCTTCTTGATATCAAAAACATAAAAACATAGCATCCCACATCCTATATAAGTAGGTACGTACATTTTATGTCTGCTATGTACAAATTATAGATATATTTGAAATGTACCTTCGTAAATCAAAGTAGATTTTTGAACGTATTACTGATAAAAAAATTACTCTTAAAGTAATGTTTAATCCGTATATTGGTGTTATTTTCGTATTTATAATTTCTTCAAACGAGTAATTCTTGGATATTTAGTCGTCATCCAGAGGAAGTATTAAAAACATACACGAAGAACAAGTTATTTGTATTTGTACTTGAAATATTGAATTATATTTTACAAACTAAAGTTAATATATAGGACGACATATATAGGAAAATACATGAAATACAAAGTTTTAAATGTTTTTGCCCATATGGTAAATACTATTTTTATGTGATTTATTCATATTATATTATGTCTAAGTATGTAGTTGTTTGTACCTTAGTAATCATTACCCCGAAGAATAACTAGATACTAATAATTTTGTTATCATCGAGAAAATAAATTTTCTCTTATTGGATCTTGTGTTCCATGCACTGACATTTTTGTCTGTCGATTGTCAATAATTTTATGTTTTTCAGAGTTGTTTTTTTGAAGTAACGATAGTATATGTTTATTTTTCCACATAAACTGTAGTTTCTGAGATCAGTAGGCAAATATTTACTGCATAGTAAAGTTTATTGTATAAATTAGTTATATAAAATAATAATGAAACGCAGAAAGCATCTACCATTGGCAACAGCTTTTAAGAACAGGACGGTGCTCCTCCGCTTTATGCGTCAATTGTCCGACAGTATTTGGACCAACGATTTCTACGGAATTGGATTGGGAGAAGAGGCAGCATTGAGTAGCCTCCACGATCACCGGATTTATCTCTCCTTGATTTCTTTTTGTGGGGATACCTAAAAAGTAAAATCTATAAAACACAACCAGCGTCGCTGGAAGATTTGCATCAAAGAATCGTCGACAAATGCCGTCCAATCACTCCGGAAATGCTTCGGAATGTGCGCGAACGTTTCGAACAAAATCTTTATTCTTATATGGAAGCGGGCAGTCATCAGTTTGAACATTTAATCAACTAAGTAGTAAGTAAGCAACTAAACATAATTTAAATTTTAAAATGTAAATTTTTTTCAAAGTATGGGGCGGAATTATAAAATTTAAAGTCTGTTGTAAAGAGAATTGTAAGAGCTTTCAAAAGAAATATTACTCAACCCCCAATGCCATTTAAACGTTTTGGGGTGATGTTTACCCTTGCTTGGGGGTGAAAGTGGCGGAGTCAAAAATACCAACAAAGAATGTCTCCCTTTAATCTAAAATCGACGGGTCTGAGTGTTTTTCTACAATCTTGACGCAGTTCCTGGAAATGGTTCTGTTTCGTTTTCATTTGGCCACCCTGTATAATTGTAAATGTAAACAGCTGCTAGATAATAAGTTTCAATGTTTTGATGATGATTAGAGTCAAATAATTGATTCTTCTTACAGCGATAATGACTTACATATTTCATTTTCAGCATCTTAATTTAAGTTAATCGTAAATAATATAATTAACATAGCCTCTTTGCCATAATATGTAATATGATATACTGGTTCCAAATGAGCGTATTGTCTAATAAAGTCTTAAGTTGCTTTCAGCAAAAATGAATATTAATTCATTGTACATAATTTTTTAATTACATATTGATGACATAAAAACTTTGTAAGGCAAATCTGCGAAAAGTCAGCTTATTGTACTCACGAAGCATTTAAAATACTCATTTCGCTTATGTTTTTGACCAAGTCCAAAACGATTGATTTCTCTTGTATCTTAAGTAATTACTATTACTAGAAAAACCACATAATTTGTATTAAAAGAATTGTAAATAATATTAAAGTTTTAAAACGGATAGGCTTTTAATTGTCATCGTATATTTTCTAAAATTTCCAATTTGCCTTAAAACTTTCGAACCGTTTTATGTGGGAGGCGTGCGAAAACCGCCGCATTTTTTATATTACCCTTGACTGTAAAATTAGGAATACAATATTCCAGGAAACGCTCGGTGGTAACGGGTCATTAAACCATCGATCTTAATCAGTGGCATGTAGTTCAAAATAAATGATACGACTTTTCCACCCCAACCAAGGGTCGGTTAAAAGTTAATACGCTGACGGTTTGCGAGCTGTTTTGAGTCTCCTGCGAGGGGAATTAATATTAAAATTTCATAATCACCACGGTATTATACAAATATAGGCTGTAATTACATTCTTTAACTTGACAGATTAAGAATTGACACTGATACTGCAGTGTAAATATATTTACCGTTTATTAACATCCTAAAATGAAAATAAACGTAATAATCAATAGATAACAAGTTACAGCATGTAAAATTTATTCCTTTTACTATCACCATGTATAAAATATTGAGCTTTGGTATTTTGACTAAATCTGTTACATGCATGGGGAGTAAATATTCCGTCGAGTTGTGCGAAAAGTGTTGATGAACATACTTACAACTCCAATGACCTAGTTTGAGTTGTCAGTGTTGCGATAAACAACTACTCCGAGAGCTATTTGCCCCTACCGGCATTGAATTATACTCGCAACACCTAGTGCTACAGCTAGGATCGTTTGTCAGTTTAACTCACAAGGCACAGACCGGTTTCGGACTTATTAGTCCTCATCAGTGTGTCATAGGTGCGACAACCGACAAACGACCCAGCTGTTCTTCGTCGTATCATCTCCTTTTCGTGATGGCCTGATATGACATTGAATGAAGTATAAACTATCATGCTTTGTGGACATTTGTCTCACATTTAACACGTTTAATGCCTATCGACATTAATACTTGTAATTTATATTTCTGAATTCATTTATTTCGATGGTGATGCGTCTTTAATTGAGTGGTATGGATATTCATAATGACAGGGTGTTATTTTTCATTTCATGTTTCTTTAAATGGGGTGATTATTACAAAATAACAGACTAGTAGGGCATTTTTCTCTCGGGGCTGTCGAACACTGCCTCCTCGACATCATTAAATTTTTATTTTTAGAACTTCGTAAAAAATTGAGATATTCCGAACGCAAAATAATGGCAGTTAAAGCTTTTCCTGTGTTGCGCTCTACACGGTTCTTTTATCAGTTTACATGTTTGGAAAAAAACAACGTAACGATGAAATATAATGAGCAAATTTAAAACCAATGTATATCTTCAGTTAGCAACGTTTCTGACGCTTCTTATAGAAAAGACCGTCGAGTAAGCAGATTGTTTAATTAAATATGACAAATGTATGATTTACTTTTCACGTATAAACACATCAACAAATAATTAATCATACTTAAAATAAAAAAAATCCGTACAACGTTCTGTTCTTTCTTGAGTATTAATCTGAATTGTATCTGATGTTACTCAAAATAGCAACCGTTACACGCGCCGTTGATCTTTTTTAGTGGCATTGTTAGGGTTCTACCTGTATACGTTAGCTGATGAGAAAACGCTCATTCATTCTTTTCCCGATTTTACAGAAAAACACACAACTCGTTATTTTAAATAAGCGTATCCAATCTGTCTAAATGTATTCTGGAAATACACGGCTGAATTGTAAATATGCCTGTTGTAAGCTTACAGTAGAATAACAAGCACTTTTAATTAATGCTGAAATTGTTAACGAAATTAAATTTGCAAGTTTTTTGCTCATTATAACGATGTAAAGAAAATATGCGGTACAATAACTTTTTGAAAAAAAGTTAGTATACTTTCGTCATCATATTTCACAATTATTATGTAAAAGGTAATTTAGTGGTGAGTGACGGAACATTTTTTTTATAAACTATAATAATGCCATTGTAAAATTGACAAGTAGATGTGATGGATTCAATATATTTTATGGCTTATTGGACGTTTTAAAGTCCCTGATATTTGGTGCAGAACTATTTGCCTACAAAGGGTTTGATTAAAATGCTTACCTACCTACATTTTAAAGGAAAATTCCACGTCACAAATTAAAAAAAAATGGTGTCTGCTTAAATTACCAACTTATCAATTAGGAAAATAGCTGAAGGGATTTTATTCAAAGGACCCCGCACGTTATTTATGAAAATGAGGACTCGATCAAATTGGCTGAAGTTGTGGTAAGTTGTTGGTTTTGTGTTACTGACCAAGTCTCCGCAGTATTTGGGGCGAAAATTAAAAATATTGCACTAAAAACAGTAACTTTTGTGAAATGTTATATATCAGCATCGCAAGTTCAATAGTTCATTCCACCAACCAGCGTATTAGAGGAAATTATTCTAAGCTTCCGATATTTGTGGAAGATAGGTGCTATCACTTTTACAGGGTTATGACCGGCATTCGCTGACGTGTTGCTTGTTTATTTATGTATTTTATAAAGTTAGCGTGAACTATGAACTATTTAAAATTCGTCTCTATTATATTTTAGTATAAGTTTCGATATTTTTAATGTTTTGTTATCCAAATAAAGGAATATAGAGACCAAACTAGAATTGACAACAAATGTCGGAATTCCTGGCGCATTCGCCAAATACTTAAATTAATGTTTTGGACTTCGTGTTTCTTAAGACACAACATGGTCTTTTTCAAAATATGGGCCCGGTCAAATTGGCTTATTAACATTTTTGAAATGTGCCAAATACCAAACTGGCCGCACTGACCTTTGGCAACAGTAGTTTGTAGATTGCATTAATAAATCTCTTAGTTGAATGCAATAATATCTCTAAGTGCGGCTAGTTTGTATTTGGCACTTGTTAAAATGTTAATAGCAGCTTTTCGAAGTCATCCGATAATTTTTTTTATAAACAGTTCACAAAAGTTATTGTTTTTGTTGCAATATTTTACTCATACTACTTTGCAGCCATCATCAGCGTAACTGATTCAGGAAAATAAATAATTTTCGGACCCAAATACTGTGGAGACAATTGGTCAGTAACACAAACCAACTTACATAACTACAATTTTATCCAATTTGACTGAATCCACATTTTCATAAAGACTGCGTCCATAAACCTATCGTTAACCTACTTAGCAAATATCGTAAGTCCACTTTTTATCCAGACATCAAAACGCATATGTCGAACGTCCACTGCATTCGATTAAAGGCCAGAAATAGTTCACCAAAATCTCTGTCTGGATAAAAAATGGACTTACGACATTTGCTAAGTAGGTTAACGCTATGTACAGGGTCATTCTTATAACATCCTACCTCTCTTATCTTTTTTTATCTTTTTATTTAGAATAAAATAGAACAGACCAAGTCTCAGATTCCTTGAGATATCAAAAAACTTGCGTTTTTTACATGGGAATAAGCTGTATAGTTGCCGTTTTTTAACCCTCCGTTTTTTTTATTGCAACAATATATACATACATATCTACTTTGACTCTCACAATAGCTGAAGTCAAGATTGTCATGGAGCTGGTGCGTGTGTATGCCGTGTATTGAAGCACGTTCTACCGCCAATTAAACGAATCGATTATTAAATTATAATATTGCGAGAAACAACTATTCTAAAGGATTGAATTAATATATAGTAAATAACTAAGATCATGCCTGAGCCGAACCACCAGACATATACTGGTTTTGTATTTATTAGTCCTCATCAATATGCCATGGGTGAGATAACTGACCAACAATCCAACTATTTTTGATGTTAACTACAGCCATAGCAAAGTGCCACAACTATGAATGATCAATGCCTAGGCCTCCAAAAAGGGCTGTAATTTCCTAGATAATATGGAAAGCACAGCCTATCTCCAATTGAGCGAACCGATGATATTGCGGGAGACAACTACTTTGCTGACTAAAGCATTGAATTATACCGAACTGTTTCGTAATTATTATGAAAATTGCAACTTTATTTTAGAACCTTGAAGGGTCGTATTTCCGTAAATATAAGTAATGAAATTTTTCCTTGACCACCTGGCCTAATGCCCTTTTGTGGACTGATTCCGTGTGTCTACATTTGGCGTAAGAGAAATACTTTCATACATATATTAAAATGATCCTTTTCAATTAAACCGCGCGCACCGCACTTATCTCGGTATTCTCGGGCGGATACAGGCGCGGAATTTCATTCCGCTGTCTCTCATAAAGAAAGTAATCTATTACTGACGTTTTTACAGAAAGGAAGACTACATACCTCCGCAGGGAACGAGTAGCCGTGGATGTGGTGCTCGGATCCTTGCTGGTTCTCGGTGCCGTAGTGGATGTATATCTCCTCGAATTGATACCGATACGCTAACGGTCCCCCAGATATGTTCACGTGTTGTTTGGTATCTTTGTCGACCCTGAAGACCAAAGACTGGCCGGTGTTGTGCAGCATACCACTCACCTGGAAACAAAAAGATTTGGATACATGTGCAGAACAACCAGTTTTCAAAATTAGAAACTTTTTATCACAACTTTCAGAAAAAAAAATTTATATGCGACAGTGATACAAATTTTGTATATAATTTCCAAAGTAAAAAATTTTATAAGAATATGTGCAATGAAAGATTTTACTTATATATATTTTTATTTATTTAAAATTTCTATCGAGGACATGAACAAGAACAATTACAAAAACAATACCAAGAACAAAGACATGAACAACACTAACTACAACAGCGAGAACTAGTACGAAAACAAGAAAAAAAAGAGAACGAAAACAAGATCGAGAAGAAAAGCAAAAGTTAAAGCAAGAATTGGAATAAGAATAAGGCCGAGAACATGAACAAAAAGAACAAGATCAAAATCAAGAACGGGGATGACATGACCGTGGTGGTGAAGAAGAAAAACGAGAACGAGAATCAGAACTAAAACAAGAACAAGAACGAAAAGAAATGGAGCAAGAACAAGAACGATAACAAAAACAAGACGCAAGAGCCAGAGAAAAATCAAGAGAAAGAGCAAGAGTAAGAACAAGAACAGGAACAAGAACAATATGATGAAGAAGGATAAGAACGAGATAATCATTTTTTACTAACTTTGCCTAGCACACAGAAAATTCTGGCATAGGTGTAAAAATTCAATCCGCTATTACAGTACAGTACAGTACTTTCAATACTTTATTTTAAGTACCTATTGAACTACTAGAAAAGTTAGTTACAAACATAAAAAAGTAAAGTAATATCTCCTGAAATGAAAAACAAAATCTGCTGCTGCTGCTACTACTACTAATCATTGAACGCAGAAGGATTCCAGTCTGTAGAAATATATTTGTTATAAAGGAGTTAAAATATAACTAATATTGTGTGATTTCCAATTTAAAAGGATGGTAGTTGATAAGAAATATTTTTTTCTCACAATCAGAAAGTATTAATTTTTTAAATTAACCTAAAATTTCAAAATTTTAGGTTAAGCCGTTTTCTGAAAAAAATATTAAAACCGACCCCACAAAAGCGAATATCTCTGTATGGAGGGCTGAAACCGGAAAAAAATATAGAAAATACCCCCTAAAATAGGCCATAGAATACCCCCTTCAATATTTACGTGGGATATCTGACATTAAAAAAATCATTTGCAATATCTTCGAAAATAAGATATTTTTATGCCCATGCAGATGTCATTGTCATCAACTAATCTCTTTTTTGTACTTAAATCTAGTATACTATAATAAGCCGATTTTTCAGTACTCCTCTGTACCCAGCCCCCAAGGCCTCCGTTGTGGTGGCGTCCCACTCGAGTCGAGAGTCCATAAAGTTACTACACCATTTCGGCGGCGAAGTCCTTATATTCCTATTAATTATAACGAGATCTGACCGGGTGGCGATGCCAGGCCATTTAACATTACTCACACGCACGCAATAATAGTAATAACCTTTTATTACCACCCCTTGAGACCAATCCTTTATTCTGCTTTCTGCCTTTAAGTAGGGGAAACTATAAAGTCGGCCGTAACGATTTGATTTTTTATTGTTTTCAGAAGGATGTAATATAGTGAGTTCATTTTTACTGAATATTTTTAAATAATATGAGGAGATAAAATACATGATCCAATGAAATAGTAGAGCGAGACTGCAGTTGCGTCAGGTCGAAAAGAATAAATTTTAGTGCTGGAATTTTATTTTAAATAGGGAAAGTTGAGTTTTTTTTTTATTGTTATCCATTGAATATTCATATAGGGTATTAAAAATAATGTAAACAATTTTAAAATCAAGGAGTATCCCCAAAAAATAAGAAAAAAAGTTCATAAAAACTTGTTTCCGAGATGCATGATGTTGTTTCTACTTTTGTTTATATCTCCCAAACGGCTTGACCAAATCAATTTAAATTTTGTACAGAGTATTATCTAAGTTTGCATGAATATGAAGAAGTTCAGAGGTATCATATTATATTTTAAGTATTTCTGAAAGGGCAAAGGTAAATTGCATGAAATGGTACTTTTATTTATCTTCGATAGGACACATCGTTACCGCGAAAAAACAAAATTTGATGATATACATTAAATTACACACTGTCTTATAACAAATTATTTAATATCTCCGGAAAAGTAATTTGACACCTTAAATTTTATAAAAATATTAGTTACCTCGTTATCATGTGTATAGAAAACCATATATTTTTTCCTATTCTTACGAATAAAAGTATTTTGGTTTTCTATTTAAAATTCATTATTAGTGTTAAAGGTTAAGTGCATTTGTGTTGAGTTCAGTAATTTTGTTCGAATATTCACCAAACTTCGCAATAGTGAAAAATTTTGAAAAAGAACCCTATCGACTCTGGAAGACCTACATAGGTCTGTTTCCACGCATGAGGTAGTAGAGCAAATTTTGGAAGGAAGTGGGTTTCCTGAACGGTTAGTACCGCTTACCATATCCAACCTGTACAAGAACTCAACCCCAGTAGGTCTCAGATTAACATTTTGTAGAATTTTCAATTTTCATAACATATGCACGTTTGGGCTGATCATAATCCACGTGCTGGTTTTTGATGCTAGACATCAATCAACAAGGTTTTAGTTTAAATGTCCGGATTGGCACTCTGGTAGACATATTAATAGAACCTGTCAGTTAAATGATCCTGCATACGTATCTACAATTCTGAAGACAGTTTTATCGTTATTCCTTGAAGGCGCACCTATGAATCCTTCTTAATTCTCATTACTGTTTGAAGAGTATCTAAATGAACCTTTCGAAGAAAGGTAGATTGACGTGGAGGACTAGTTCAATCAAAGGCCTCGATGCTAGACCTGGAACTGTTACACTTCTTTATATGGGGTTATCTTAAAAGTTCAGTGCATTCAGAATCAGTTCTACAGCAGCGAAAATGAGATGGCTTTAATACAAATAGAGCTCAACCAGATTCCAGTTAATTTGGTCAACCCGTTTGAAAGCATTCCTTATTTCCAATTTTTTTGCACTGTATATACAGACCGTCTCCTAAAAAACAACGCAAGCCATAACCCCGTCATTTACAGTCTGATTTTAAAAAACAAAAAATTATGTGAAATGGCTCTAAATACTCTATAGAGTGAGCCTATTGGGGCGTATTTATTATTATTATTATTATTTTTGAAAAGCGATAGTCACCTTTTTTTTCAAATAGCAATATACGTTTTTTTGTTTATTATTATGGAGAATTCTATTCTGAATTCAACGATACATATAATGTCTTCTTTTATGAAATATGTATTACAGAAAAACCATGAAAATATAGTCAATACATGTCACAATAATGTATGCCTGGAAAACAAAAAATAATACAAAGCAAGTAAATGTCATTTTAGTGTTCGTGTCCCAGTTTTTTACGCATTATACTCTTTCTGTGTCATTTACACTGGGTTATTTATTGAAATAGCCTCAACAGTGCAAAATATGAGTAATAATCAATTGACGGACATGATTCAGGTATACTTTCGATGTAATAAAAATCGTGGTGCAGGAGTCTGCCATTACAGAGAACTATTTCCTCACAGAGAAGTTCTAGAACCACGTAGATTTGAAGAAAATTTGAGAAACTATGGTGCTTTTAAGAAACCAAAACTAGAAGAACGCCAATTTAATGTTCTTCTTAACGTCGAAGAAAACCCAAGAATTGCCATTCGGGAAATTTCTGATAATAATAAAGCATCAAAGAGATGCATGCGGTATTGAAAAAGCACATATTCAAGCCATACATTCCTCAAAAAATACAGGCAATAGAGAACGGCTACAATTTGTTTCTTTAGTTGTTTTGTGCTTGTTGTTCTTCGTTTAATGTGTTTTATGTTTAATTAATGTTATTTCGTGTTGAACTTTGTATAATTATTTTTCTATTAATTGATATTCATTGTACTGTTTCTTTTCTGTTCACTACAAAATTCTCTTTTAAGTTTTATTTGCTTTGCTATATTATTTTTTGTTTTACATAGCACAGATGATTAGTTAAAATACATTTGTCATTCTGTAATAAATGCTTTTCAAAAGTAAAGTTCATTTACATCGTTGGATTCAGAAAATAAATCTGCACAATAATAAATAACAAAAATGTATATTGCTATTTAAAAAAAAAAGTTGACTATCGCTCTATAACAAAAAAAAAAAAAAGTAAATGAGCTCAAATAGGCTCACTTTATAGTGTATTTAGAACCATCTCATTTAATTTTTTGTTTTTTTAATATCAGACCATAAATAACGTTAGTTATGGCTTGCGGCGTTTTTTAGGAGACAGCCTGTATATTTAATTTAAGCCAAATAGTTTGACCAGGAAAATACAAAGACAAAGATAACGATATTTCAATATACGTGTTCCTAGACATGGGTCTCGTGGATTGCATGTTCTATTGTGGGAATGCTAAAACCAACGTACTTCTTAAATCTCCCATCTATGTCATGGCAAATAATTATAATTTAATATCTATGCAGTGTGATATAAACCACTGTATCATAAATAATTTGTTATCTGTAGCAACTGAATTTTTTAAATTAATAAATTTTAACTGACATTGTAGAAACTAGAACGTATTTTGTAGTTTATATGTATATCTATTTGTATTTATTTAGAACTATGATTTTTTATATTTTTAATGTTTTGTACTTGAATGTCTATACTTGTTTGTCCTATAATTGGCACATTTGTTCTGTTGGGCAATAAATGCGTTATTATTATTATTATTATTATTATTATAATTCTAAATTTATGCAAATAAATAAACAATGTCTGATTCCTAATTGGTATATAAATGTATTTGCGTACGTATTATAATAAGACGGTATTTTCCAGACAAATTATAAAAAATCTTTCAAATATTCATTAACCCAAGAATCATTTCGTATTCAGACCAAACTTTTCCATGAAATAGGTCGCTGATCGTTCCGGTTTCGGCGATTTTCTCCTGTGGGACCTAACTCAATTTAACAGTTGCCAAAGTCGAAATTTGTGCATGTATTTCAATAACGTTTATTCATTTAGAGTAGTGGACAAAAGGGAAAAAACAGATTCAGAAACACATCAAATATATTTCAGGTTCCAGAAGCAACACAAAAGAATTGAACTTGTTTTTTTTTAAACAAATTTAATTAAAATAATTTTTAACTTAGTAGGTACGTGTAAATATGTATAGAATATAAGTATAGTGCTCATAGTGTTAAATTTTCAAAAATTTAGTAAGTATTCCAGTAATTTTAAAATTGAAAGAATTTATGACAAACAAAAATGGGAGATTCTATAACAAATTAAGCTTAAAAACCACTAGATTATGACTAATGTAATGAAGCTGATATTATTAATATGTGCTTTTACGTAATCTTACATTAATGTAAAAGGTATATCAAATCAAGACTAAAAATGTTTTTAAAATTATTCTCTGATAGAAAGTTATATGTGCTCTTTGACAAAAGCAATTTCAAAGACAAGCTATTAATTATTATTAACTAATGATATTGTGGGAAACAACTATTTTGCGAGCTAAAGCCAAATTCAGTTTGAACTACACCCACAATATCTAGCAAACATGTTATATTTCACAATAAGTATTAATTAATTGTTATCTACGAAATAAAAATAATGTGCTACTCATTTTGATACTAATAATCGCTAAAACGCACTCTAGTCAAAGTTTGGTTCCTAATATTTAGAGTTGGCCATTTTAATTAATAGAATATCAGACACACAAAAATGTCCAAACTGAAAATCCGACGTATTTTGATGAGCTAAAAACGATACCGTAGTCAGAATTTATGCACGACCAGCCAGTGTATATTATAATTTATATAAATTGTAATTTTAAGGGATTTTACTTTTCCTGTACATTCTAAATTATTTACGTCGATTTCCATTTTTACGTTGGTGCCGTTTCCGTATAGCCGCATTAAGCAGCGCTGAACAAAGAACTGTTAAAACTGGTGGATGGAAAGTTTCAAATGTAATTGCCACCAGTACTCTTTGTCATTCACTAACTTTTAATTAACAATAAATCACACTCTTTCATTTAGTTTTGCGCGGATCCCTGTTCTGAAAACACACTAATTAGTTTTTGACGTACGTAATGTATGGCATAAAAGTTGAAGGATAATCTTCGTTTCGTTCGGCGATAATGTCATTGTGCGCACCACGCCCGCAGAACACGACTGATTGTCTTGCATTTTGCAGCGAGAGGATAATAAACAAGACTATTGTATGTATCTGCATATTAACACATTTGCGTTCCAGTAACAGTTCGAAAAAACGAAACATCGAAGTTGTTGAAGATACATTTTAAATTAACCACACTTTTGAGGTATTTGCTGCAGATTTTAAACATACAGGGTGTTTGGTGGCAGATAGATATCGAACTGATTTCAAAACACTCCCATGTGTATCCTGTGGTTGTCAGGTGTGTATTATTTATTTTTTAAAAGGTATAATGCATTTTGTAATAAAGCGCTGTAAACAGCCGGATAAAGAGCAATAACATATTTGACATAAGTATTAATTGTCATCACGTTTTCATTGCCTTTTCGACTAAATAACACTATTGGAGATATGAAAACTTATATGTACGGCTATATTCAGAAAAATTCGATTAAAAAAATATAAAAATATACAGGGTGTTCCATATAAAGAACCTCACTTGTTTTCATATGTCAAAAACGTGAAAGTTTATAAAAATTTTAAGAATCCCATGATAAACTACATAAATATTACTAAAATTTTTGTATTTACCCTTTTGTTCTATACAGTATGTCCGCGGATTGAGTTTACAAGAGGACAAATGGACCAAAAAGTGAATGATACGAAAAAAAAAACATTCCTCGTAAAATTGTTTGCTTGTTTAGAAAATACGAATCAGTATGACAAACTAGGTTAAAAACACAACAATGTTATTTTGCGTATGAGTAAACGTATCTAATTTTGCAAGATATGAAGAAAGGACATTGTTGATAACAGTTTTTGCTTGAAAAATGAATAAGAATCACGTTATCAAAAATTTAATTAAGTATTCTCTAGCACACCTCTCCAGTAATAATAGTAATAATAATAATAATATCGCTACTCCTCATTCTAACCACGAGAATTAGCCCAGAAGTCGGAGACTTGTGCGGGAAAGGAGGCGGCATATTATTATTAAGCAGGCCGCATTTGCGCCCAGGAACGACTTATGTTGGTAGGCCCTAACCACCATTCAGTGCAGGAATGAGGAAAACCTGGAAAACCTCATTAATTAGGGGGGTGGTCAAATTTCAACCGGTGTCAATCTCTCACATTGACCCAAGCCAACATTCTTCCACCCTACTATACCTGCACAGAGGGGGCCAATCCTCCGTACAAGCATAGCTAATCTACGGTCTACCGCCCGCGGGATTCGAAACCCGGGCAGATAGCACACATCGATTTAAGTACTGACGCCTTAAATCGTGCGGCTATCGACCGATGTAAGTACCAAATAATATTGAAATCCTAAAAGGCAGAATTACCCAAGTTGATGTCTGTTCAATATCCCAGGAAGAAATCGGAAATTCCTTCCGATATATAAGGAAGAAATGTGTTCAAAATGGGGGTGGTGTTTTCGAAATTCGATATCTTCATCATATTGCTTTGTTTACTTCTTTTTACAAGCTTTTATTTAACTTGCAATGTATGTAATATGTTTGTTCGGGTGGAATCTTGCAACTCAATTTTGAAGTAGATATCCTCAACCGATTGAGCTGAAATTTTGTATACACGTTCAGTTTGGATGACAATGCATGGTTAACTGTATGACGTCATTTTAAATCCAACATGGCGGCACATGCAAGATGGCGGACTAATTATTTTTTAATGCACTCCTACAATATGGGTATCAAATGAAAGGGCTTGCTAAGAATAACTCGAAAAATAAAGTGACGTCACCCTAAATCCAATATGGCCGACTTCTAAAGCTTGAAACTCAATTTTGAAGCAGATATCTTCAACCGATTGAGCTAAAATTTTTTATACACATTCGGTTTGGATGACAATACATGATTAGCTGTGTGACGTTATTCCAAATCCAACATGGTGGAACGCCCAAGATGGCGGACTAATTATTTTTAATGCTTGCCTACAATATGGGTATCAAATGAAAGGACTTACAGAGAATACGAATACGAGTTTTAAAAAAATAAGATGCTGAACATAAACTCCGTTATTCAATCCGTCTGAAATTTTGGTGTACTGGGGTTTTTGGAATCCTCGATTATGATATTGAGGTCGATTTGTTCAAGTCTGTAGGAACGATTAGATAACTTTGACTTGTGTAATTTGGTGAGATAGGCGTCAATAGCATTGGTTTGCAACCTGTCTAGGAGAAGGATAACTGCAAAATCAAACCCGGAACTGTGTTTCGTAAGGCACAAGTAAGTAAGCTTCAAGTTGAAATAAGTGGCGCATTCCTCCAAACATCCAAGTCAAGGTGAGGCCGTGCCGAGGACTGAGTGGCATCAGGGTGTAATATGATGTCGTGAACGTACCGCCTCAGGGCACCGCGGCGAACCCTGTTGTATATTAGGGTCAAGCATACGTGGCCTTAAGTAGGGTAAAATCATTAGAAGATCTCCTTATTGAAGAGCTAGACTGTTCGAATTTAACCGGCAAACGACCTTGCAATAATGATGCGTTGATTGAGATTAACAGACTGAGGAACGTGTCTAGCGATAACTAAAAAGTGAAAAATAAATTAAAAGTAAAAAACCTTTTTAAAAAACAAGCTTTTATTTAAATGCGCTAAAAAGAAAAAAAATAAACTTTAACTTTAAGAGAGATTTGCTTGTGTAGATAAACAAGTCAATTAAATAACTTGATGTGATTGATTTTAACTATAACAATTTTCAAACTAAGTATGTACAAATCTCGCGACAAGCTTTTATAACATATAAATTGTGTAATGACGTTATAAGTTGATAGTAAAAGTTTTAAAGTTAAAGTTTATTTAGCTTAATCGTTGTTGTAATTATGTTCGTATTATTTAAAAATCACACTTGAATAAGACGTATTTTAGTTTTGTACTTTGTTCCCTGTATAAAAATATAAAGTTTTGATAACGTGACTCTTATTAGTTTTTGAAGCAGAAACTTGCCAGGAATGCCTTTTTTTCGTATATTGCAAAATAAGGTACCGTATCTATCGTATTTCGTATCTATAGTCTGTTTAGAAATTAAAGAGAGTAATAAAAGCTCATTATGTATGCATATCGTAAATAAATGTAGTACTAGTGCTTATATTCAATATTTTTATATTATGTTTTATCGGTATAGATGAGGTGTACTTTTAACAAAACTTTGTGCGATCGGACTGTACTAAATTGTAACAGGTAGCTAAAATTTAATCCCCGACAATCCGTCTTTGTCTATGCCCCTTCAATTTCTCGGTCCATTTCTCTTATAAGTAAACAATATAATAACAGCATTTCAAAACATGAGGCTACTTTAAGCATCATAACCGGGTTAAGAGGGTTTTTAGTAATTCAAATAAAATTATTCAATATTATTATCAAAATATTTATTTAAATTTAATGAATAGACTTTTATTCCACACAAAAATATATGTATTTTGAAAATTCAAATTATGGTGAGTAAATGTAGTGTTGTATAAATGTACAATAAAGAAAATAAAAAAGTAGGTATATTAAAATTCATCCTCTGAATATTCTGATGAATTATCTTCGTCTCCTAGATTGATAACGATAGGTTCCACAGTAACGTCAATTAAATTATCGAGTTCCCACATTTTCTCCTCTTCTTTTTGTACATGATGTATACATCTTTGCCAGTTATCTGCAGTTACTCGTTCCAAGGAATTTTTTAACAAAATTTTCACGTCACTTAATTTAAACGTCGTATTATTTCGCGCTACATCTCCTTTTACCTGCGCCCAGACTAATTCGATTGGGTTAAGTTCACAGTGATAAGGTGGTAACCGTAGTACCGTTATTTGGCGATTTGTTGCCATTTCATCGATAACATATTTTTTCTGATCTTTATTAAGATTGACAAGTGTCAAAAGTTCCTTTTTCACCATATTTGTTTCAAAAGAAATGTTTTTTCCGGATAACCATTGAATTATATCGGCTTTCCTCCAAGCAGTCGTAGGCGTCCGCTCGGTCTGCCGTGAATGGTAACTGGCATTATCCATGACAATTACAGACCCCGGAGGAATAAGATCCAACATCTGTGTAAAATACTCTTCGAAAACATCTGCGTTCATGTCTTCGTGATAGTCACCTGTATTTTTAGATTCAAATAAAAGTAAACCGCCATCTACAAAACCACTGGCACTACCTATATGTGTCACTATTAATCTTCGCCCTTTACCTGAAGGTGCCTTGAACCCTGTTGAAAGTCCATCCAAAAATGCTTGTCGAAAACTTTTTACATTTTTATCTTGCCATACTTTTGTTACAGTATATCCCTCGTTGACCCAAGTTTCGTCTAGATAATAAATATTCCTCCCTTCGTCACGGAATTTTCTAATTGATCTTAAGTAGGATCTTCGCCAACAAATAATTTCATCTTTATCGATAAGAACTGACTTCCTGTTCTGCTTTTCCCAGCAAAAATTCAACTCTCGTAAGACGGCCCATAATTTGCTTCTACTGATTTTTGGCAAATCGTTGTCCTCTGAAAGTTCACTTAAAATTTTGTTTAGCGTTGGTATTTCTTTTTTAAAATAAAATGAGTGTACTTTAGTCACTAAACACAAGTCGAATTTTACTCTACTGCACTAGCACGTCTTCGTATATTCAGCTCTAAGACTGGATTGATCTGTCACAATACACTGGCTCCTGCCCTATGATGTATCCAGTAAAATATACTAATGTACACCCATTACCTGTTAGCATTAGTGTTACCCGATAATTACCTGAAACGAAATATTAGCACGCCCATGGCCGGTTCTTATCTCGGGGTTTTATTACTCTCTTTCATTTCCAAACAGAGTATAACGCAAAATAACATTTTTGTGTTTTTGACCCACCCTGTACAACAAAATTGAAGTTCGTCATGGTGGTTAGTATTTTCTAAACAAGCAAAAAGTTTTATCAAGAATGCCTTTTTTTCGTTTCTTTCACTTTCTGGTACATTTATTCTCTTGTAAACTCAATCCACGAACATATATTATAATAAGGGCGTTAGATCGGGAGGACAATTATATTTATAAATCAGATCGACGTCTTCTCTCTCAAACTATGTACAGTTATTCACAGGCATCCTGTATAGATAGGGTAAATTTTATTCACTGCGATGTTTAATTTCATTGTTTCAAATTTTGATTTAATCAGTAAGATCCAGATTAGGTGAAATTATATATCTTATGCTCAATCCAACAACACGTGAAGATCAAAAAGTTATAGTTAAGTTGCAACCAGTAAGCACAAATTGGAAGAATTCTACATCCAGTACTAATCTCAATGTCGTGATTAAACATGGAGTTTGGATTTGATTGTGTTTCCGATGGCACTGTTGAAAATGATCAAGTTTAGATACTTTTTTAGAACCAAACATGGCGATTTTTTAACCAAATCTGATAAATTTGTAACGACTCGGAACGAAAACGCGGAATCGGCGAACACTATTAATTAAATGACGGGTGATCGAATTCTGCCTCCCCATGAATGATTTAACGGCTCAAAGCGATACACGGCATCGACGAATAGTGAATATTTGATGTATGACAAATGATGATGGCGGTAAAAGTAAGTTGAAATACTCTACGGGGCCCGGGTCATCTATCATCCAATCACGGTGCGCGCTTTGCGGGCCACCACTAATGATCAAAACCATTATACACAGTTTACAGTCGCATTTGGTTTTTGCCCCACGTCCGCTAAACACTTCAGACATTGTTATTCAAAGCGAGGCGCGCCGGACAAAAAATTCAATTATTCGAAAAACAGCAAGCTGAAATGTTATCGTTCAATCTCTCCGTTCGGGTTTTTAAGAGGCCATTTGTCAACGAAATACGATCCATAAATAATGTTCTTTAATTACAGTTATATATTTTTGCCGCTGCAAGTCAACAGCACGCCGCTTTGTGCTTTTCTTTCTGGAATTGGATTATCCCCTACATGCTCCCCCGACTATAACAAACTGTAATCAAGTCCGTGCGGAATAATTTTAAAGAAGATAAGTTGGCGGAAACCGAGATTAATGTTAAATTATTGTAGTTCAACGCAATACATATATAACGACGACAAAGAAAGATCTACAAGATATTCCATCCTTAATAGTTCAGAAAAAATGTAAAGTTTAGTAAGTAAAAGTTTTTTCATACCGGTTCTTTATGTTTTTTGGGCTGCTGAATCCGAATCTCAGGTTTGCTATCTCGCCAGGCGACGGCTTCACAAGGAAAATTGCAAAAAACCTCAAATTTTCGGCGTTTTTTGATGATAACTACAATATATCAATTTAAAGTAGACGCAATTTCCTACAAATACGTATAATAATTCTAAAGTCTGGACAATCCATAACGCCGTTAGATCTTGTTGAAAAAATATAATTTCTTGACTTTTCGCTAAAAAAGTTGAAAACGTTATTCTACTGCAGGCTGGTGCTGTACTATCAACTATACACCTCTAAAATCAATTATTTTATGGTTACCCGGTCTGTCCAGGTAACATTTAAGGAATGCTCAAGAAATTACATATTTTCAACACGATCTAACGACGTTATGGATTGTCCAAACTTTAGAGTTACTGTACGTATTTGTAGGAAATTTGTTCTAGTTTAATTTGATATATCATAGCTATAATAAAAAAACGATTAGTTCTCGAGTTTTTTGCAATTTTCCTTGTGAAGTCGACACCTGGCGAGGTGGCAAACCTCAGATTCGGATTCAGCACCCCAAAAAACATATAGAATCGGTGAGAAAAAAACTTCTAAATTTTTCTGCAAGAAACCTTTGCTTACTGGATTATAAATATAACTGTACTTATCATTAACACGCTTAACCACATATTTTAAATGAAGAATTATATAATTAGAAACAGTCCAAAACTTACGTAGGGGAAAGTATCCTTTATTGTACCGCCTCCTAAATTGTACCTTCTTAATGTCTAGAAAACCTCGTGTATATGGAGCTATCTAAACTCTAAAATGGGAAGATCTATCTATAAACAAGCAGACTGCAAGAAATCGCGTGTGTTGTAAAGTTAATGTCTCTAAAAATCCAAGGTTTCATATAAGTTTCGCATGTTTTTGTATAAGCTTTAGAGCAAAATTTTAAGTGTTCGTTAAGCTATAACCTGTTTTTACCAAACAACAGGTGTATAAACGATATTTTTCAATACTTTGCTCCTTGGTTAACCTCACTTTTGGCAACAGTTTCGTAAATTTTAGGAATATGTGCTGGTTTCCTAATTTGTACCACTCACGAGTTGCCTAATTTGTACTGGTTCAATATAGGATTCTTATCTCGATTTTTTTTACAAGAGTAGAAAAGACCTCAAATATGGCCAATGGTCGGAAATGGAAATTAAAGAGACCATCAAAATATATAGGACAGGAAAGTACGGTCTAAATGAGATATGTGAAATGTATAATGTTCCAAAGTCAACATTTAAAAGGCATTTAACGTCATTAAATGTTAGAGCTAATCAAGGAGTAAAGGCATCAAGTCGCTGTACTGTCTTTAGTGCAGAGATTGAACAGCAGCTTGAGGATCAAATTTTAAAACTGGAAGAACGTTTTTATGGTTTTATTAATAACACCAATCTGGTCATTGAAATAAACAAAAATGATTGGTATTGTCAAATATATATGTGATCAATGTATAAGTTGAAGATATGATTCAATGTACAAAGTGTAAAAACTGGTCTCACGAATCAGGTGCGGTAGTGGTTACTCTAAATTATGTTTTTGACATTTGTGCCTAAAATGATACCTAATATTTCAGGCTTTTATAGTATCCCTCTTCATATTTCTGGTGACATAATATGTTAAAGTTTTTTTCTAATAGACTTAAAGTTGTTAATAAAACAGCGATATATATTTTATGTTTTTTTACGTTCTTATTCTTTTTGTTTTCATTTAATTTAAATTGGTACAAATTAAGAAACCACGTGGTCCAATTTGGGAAACTCGTTGCCTAAATTGGACCATTTGCAAAGGTCTTAAAAAACTACGATATTATTGATTTTAAGAAGTTTAGAGGTTGCGGAAAAATTATTTTTGGTTAGAAATATAATAAGCAACTAAAATTGAAAGTCTTCACTCTAAAAACCAACAGTTTAATTTTTAAAAGCAATATTTTGAAAAGTGGTACAATATAGGCGACTTTACCCTACAATATCCTACATCTGCCATAAATTAGGAAATTTTGAAGGAAAACTAAAAAATTACGTACCTACTGACAAAGTTTGAAAAAATTGAAATGAACCAAATATTACTTAAATGGTAAAAATTTAGTAGGCAAACTTTGTGCGGCTGTTACTTACTTTGTGTTTATCCAGATGTATGAGCCTTAGGAAGGGGTCAAACAGCAATTTGTCAGGTTCGATGTTTATCGGAGACTGCCGTCGGCCTTTCGAGCACATGTTCCACTGCGGGTTCATTAGTCCCCAGTAGGCTGGCCCTGAAAAATTTAAAATTATCAAGAAATGCTGTTTACATTATTAAAAAGTGACAGATTCCAAATTCTTATCTTAGCATACGCTAATTCACTACTCTCCGAAGTTTAAAGTCAAAATTTACAAAATAAAAGAAATTACACGAATACAAAAAAATCATCACAAACAGTCCAGTCCTCTCCGCAAATTATCGATCGGCAATTGTTGAGATGTTTAGTACCACCAGTTTTCGATTATCAGTTAATTAGAAAGTGGCAAATTACTAATCAAAGTATTATTTTTTAAAGGAAACATTGTGTTTTTAATTTCATATCATTTTCTTTAACAGTTGATTTATGTATATCCGTGTAGGTATTCAATCATCCCTCGCATGACTACCTGGGCCGAAAATAAGCTGCTAATGTGATACTTAATGGGTGGTTCAACAGTAGTGTCAAATCGCTATATGTTAACCACGACCGACGGTTCACCTATATTTCCAATCATAAATCAGGCACTATACATACTGGGATTCAATACAAACAACGAGTGAGACAACTAGACCGATGTATCGGTTTTTAAATGCGCAGTTGTACTTGGTGACTCAAAATAGTTAAAATGGGCATGAACTTGGTCAAGTTTAAATTTGCGTAAATAAAAATATGAAAAAGCAGATTATTGAATTTATATTTGCAATTTTTCAAAAAGATAGAAACTTATTTGTTTACAACATTTTCAAATTTGAGTCTTTTATACAGGGTGTCCCGTTCATGTTTCAAAAAAACTTGTGTGCAAGTTCCTCATGGGAAAATAATAGGGGTAGTTCATGTAAAGTTTTTTTTTTAGACGCCCTGTTTTTGAGATACAGTGTGTTGAAGTTAATACTTTCCAAATGTTTTACAATTTAACTGTTTCATATGATGCGTAAGAAATTAAAATTATAGTCTTAAATGCGAATACTGTTGGTAGCTAAATGTCTTCAGCTCATTCAGTGATAAGGTCCTCTTTCAATTTAATATTTTGTTAATGTACTTGTGCCGCCTTATGTGAGCAAAAAAAATGCAACTTCATTTTTTTCGAAAATGACACATGCTACCGAATTTCGACAAGTATACCTTTTTTTTCGTAGTACCTATCCTTTAGAGTACCTATCCTTTAGAGTTTAGAAATGTAATAAATTTTGACTTTTAACATTCAATTCAATTACCTGTATCGGCGACACTGCTTTTCAGAATGAAACTGTTTGTACATTATTCTTAATGCACAGTTGATGTTTACTCGAGTACAAATTTTGAAATTTTTATCTTCAGCCGGTTTAAAGATAATTAAGTAAAACCATTTGGAAAGTAACAACTTCAACACACTGTATCTCAAAAACAGGGCGTCTAAGAAAAAAACTTTACATGAACTACTTACCCCTATTATTTTTCTAAGAGGAACTTGCACACAAATTTTTTTGAAACATGAACGGGACACCCTGTATAGTTTCCGGTGTAAAAAATAGACGTTTTGCTCTACTGACAAACAAGCAAGCATATTTTGTTTAGGTTCTTGTTTTTTTTTCACACATCAATCGTTTGTACACCAGTTCAAATAGTTTTAGCGATTATTCAGGTATAAAGTTGACGTTGCTACGTATGCGATCTTTGAAATTTTTCACTTGATATTTTATTAAAACTCTTAAGAAAAACGATGGTGGAACTTCAACTACAGCAGTTTATTTATAACATCGTTTACTGATCTCTAGAGTTCGGTACTCGGTCGGATAACCGTCACGCCAGCCTTTCGCTACAGCTAACCGTACGAAACCGGTAATAACGGCAGTTGTTGGTTGTTGACTTCCGTTTGCTTCGTGTATACGTGTTTTAGTATTATCGAACGCGCCCAGGGGTAAAAAACGACCTTTCGCTGACAAAGTACGGATTTTTTTTTAAATTAATTTATTTGTTTATGATGAACACGCCTACGACTAGCCGACGAAAACCCCGAACTCTATAGATCTCCATTATGATTGCCTGCTAATGACTGCTCCCAATCTTTAATAATGCATCAGTTCAGTCATGACACTTGAACAATATTAGTTGTCAACATGATATTTACAGAAAATCGATGTAGTTCTACAGATAGACTTGAAATTTTTTTATTTCTTACGACGCTTTGCTTAAAATAACTAGGTATTATTTTACTTATAGACACAAGATGATTGCTTCCCAAACGACTTACGATTCATTCGATAAATAGAAAAGCTATTTACTGACTTTTATTTTATGGATACCTACTTTATGTTTATATAATATTTCCTATAGAATGTCACATATTGAAACCATTCTAACTCATTTAAGGATTTACTACCTTTACTTGGTTTTTCCCTCACAATTATTACTCTTCTTCAGTAAAAAAACATGTTGAAATGCCTTTTGAATCTAAGTTTCGTGACAAATATGCAATTTCTTTGAAAATGTATCTAAACAGTGTCGAGTTTTTTTATGATTATACATGTTACTCGTATAAAGACTCACGAATGAGTCACTTCGTCATTTTGGTTGAGCAGTTCTTTATTTTCCGCAAGTTAAACAACCCCAAGATAATTACGCCAGTCGCAGCTCTATCAAACCATTAAAGAAGAAGATTAGATAGAGAAAATGTCAATTTTAAACGGCGTAAACTTTCCACGGGCGTTTAATAACGACTTGTTCCCGATAAAAATTTAACGCTGGCAATTCAAATTGATTTTGGATATTAAAAGGGAGAAACAAAACATAGCTCCGGTTTATTAGGCATGTAAACGTTCTACAAAGCACACATTAACACATTAAAATCGGTGTTAAATCCGATAATTGAATTATTTATTGCAGATCAAATGTCCATAAAGCTCGCATTACGATTTGCTTGGTGGAGTAAGCCAAGTTCTGACAATGGGTGTAATAACAATTACGACTATTTTATGTCAGTACGTATTCTTTTTAACATAAAGGGCGTGAAATCAAGTTGCAGTGGCTTTCTGAATGCAGAAAACATTTTCTTAAAGTTATTGCTCTAATTCAATATAGGCACAGTAAATATTAACAAAAATAGTAGTAACATTACGAAGAAATTGGGTAAAAAACACTAAAATCTTGCATTTGTATCTACATATAAAATAATATACCTGCATGAAAATAATAGAATATTTCCAATGTATTACAAATGTATATGCTTCGAAATTCACGCATCTTTCGAATCGCGACATTCAAATGACTCGCTAAACCACAAACCTTCTGCAACAAAGTTTAAGCATTGTTAATGAGAGCCTGAAGCTTGTCCTGTAAATCACCAAGCTGATCGATAACGTCAACAGCACCAGAAATTCTGAAATCCGTGTTAGGAATAAGGGAATTTGACATAACCATCACTAGGTGCGATCAAACGTCGACTTTGGTCAGATGCAGTTTATTAACCAGTGAAAAGTGTTTGGCCGATATGGAAGCCTGACCTCCTATTCACTAGCATTGCATTGTATGTTTATCAGTGCATGTAACTAAGCAAATATTGCATACAAATTATAAATAAAATTTTATAGTTCGTTGAGGGTTTACGCTCAGATCTAGATCCTATATTTAACGTTCAAATCCTACAATTTTATACAAAAGTCTTCATTAGCCGAAAGAGAAGACAGTGCAAGAACACAAAAAGAATAAAGCAAGAAGTAAAATAGTGCTAAAGAACAAATTCAGTAAAAAAGGTTCAGTCAAAAGTCTCAGAGAAAAGTGCTGTCAAGCAAGTTATAGACAGAGCATGTCTTAGTCTCTCTAGTAAAACAAGCTTCAATTAAAATGCACAAATAGAAAGGGATCAACCAGCAAAAGGTTCTCATCAGCGTTCATTTCTCGATAATGCTGTAAGATGAATCCCCAGTAACCTAATTCTTTTGAGTCGGGGCTCTGGTAGCGATAGAAAGACCAAAAGGAGTAGCCGCCAGTCGGAATAAAATATTTTGTCCCTTTTCAAGGAAATCAAAAAATTGCAGAACATGAGTATATATAAAACAAAAAACAAAATAAAAATAAAGACAAACATATAATTAAAGGAAAACAACTTAATATGGTAGGAAGTCAAATGATGAATAAACTCTAAGCTTCAAAACAAAACCGCCCGAGGAGTTCTAAAGTTAAAGAAAATACCAGACTTATACTTTCTAAAGGACATCTATTCAAAGTAACTGGAATTAACTTCAACCAAATTTAAAAAACTGCCTTCCTTCCTTCCATGCCTTTATGCCTGCGAAGTGCCAGTTCTAAATTATTTAATAAATACATAACAGCATTCATCAGATCTTCTCGAACTGATTAGCAATACTCGAATACTTATACAGGGTGTCCATGAAATAGTGAACAATCTCTCGGATTTGGGTAGGATTCACAAAAATAATTTCACAGTAATTTTGGACAGCATATAGCCAATATAATGCGAAAAATTGCCTTACTATTGAAAATGTTGTCACCGCCGTTCTTGTGGATGAAAATTCGAAATATTTGTTATTATCCAATTTTCGTAGCTGAAAACATAAATGGGTATCAAATTTTCGAAACCGAGAGAGTTGTACTAACCAAATTTGGACAGGATACAGTCAATACAATGCGATACATCGCCTTACTATTGAAAATGTTGTCACCGCCGTTCTTGTGGGTGAAAATTCGAAATATTTGGAACTATTCAATTTTCGTGGCTGAAAACATACATGAGTATCGAATTTTGGAAACCGAGAGAGTTGCACTAATCATATTTGGACAAGACATAGCCATTACAATGCGAAACAGCCCCTTACTATTGAAAATGTTGTCACCGCCGTTCTTGTGAGTGAAAATTCCAAATATTTGGAATTATTCAATTTTCGTGCCCAAAAACATAACTAAATTTGGACGGGATACAGCCAATACAATGGGAAACATCGCCTTACTATTGAAAATGTTGTTACCGCCGGGTGAAAATTCGAAATATTTCATTTTCATGTGTAGGATTTTCCGTTCTTTCCATTTTCAGGTGCTTCTATGTATTTAAAACAGCAAGCCAACAACGATTATTTTAAAACAAATCTTAATTTTTAAGTAGAGCCAATACTACCCGATGATACTGACTTCAGTGGGCCTTATCTCGGAACCCGTGAAGACATTTATTCAGCACGCAGATGCACAAAATATGTAAAAAATTTAGCCAATTTGATGAATATCCTTTTTCCAAGGATTATACGGGATACTTTCGAGCTCACCCTCTAGTGTGAGTGGTTCTTGAAATTGAAAGCTGAAAATTTTTCATTCTTTTCAACTTTTTTGTTTTCCATTTAGTTTGATAGTTATTGGGTAAAAGTTATTTCTATCAATAATGAATTTACTGACAGTTACTTTGAGGACCAACGGGCAAAAGAAAATAAATTTACTCAAGCTTTTAAAAAATAAGCAAATTACCCCTTAAGCGTTCGAATGTTGAAGCGAAACAGCTGATTTCCCTAATCGTGTTGAATTTTGCAGTTGGTTTACTAACAAAGTGCTATGGACGAATATTTTACTTTGAATGTTCTTATAAAAATTTAAAAAACTCTTTAGCAATACAATTCATTAAATAATAAAACATGGTAGAATTGAATGTAACAGTTCTTTTAAATACTATAAAATGCAATACTTACATGTAATGTTGATATTGTAACATTCAATAATATTCTAGATACAATTTACGCAATAACTGTAACAGTTAATTTTAAGACGATATTTTATACGTCGACCTCTTCTGAGCACGATAAATTTTCATTAATTCATCATTTTTCTTCAAAGAAATAATTGACTTTTGTTTTTAAATACGTAAAAGAACTTCCTTACTTTTCAAAATATCGAAAGCACAATGAAATTACAAAAGAAAACGTGAAAAATCAATGAAAATGTATTTTTCGGGATCTGGCGATGACTTTCACGGGCTTTTGCTTACACCACTCAAAAGAGCGGAAGAAAATAAGTTGATTTAAAAAAAAGCATCCCGGCTACTTTCTATGTGTCACAGTTCATTTGTTAAGTAAAAATTTTGAGATGTTGAACCGCAGCATGGGCACTATGAGGTCACAGCGCTCCCCTCTCCTGGCTCAATCGCGCGGATCATGCTGTCATTAACGAACGTTATAAAAGTCTACAACTTGAATCTCTGTAAGAATGGACACTGTAGCACTTAAATAGCGGCTTGTTGAATCTACAGTTTAAGTTCGAATAAAAAAAATTATAAAACTGTGACGATACTTTTGCAACGCCTGTGAATATCGAAGAGATTATCTGCCATTTCCTGGATACCCTGTACATCTAAATAAAATGCATTGAAACTTGACTCCACGTGTTCTCCTCAAAACTCGTAAAACCTATACAATTCTAAATTGATTTATCAATTAACAGCATTTTGATTCAAGAGATTGTAACGTGCTGGAAAGCATTTTGAAGTTCGTTACATTTTTTCCATAGACTAATTTGATAAGACCTTTATGTAAGTTTATGAGGATTGCTGTTATTAATGATAACCATTTTTTTAACACAATTTATGAACCCCTCGCGTGACTACGTATAACTTGAGTTGCTGGGTCTTTCGTCGAGGTACATACAAAATATATTTTACGATTACTAGCCAAAATGGATGACAATTATACAGGGTGTTAAAAAAAGAGTGTAAAATATTTCAGGAGGTATGAACCAAAATAAGCAGAAAAGTCTTAATAAACATGGGTCCGCAAAGTAACGGTTGCGGAGATATGGACCACTATTCGTTTTTCAAACATTTTATTTTATTAGGAATAAACCGACAAAGGAAGCTTTTAACAAACAAAAAACAAAGTTACAGAAGATGTTCAAAGTGCCCTCCGTCCATTTCCAAGCAGGCACGACATCTTCGTCTCAACGATATTCGAACTCTTTCGAAAACACCCTCCTTGGTTTGGATTTCTTGACACTTTTGATTAATCCGTAGCTGCAGCTCTTCCAGGCTATTTACAGGAGTACCATACACTAATGTCTTCAAATATCCCCAAACAAAGAAATCTAGAGGGTTCAGATCAGGCGATCTTGGAGGCCATAAAACAGGTCCGGCCCTTCCTACCCATCTATGTGGAAAAGTTTGGTGTAAATGCTCTCTAACGGCCATGGAAAAATGAGCTGGAGCACCATCATGCTGGAACCACATTTGTTGCCTCTGATTCAAAGGAATGTCTTCCAAAAACTCATACAGTGTGTTCTGCAGAAAGTTGAGGTAAGCAGCGCCTGTTAATCGGTTTGGTAAAACAACAGGACCTAGAAACCTGTCACCTACAATACCCATCCAAATGTTTAATGAAAAACGTGCCTGATGTCCAGATTCTATTAGAACAGCTTCTGTAACTTTGTTTTTTGTTTGTTAAAAGCTTCCTTTGTCGGTTTATTCCTAATAAAACAAAATGTTTGAAAAACGAATACTGGTCCATATCTCCGCAACCGTTACTTTGCGGACCCATGTTTATTGAGACTTTTCTGCTTATTTTGGTTCATACTATTACCTCCTTAAATATTTTACACTCTTTTTTTAACACCCTGTATGTTAATTTTTCGTGCATCTGTTAGCATTTCTTGAACTATCCTGAAGTGATTAAAATTTAAGTGACAAATATGCATTTTAGGTTTGAATAAATGTTTTAAATAAAATAAAATACTTCCGATTAGTAGGGGATGATTTTTGAAGCATTAATTTGTTTATCGCAGCACTTTAAACGTTGGAGGAGGTGGATTGTCTCTTCTCTAGACAGGCATAGTATTCTCACGTGGGGATGCAACGAAAAAACATTTTAGTGTTAAGGAATCTAAAAAATACACTAAACCTAGTTGTTAAACTGGCATCCAACACAAAACTAAAACCACTCCAGGATAGTTCACAGCTCTGGAAAAGCAAATTACGCCTAGTCTCCCGACGCGGCCAAATCCAATCCTGATCCTCGTCGGCAGATAAGATCTGCAAACCGTGTAAGTCGCTGGCAGGCTCCCATAAGCATAAAGTTATATAGTTTCGGGTGAGGCCGAACCTGGGCCTGGGCCTCGTTTAGTGATAAAATCAGGCCGTCTTACACTTTCCCAGACGATCGTCCTCGAGTCCATTTTGCATCCCGCGCGTTTATCTTAACGGGCGCGCGTTCGCATGAAGAAAAACATTCCGGGGGAGCCGTAGGTTAAGCAAATCGACCTTATCGCGTGCATTTACAAATAAACACCCTCGCCGTATACGTTGACACTTTGCACATTATCGATTTCGCAACAACAATGCCGCCAGTCACGCTAGAAGAACTGCTTGTGGAGAGAAAATTTGGAAGTAACTCTAGGGGCTGCAAATTTTTGTAGAATTTGTGAAATCTCGAGGAAATAATAACTAATAAGTTCATTTAGCTCACCAAGGCATAAGTTTCTAGAACAGCGATCGGCAACTGGCGGACCGCGGTCCAGATCCGGATCGCGAAAGGTGAAAAACTGGACCGCCCAAAATTTTTTGAAATTATCATTACTCAAAATATTTTTCTGTAGATAACAATACATTTGAGTGCCACCCTTATCATTTTTTAATGGTTAATAGGCTAGTTAAAAAAATTGGCTCAAGACCGCAAATGTAACGAGCGTTCAAATAAAAACGTGGTCAAGTTGGTTCTGAAAATTTGGACGTAGGGCGTAGCGTATAGCAAATGAACTTAAACGTCATCTGTCAAAGCGCTGTATCGCAGCTTTGTTATTGAAACTGACAGCTGCTATACAGCTCGTTGAGAAATGAGGTTAAGTTTGTCGCTATAAGCTACGCCCTACGTCCAATGTGTCAGAGCCAATTTCGACCACGTTTTTATTTGAACGCTCGTTAATTTCTTCCATTGATTTTTGAATACAAATATTTCTATCTATTGTATTTCCTATTATTTTGTGAGTGCAAATAAAAATAAAAAATTAGTAAGGATTATACTTATAATTAGTGCTGGCAACTGAAATCGGTTTTTTGGATAGTCGGTTAACCGGTTTCGGATAATTTGGATTTTTACGAAACCCGAAAACCGTTTATTCGATTCTTCAAATATCCGATAATTCAAATAACTGATTCTTCAAATAACTAATTCTTCAAATAACCGATTAATCTATAATCTGTTCATTGAAACATCCGAATAATCGGATTCTTTCTTTATAGCCAATAATACTATAATATAGTCTATACCTATAATATTAGGTTGAACTATTTAGGGAAATACAATTTTTTTATATTTTTATCCTGGCACAAAGACACAGACTGATAAAAAAATTCATCCATACCCACATACACCAAACACCAAACCACCAAATCCATTTATATAAATAATAAATTGAAGAATCACAGTTTATTAGGTGTAACAGTTTTAACTATTTTTATATTTTAACTTTCATCATTAATTTTAACTTTAAAATTTAAAATGTGTGAATATGAGAATAACATCGTATAGGTAAGTATCCCGTCAGTTGTTCAAAACACCGATTTTCAGTTATCTGGTTTTCGGGTAACCGTTATTCGGTTATTCAAATAACCGGTTTTTGAATATCCGGTTTTAATCACTATTCGGCTACCCGGTTTTATCTGAAATCGGTTTTTACAGAACTCGCTTAACCGGTTTCGCTTTTTTCCGGTTTTTGCCAGCACTACTTATGATGTCCAGATGGTTTCAACAACCCTTAAATTGTTACGCAAGGATCTTCATCATGGTAAGTTTCATATATTTTGACAAATACAGGATTGATAAAAAATTGCGTTACAAACTAGTAAAACGTCAATATAAGGGATACAGGAACACTCTCTCTAATATGGAGCCACTTCACAGAAAAATTACTTTTTTTTACGACAGCTGTTAACAAAATTCGTATTTAAGGACAAATAGAAGCTTCATTAGATACTTTTAGGCTTTAATTCAGAGCATTGATAATAATTCATAATATAGTTACTAGTTGCTAGGTTTTGCCATAGTGACATAGTGTGGCATATTCGACTTTGTTGAAATAAAATTCATACATATTTCTGGATTGTACTTTTTTGGCAAAGTTGAGGTTTTTCATCGCAATTTGTTTATTTTCAACTTTTTCCAAATTCTACTTAAAAATTTGACAATTCTGGACAACTTTAAATAAAAAGATTCTCTTTTTGGGTATAAATACATCTACGAGGCACATCCACAAAGTAAGAGTACTCAATTTTTTAAAAATCGAAACGGCAGTATATAGGGTGTCCGCAAATATCACCGACAACGTTTGACTGCATAATCAGGCAGGAAGATAAATAAATACGATCTACGAAAAAAAAAGTTAAATAAAAACTTTTTGGTTTTTGAGTTACATGCCTTCAAAGTTGTCAACAATAAAATTAATTTAATTAATAACTTCATAACCCCTTTGCCGATCGCGTTAAAATTTGACACATTTATTTGAACTATTATGGCATAAAGCTTTAGTCAAATCGATATACTAGGTGATAGTTTTCTCCGGGTACCTCTCCCTTTTAGTGGTCAAAACTTTTATAGTAGTCGTATTTTTTTAGAACTGGGTCGTTTCATTTAAAAAAATTATTGCCCGTTGAGAAAATCGCCCACAGAAAGCCATTCCTGAGAAAAATGGCATTACTTGCAGGTCTGTGCATTTCGGTTTGCGTAGCAGTGTCACGGATTTAATACCATGAGTTCAGTAGGCCATGAAAACAAGATGTTGATTGCTGTGGCTATCAGGTAATGTCATTATTGTCGTGTTTCTTTAGAATTCTCATCACTCCACACATGCAAATTATGAAGTGTCCGCAGTGCATCAAGACAATTAAATGTATTTAAAACTAATGTTCGCAAAACTTTAAAAACGCAACTTCCTCGAAGATTTAATTTAACTCCGGCTCAAGAACTTGAAAATTTAGATCTCAAAGCACGTTTCCAATTTTGTCACTGATTGGTGAATGGCTTCGCAGAAGATAATAATTTGCTTCAAAAATAGTTATGTACCGATAAACCTTGTTTTACAACGGAGTTTTTTTTCTGGACCTCGTTAAAAATTTTCAAAAGTATCCGGACTCCACCTAAAATTACTTGCCGACCCCTGTTCTAGAAAATCTGGTTTCAAGGATATAACCATAAAAAATCTGGCCAAAATTGACATGCCGGATTATTTGAGCAGCTTTGAGGCATAACAGCAATAAAATTAAAACTTGTTAAAACTTGGCACTGCAATCATAATGCAGAGCACAAAAAGTTGTCCTTGGTTGCCATTTTTCAGGATGCGAGCTTCTACGGATTGTACCAAAAAGGTAATCACCTGACATGGAATAACCTCTGTATATTGGGTACCAGGAAATGTTATATCCCAATATTTCACAATTGTTTTATTGTATTCGCGATATTGCATTTTCTTAATGTTTGCATTACAGAGCATTAGATATTTAAAATATTTATCCGAGTTTATTATTTCCGTTTTTGATTCACACACGAAAACTTCAAAACAAGGCCTTCGAATTAATATTATTATTATACCTATATAATACGATAAGTTCTTTGTCACTTTATAATGAATAAATCGCACGCACATATGTATTTTGTTGCTGTATTGATATAAATATAATTTACTGCAATAAATCCATGCTATATAATTCAATAAATATATTCCAATCCTGTTAGTAGCCTTAAAGCCGCTCGTGTTAATATTTTATACGTATATTACGTTGATAAATGTTTGCATGTATTGTATCGAGAAGGTATTACCAAGTCAATAAACCCAAACGATGAAAAATTATGATTCTGTATTTTTGAAAAGCTTTAGGCATTACCGAAGTTGAGTAAATAACGAGTAAATATCGTTTTATTCAATGCATAATTTTTTAAATCTTATAAAATGCCATGAAATTAACTATAATTCTAAGGGGTAGATAAATTAAATAATATCCAAAATAACAAAATTTCAAGCTAAATCAAGACTGAAAGTAAACCAAAACAAGTAAGAAATGCAAACGATTTTACATACCGAGCTTTATAAGAGCAATTATCTAGAGATCAAGAATTGAAACAAAAATGATATATTTGTAATATTCATCCTAAAACTCAATTTTATAGTGAAATATTCTATCTTCTGCAAGGTTTGATTGAATTGATGGTTCAGGTGTTAAAAAAAAATCAGAATGTTTTAAATGCGGTCAAAATATTCATATTGAGGATTCCAAACCAAACTAGCAATATTCAAGATGTGGTCTTACAAATGCATTGCATAAAATAATTGAAGTATTAAACAGTACACTACATTTAGCTAGGTACTTTATATTTTTCATTCAAAATTTTCTATATAAGAGGAATATGGTACAAGATAGTTACAACAGAACGCCCTTAGAAAAACCATGATCTCTTATTATGACATTATAAAATTTGAAACAGCTAAATAATAATCAATATCCTGATAATTTTGTTGAGAGGGCTTTTAAGAATATTGAAAATACATCCATTATATCTACAATAAAAATTCCATATGTTCTTGTATTGGAAAAATTAAGGAGACAAATTTAACATTAATACAGTTTTTCACTTAGTACTATACGGATTATTTTTGAGATACGCTCAAATAATGAATTAAAAATATTATCTTAATCAATTCTGGAAGATACTATTTTCTGCGCTCAGTTACATAAGGCAGTCTATACCTAGTTTTATTAGAAATATTGCTAGAAAAATAGCAAAAAAATGATCTGTTATTCTGTTTTTAAGGTCGTCAATATCTTTTAGGTAAGGCCAAAGAAAGAAATCTATAGGAGTGAGATCCGGAGATCTAGCAGGCTCTTTAACATCTTTATCGAATGTTCTTCTCCTCTTGCCCTTCTGGGTTTAAAAACGTTTCTTTTCTTTTGACAACTTCCATCTGCCGCCAAATTCCTGGTTAACTCCGAAAATTTTATCTGATAGAAGTTGTCTCTGCGGAAAACGATGTTGGTATAAATACCTGGCAGCTTTGTGTTCTTTCGACCCTCTCCATAAATTAAAATCATATCTAGTTTTCTTGATTACTGTAGGTATTCATGTTATAATTAATTATAGATAGAATAGGGAGGTACAAAATGTCAATTATTTTGGCAAACCGTTATTTAGAAACGTCAAAATTCAATTGTTTCTGCAGCTGCCTGTCATTTTTGAGAATAAATCTTCTAAAAGCAGGATTCATCTTTTTTGCTATTTTTCTAGCAATATTTCTAATGAAACTAGGTATAGACTTCCTTATATAGCTGAGCGCAGAAAAAAATATCTTCTAGCATTGATAAAAAATATATATAGTGTGCCATTTGAACAGAAACAGTTGACTATAGCAATTCTGGCATATGTTACCATGGAGACAATCTAATAATGTCATTTGATAGAGTTTGAGCGGCGATTTAAAAATATATCGATTTATTAAAATTAAAGAGATACGAGAGCGCGAATATCAAACTGAGTCACACGGTATATTATTTCAAATTTCGACCTCGTAAGTTCTAATCTATTGACCTACAAAATGGTACGGTTCAGCAGACCCTGTGAACTATGTAGGGATACACGAAATACCACGGAAATATACACAAGCAACCATCTAATTCCTTAGGTTTAACTCTGATGCCAAATATTACTGCACTTCATATTGACGAATGGTGACATTATATTCATGACCATTAGAGAATATACATACATTTTGTTGTGCGCGATATATACTGATGTGTATTTCGAATTTATCTGCTTTCTTTCAGTGTGAAATCTTTATTTAGGTAAATCTGTTTTCATAAAAAAAAACCTTGATTGATTTTTTTAGAGCAAGGGTTTTATTTCATTATTTTTTAATTTTTTTACACGAGCAAAAATATCCCTATAAGAAAAATAAAGCTACGCCACAACAAAATAATTTCAAACGGTATGTTACTAAAACTCTCTCGCATGTTTCAAGACATAAAAACTGACCACTTTTAGAATGTATGTAGATATTTCCTTCTCATGCTGTTTTTAATGATTTTTTTTATCATAAATTCTAAGTCGATTCCTGGAAACGCATTTAGACCCAATGCACTTATGGAGTTAATATGAGCCAGTTATTATTTAATGGCTCCGGACTAATACTGACCAAAATCATCCACCTATCTCCGCACTGAATCGCCCCCACTCCATTTGTCCGTTTCGGGAAATACGCTGAAAAATGTGGAGAAATATTTTTAAAATTTTAATTAAATAAGGGCAACACGAATGAAGCTATGAATATTTATACCGTCGGAAATTTTATAAATGTACAGAACAGAGTATTCAAGTATGGCTTGCTGCTTTAAATCATTTCACTCTTGGTGACAGGCGGTCTTATTTAATTTACTTCACTGTAAATCCGGGAGCAAACCAGACGCGAAAAGTGCACGGATCGGTGATGGGAAGATTTTGAAATTTAGTCAATGGAAAGGGGCATTTATTTTGTGCGATATATAAAATGAAATGGGTTCTGTCATTAATAAGACCACCAAGTTCGCGCGTGACGTCACGTCAGTGGTAAAATGCGCGATTCTCAGTGAGTATTGTAACAAAAGTCGGGACGTGTGGTAATTTATTTATTAGTTCTCGGAACGGATGGGTCAAAAAGTAAAATATTTCAGTCAACACTAATTTATCGAAAAGTTAAGGGTTTTCAAGTAGGTTTAGCGTCGCCACAAGGCCGTCCTTCAGAGAAGGCTTCATGAAATTTAACAGTATTTTTGAACAAGTTCACTTAGACTGTCGGGGTCATGTGTTGAACATCTGGTATAAAGAGAAAAATCGATATTTCAAATAACGCGAGAAATGCATGCCAAAGAACGAATTCCAAGAATAACTTGTTAGAAGTTGTTAGAAAAATAATAATAGATCAAATAGCTGGTTTTTAGGCGGATTTTCCAAGCTATAAGAATAGATTAAATGAGATTGACTAATCCGTCCCGTATTGCTACACTAAAGTAAGGCTAGTGTTACTTGCGAGTTCAGTTAATCACAGAATTATTTATATAAATGTAAGTTCAGTCAATTAGGTAATTATTAACATAGTATAGTTATACCAAAGCGTCCCGATATTCAGGAGCCCACCAATAAGAAAAGAACAGAAACTTCTGGCCCAAGAAATGGGCGTGTCGAAGCGAGGTGTCGAATTCAGGAGAGATCTCCGAAAAACAGGCAGTTTTTTCCTTGGGCTCCAATAATGGATAAAGTCATTCCAAATTTTGCTATGGATCGCGCATTCCCTGAATCTCGGTACGCTGTTGCGTGTCAATAAATTAATTAATAATGTTGTTCGAGCCCGTTGTGTCGTTATTTTGTTTGTTTGTTTTGTTGTTTACCTTGTACATGAGCGACATACGGTAAGTGTCTGGTATTCATTCTCTGAACGTACAACATTTCTAAGTTCCCACGTATTAATTAAAGTGTAATGATAATTATAAACTCCCTTTCGAGAAGTTAAACGTAAACTCTTTTGTCAGTTAATACCGTTATAATACTGGTCTTAGCGGTAGATAGATAAATCAAGAAATTACACCCTCAGATTACAGTATTAAAATGATGTTTACATATTAAAATTTTAATTAAAGGGCAGGAGAAACTATAAAAGATTACATTAAAAAAGCATAATACATGAAAAATAGATTCGAAAATACAAGCTTAATTACATAACTACAGAATGAACACAAAATAGTTAAAAAAAATATTATAAATAACTTAAAATTGTAACATATAAAATGATGGACAGGTGATAAATCTAAATTTAAAATACATCGTCTTATGATACTGATTGTACAGTTTAAAATATCAAAGTTGGTATGATAATCATTTATATAATATGTACACATTTGATAAATTGGAAAATGTTTAAGAACATTTGTTCTCGGAGTTGACAATATAAAAACGCGTTCCCTGTTGGACGCCTTCCCCCTCAGGCCCCCTGGATTTTTTCTGAAAGTTCGGACATCGATTTTCGGCATCAACATGATCGTCTTACCTAGGAGTCAGAAAATTCTTAACGTCGGAACATCCGGAATTTTCCGATAGTCGGAAAATTCGGCTCCCGGGTAGTACTTGGGTGGTCGAGGACGGGAATCGCATCGCCGCGCGCCGGTGTGTTAAGATCCTCGAATGATGGTCTTTTTGGCCCAAAGACAGAAAATTGGAAAGTCTGGTGAAAACTTTTCCGTCTTCATAATAGGACTTACGGAGTAGTTATGCCTGGATGGATCTTCGCCATATTTTCGGGGATGATGTACGGTATGAAGCAGTACCGCGGTTTTGAAGTTCAAGCGAGATAGTGAGGACATTTTCGGCGGAAATAAGGAAAACGTAAAACCTCGTTTTGGATTAGCTGGCCGTTAGTCGTCGCACGATTCGGTTCGAATTTTCTGATGGGAACCATAGAGGGGTGCTCTAATATGGTTTTGAGGTTCGGCCAAGATCGTATGAGCGGAACGGCTAAAAACGCGGAAAGCCACGTTTCCCCGTATACGGCGTTGTGCCTCATACGATTCGAACCAAACTTTATTGTGACAATGCCATCAATACGTAGTATGCTGCATTAAATTTCTGTCCGGATCGCTCGAATGGTTTGGATGTTATTAGCGATAGCGTCCTTGGACCTAATGGAAACATCGGTAAATTTCTTGATTTCCAATTATCTTCCTGGAGCGCGCCGGGGTTCATCGGCAGGTTGCGGTCGTTGCTGCAGTGGCTACCGAGGGCGTTAGTGGCAGACCTGGGCGAGATCGGCCGCGGTGTTGNAGAAATTACACCCTCAGATTACAGTATTAAAATGATGTTTACATATTAAAATTTTAATTAAAGGGCAGGAGAAACTATAAAAGATTACATTAAAAAAGCATAATACATGAAAAATAGATTCGAAAATACAAGCTTAATTACATAACTACAGAATGAACACAAAATAGTTAAAAAAAATATTATAAATAACTTAAAATTGTAACATATAAAATGATGGACAGGTGATAAATCTAAATTTAAAATACATCGTCTTATGATACTGATTGTACAGTTTAAAATATCAAAGTTGGTATGATAATCATTTATATAATATGTACACATTTGATAAATTGGAAAATGTTTAAGAACATTTGTTCTCGGAGTTGACAATATAAAAACGCGTTCCCTGTTGGACGCCTTCCCCCTCAGGCCCCCTGGATTTTTTCTGAAAGTTCGGACATCGATTTTCGGCATCAACATGATCGTCTTACCTAGGAGTCAGAAAATTCTTAACGTCGGAACATCCGGAATTTTCCGATAGTCGGAAAATTCGGCTCCCGGGTAGTACTTGGGTGGTCGAGGACGGGAATCGCATCGCCGCGCGCCGGAGTGATAAGATCCTCGAATGATGGTCTTTTTGGCCCAAAGACAGAAAATTGGAAAGTCTGGTGAAAACTTTTCCGTCTTCATAAAAGGACTTACGGAGTAGTTATGCCTGGATGGATCTTCGCCATATTTTCGGGGATGATGTACGGTATGAAGCAGTACCGCGGTTTTGAAGTTCAAGCGAGATAGTGAGGACATTTTCGGCGGAAATAAGGAAAACGTAAAACCTCGTTTTGGATTAGCTGGCCGTTAGTCGTCGCACGATTCGGTTCGAATTTTCTGATGGGAACCATAGAGGGGTGCTCTAATATGGTTTTGAGGTTCGGCCAAGATCGTATGAGCGGAACGGCTAAAAACGCGGAAAGCCACGTTTCCCCGTATACGGCGTTGTGCCTCATACGATTCGAACCAAACTTTATTGTGACAATGCCATCAATACGTAGTATGCTGCATTAAATTTCTGTCCGGATCGCTCGAATGGTTTGGATGTTATTAGCGATAGCGTCCTTGGACCTAATGGAAACATCGGTAAATTTCTTGATTTCCAATTATCTTCCTGGAGCGCGCCGGGGTTCATCGGCAGGTTGCGGTCGTTGCTGCAGTGGCTACCGAGGGCGTTAGTGGCAGACCTGGGCGAGATCGGCCGCGGTGTTGGAATTGGAAAGGTGGGCGAAACGGAAAGTGAACCTTGGCGGAATTGGTCGCTTGGCACGAAGACGTCGACTGGATTTTCGATCTGCTTTTTTTATTTACCTGAAAAGTAAGGTGAAGTTTTGTTTTACCTTGCCTCCTCTCGGGGATGAGTCCCACAGACGTGCATAAGTGTGTAGAATGCTGCCTGGGATGATTTTGGTGTATTGAAAAACTCTAGAGAGCGCTCGAAAGCCGAAATACGACACTATATTTTGCCTTACTTTCTATGATTTTAGTCTTATACTTATATTATTTTTTTATATACATTTTAATATCAATTGAAATATAAAATATCTCTAATTGGAACTTAGAGAGAGGGAAGTGTTTCTATTCATGTGGATATAACAAACTCACCCTGTTTAAATTTTCCTTATCATAAAAAATATTATTTGATGCTCCTTTGTCTTCAGGAGTTTGTTTCAGGAGTTCTGTAATCTGATTTAAATTATTTGAAATAAAAGCAATTTTGAAAGTATTTGTGGACACAATTTGTTCTTTGTTATACAAAAAAGTTTCCTCACTTGTGAGTTTATACGTAATAACAACTTCGTAAGTACTAACCAGTCCGGGATTAAATATTATTGAAATATTGTGGTTTTTTTGTTCATCGTGAATAGTACACCAACTTACAGAAATTTTAACAGACTTAAAAACTAATAAATTTGCATGGTACATTGCTTCTTAAACCATACAGACGCGTTTATAGATATACATAGGTAATGTAATACCTACTAATTACGAGATGTTTTAAAATAAACACGTGTTACGTGTTATATGGAAAATTATTTAAAATCACGTATTATAAAATAATTAATCTTATAAAATAATTAAATAAACCAACAATGCGCGGGTCGACTTTTATGAAAAAAAAATTATATTCTAAAAATACCACCCGTAGCGACATCAGCAAACAAAGAACATCAGGTAAAGCGAGTTGGTTATTCCGTATGTTATAGGTAGAGGAAGAAATTTTAGAAATTGTTAACAATGACGGGGGCGGTCTTTCACTTCCTGTTAAATTTATCTCCCCTTCAAATCTATATCTGTCTCACAAAACACACATGTATTAACGTTAAATTTACCCAACATTTGAAAAGGCCGGCCTAAAGGACCTACTTTTGGCAGAAGAAGACTGTATATTTAAGTATATGTCACTTTATTAAATATTCTCTTTTTATCGCCTCGTTAGTCTCTCATATTTTAGGATTCCAGAATGAAAAATTCGTCGGGAGGCCTACGATGCTTCAAAATAAATGGGATATTGAAGGATGGATTGGTTTTTCTGAAGTCATTATTTTAATCCCGCTGTACGCAGTTGGAATTTTTTAGAAAGAAGCGGAGATAAAGCGAAAGTCGATAGTAGTAATCTACTTTTCCTTTTCAGTATATACAGGGTTTTTGCAAGGATTTTTAGTAAGCATGAAATAATACGCATTTCCAATTATCAAAACTTAGTCCAAGCATTCTGTCACGGATTAATGTTAAATTTGCAGAAATTATTACCTGGACAAAAAAATATGACCGTATAGAAAATTAAATTTTAAATTGACTTTCTTGATCTTTAAACTCGATCCAATATGGCGACCATGGTTAAAAAAAATCGCAAAGTTGAAAAAAAACCGGTTTTTCTAAAATAATAAAATAATAAAAATTGAAATAGTTATTTGAAAAAAACATACCCAAAAAAAGTGCAACTTTTTCAGTCATTTTTTTATCCTTAAAATTAATAAAATCGTCAACATTTTTTAACAGCATGATAATATAACTCTTTACGAAAAAAATAAACCGAAAATCGTTACTGTAGGGCTATCCGCTGAGAAGATCTAGCCAATTTTCGAGAGCGCCTTTTTTCAAAAAATCGATATATCGAAAAATAATTCATATTTTTAAATTTTTCAAAAATGTACTTTTTTGGCTTGCCGCGGGCTATGCTTGCAGTAAATAGCAAATATGGGCACGTAAATGTAAACGAGTTATAGAAGAAGAGAAAAGAGAAGATTTTTAACGGTTTTTTCCATATATCTCGAAAAGTAACAAAGCAATCGATACTTTCAAAAAAATCAGTCGATAGATCTTTTTAAAACCTACAACTTTCTCATTTAAAATTTTTCAATCCGTGCTATATTTTTTTAGTTATTTTAGAAAAACCGTTTTTTTCAACTTTGCGATTTTTTTTAACCATGTTCGCCATATTGGATCGAGTTTAAAGAACAAGAAACTCCATTTAAAATTTAATTTTCTATACGGTCATATTTTTTTTGTCCAGGTAATAATTTCTGTAAGCATTTCTCTATAATGCTTGGACTAACTGTTAAAACCGCAAAATGGTGCTTAAAATTAATAACAACCAGAATTGTTAAAACTTATTGGAAACCTTCTCTTTTTTGTCTCGTTTTTTATGGTAAACAGATATATTAGTTCCATTTTAGTCACCGAAAAAATAAGTTTCAAGCACAATTGTATTGAATACATATGTGATTTGATTTTTCTACTTTCAACTGTTTGTACGTTTTACGAAATCAATCTGTACGTGATGCGCGAGATTAAACATATTAAAATGACTCATCAATACACTAGCAACAAATTAGTTTACTTTGTGGAATCTTATGGAGCAATCCAAGCTATCGAAATAGTCGGCGGTTCCAAAAATGTTTCTTCGTAGTATTGTGATAAGTCAGTAGTTTTTAAAACCAACTGTAATGTCGTAACATTCTGTATAACTAAGAGCAAATCAATCTTTAAATTAATAATAAAGATTAAAACGGTTATTTTCTGAACAAACCTCGTATGATGTAGTACCTATCGATGTATGTCTTTTATTTTATATTGAAAAAGTAAAAGTAAAAAGCAAGGGATGTGACTGTCCAATTTTAGATATCTTGTTTTTTACTTGTACCTGTAAATAAGTTTAAATATACAGTTAACAATTGAATAGTACATAGTTACAAAAAGAGAATCACTTATTAGTGTCTTAAAGAGTCACTTACTTGAAATAAATAGAGATATTTCAATAACCCGTCGTCGTAGAATTAACAATCTCGATAAAAACTTTTGTTAGTTACGTAATAATAAGATGGGATTGCAACACTAAATAAAAAGTTAGTAAAAAAAAACTTTCCCTCAGTGTTTAATTATGTACATATTTTACCTAACCCAGTAATTAAGCCTAAAGTTTTAAAAGTGGAAAATATACTCAGAAAGTTATAAAAGTACTAATAACACGCTTCATTAGAATTTTATTTTTCTGAATGTTAATTAAATATTAAGTATTAACATTAGTCATGTTAAGATAGATTGATAGATAGCAAACGCCATAAAAATAGGTTATTACTTAAGGAAATTACTGAATACATTTAACTTTAACAACGTGTATGGAAACATCTCGGATATGCATATAACGTACCTACAGATCCATTTGATTCAAGTGGCTGCTTGCAGATGGTTGTCAAAATATTCCACTGTCGACTTTTTACGAAACAACACGTGCATTTTATCTTAAATTTGCTGTCAGACTTCGACGGCGGCGGCACACATAATTCGGGTAATTTAACATTTATTCCAAGCTAACTCCGTTACCGTTTCATTTTGTGCACGTTATTCCATGCATCTAACGCGGTCTTTCAGCGAAAGTACCTCGGAAACCAACTTAGTTACAATAACGCTAACGTCCGGAGATTATGGTTGAACAATTTACGAGCTGGTTGCCCCATCGTCGTACTGAAAAAATTCTATTAATCGGCTGAAATGGAGGTCATTTTAGTTAAAATACTATTTACCCAATTATGATAAACTAAAAATCAAACTCGAGATTTTGGAGTTGAATCATTGAAATCAAAATGTAAATAAAATCGTGCCAGCCGTGCTGATTTGTGTTACTGTCTTGTGTCCTTAATTTGTTTGTCGAAATTGTTGTGTTTTAAAACGTCTAGTTTCGATAAAGTAGTTCAATCAATAATTAGAAAAGAAGTCCTATTATATGTACAATACCAAAATGTATGTAAAATACCAAAAGATGTAAAACAAGCATATGGAAATAGTTTATCCAGTTCTGCAATGAAAATATACATAGAATAGATAAGTCTGACTGAAGAGAAGAAATAGTAAAAATGATAAAGAAGTCGTAATAATATGTAGAACTCCACAGCAAAACATTCACAGGAAATGTTTTAGGAAATATATAAAATTAAGTGTAATACATTTTCTGATGTAAAATTTATGGCCGGATCTGCTCTAGATGCTATGTGAAGAATATTACAAAGCGATCTCTTAGAAAAAAAAGTTAGCGCAATATTTTCATATTGCTTCACATGAATTAGCATGGAGAGGAGGGGAAGGATTTCTCTACTCGCAATCAATTTTTCAAAGAAAGCAATCATCTGGCAAACCTAAGAGGTCGTATTGAATATAACCCAATCTTCTCTAAAACTACATAAGGTGGTCCAAAAGATTCTTTTTTAAAATTAATTACATTATTTATGTTACTTAAAACTTACTTAATTTCTTAAGTTACATAAAATAGTTGTCAACGCCCTTATATCATCTTATTATAAAAGTTTCAGTTTTATTAAGGAAATAAGCAATATCCTGCAACTCCTTTTAAGACCTATTGGCGATTATCATCATTTACAAAACTACAAGCATTCTAGGTGGTATAGGAATAAAGCAATTCAAATTCCAAAATCATAGCGAATGTCAGGGTGTAAAGAATAGTGTCATCCAAGAACATATTCCATTCTATGAATGAAGAAATTTTTCAATGGAAAATCAGAGAGGAGAATAACGGTCAAGATGTCGAGAAGGAGGAAGTGTTGGATTATATCATATTTGATACTATTCCGTGCAAAAAAAAAACAAAAAAATATTTAGAATTTTTTGGAGAGAAAACCGCTAACGCAGTTAGTTAACAAAAGTTTGGTATTTTCGTGGGGAATAAACCGGTTTGCTGATTTGGCTCTTGGTCTTTTGTGCATAAACAGATTCAGGTTGATGCTGTCTACACCGACTTTAGTAAGGCTTTCGACAAAATTGATCATGGAATCGTGTTGAATAGGCTTGTTGAGGTCGGTGTGGGTAGCACCTTGCTGAACTGGATGGAGTCTTATTTGACCGACAGATCACAGTGTGTTGAAGTTAACGGATTCACGTTAAATTTCACTATGATACCCTCAGGAGTACCTCAGGGATCGCACTTGGGGCCTTTAATATTCATAATTTATATTAATAAAATTAAAGAATGCCTTAATTATTGTAGTTTGTTAGGATATGCTGATGATTTTACTATTTTTACTTATTCGTGATGTTAATGATTGTCTAAAACTTCAGAACGATCTTGACGCTTTTGTAATTTTTTGTAAAAACAATAATTTGTTTATTAATATCGACAAATGCCATATAATCACTTTTATTCGAAATAAACACCATTTCCTATATCAATATAGTATTGATCACTTAATTTTAAATCGTAAAAATGAAATTAGAGAAGATTTTTGATAGTAAAATGTTATTTGATGCCCATATTAATAAACTAATATCTAATACACTTAAGATGCTGCGTTTCATTATGAGACAGTCGAAACAGTTCACTAATTCTAAAGTCATATTGCTTTTATATTACACGTTTGTATTTAGTAAAATTAATTTTGCTTCGGATATGATGAAATGATTCAACATGAATTTTTAAATTTTTTTTCTATTACGTGTAGGCGAACTTTGAACGACAACAATTTTCATAGATTGTGTGTTGAATATAATATTAGGTATAAGTTTAGGAGAGTATTGGCGGATGTTATTAACCTGTATAAAATTATTAATGGTAAAATCGACTGTGTCCAATTAATTAGTAAATTATTTTTTAATTTACCATGCAGGCCGTTTAGGCCCTATGACTTATTTTTCATTCCTTTTTAAGCATACCAATACCTCCGCATACTTTCCTGTGTGCAGAATGATGCGTTCTTTTTACGATATTTGTAGCAGTTTAGATTTATTGGCTACATCTTTAGTTTCATTTAAGAGATCGCTCAAACGTAAACGTTCTTTTATAATATTTTTTATGCTATGCTTTTTATAATGCTTTTCTTTTATAATATTTTTTTATGCTGTTTATAATCTTATAACTCTTTGTACTGTTGTTTGATGTATATCTGTTAATTTAGTAGATATTTTAGTGGGTTTTTTCGCCTGTTTGTGTCCCAAATGGTAAATAAATAAATAACTTTTTTTACAGGCAGAGTGTCAGTGCAATGCGTTAGGTCAGGTATTACAGTCGATCAAATTCCAGTGGCCTGTAGCTAATATTTAGACATTTTCAATAATTTTCGAGGTGCCTTTTTTACTAATTTGTCTTTAAAATGCAACAATCAATTGTTTCCCTATATATTTAATTGAGATAGCAAGAAAATTTCTTTGGTCTTATCATTTTTCCTAGATTTTCCCTGTAAAACTTTTTTGGACAATTATTATTTATCATCCTGTTTTCCCCATGTTTGTTTAATATCTCAGACGTTGCTGTTGAACCGAGTCTCTTGAGCAAGTTTAATTTGGATAATTTTACAGTCATTCGTGAACTTTGAACAATCATTCGACGTAGCTACCACCCCCGCAATCGACTTACAGGGGGCGGCCAACGCCACCGAAAAGATCTAGTCGCTCCTCGATGTAAATTCGAAAGGAACGAGCACGATGACAGTTTGCACATCATCGAGTGGAGCGATAAACAATGCGCCGGGCACGGTTCGGGCGCGCCGTTCTGCCGCCGCCGCCGCCGCCGCCGCTCAAGAGTTACAAATTCTCCCGACGAGTTATGGCGGAGTTTCCGAGAGAGAAGACACAGAACAATAGTCTCAAACTTGAATTAGTTACGTTCGAGCGGAGAATTTTGAGCGATAACCCGACTAAAGAAGTTAGAGAAGAAGATAGACAAACTGGGGTTAGTAAATGTGCGGTATGAATACTAAACTCGTCTGCCGAATTTACCTGAACTTTTGTAATGAAATGTTAGCTTTTCATACAACGCCAGAATAAACTATTTATTTCTTTCCCAGTTGTCGAAGTTGAGGGGGAAGTTTTGCCGGATCGCCCCCCCGTAAATTAAAATCGTCACCTTCAACGGTAAACTAAATGTATTCATGCGAGGGAAACTGAAGCCTTCCGGATTTATACACTGAGAGAAACTTTTTCTTACTAATACTGTAATATAACTGAGATAATGTTTCATATGCAAACAGTTTAAAATGTGACCAACTTTTTAAATTATGAAGAAACTAAAATTGAGTATTACATACCTGTAGCTGTCTTACATTCAGTAAATTCTTTGAATGAATATCTACTATAAATTAAAATTAAAATAAAATATATATACAGGGTGTTTCATAATAGTATGTCTTTATTCTAGGGGTTAAATCTGCGGAATGTAGGATATATTAAATTACCTGCATCATTAGCCTAATAATAGTCGTCACGATCTTTTAATTTAGCGAGTTACAGTAAATCATTTTGTACTTTTTTGCTCGAAAACGGCCGCAGATATGAAAAAATTACAAGAGACAAAAAAGTTTCTACTATAAACAAGATATTAAACTCTTTTTCTAGAAAAAAACAATGGCATACCGGAAGAATGTTTGGGAGGCTGAAAGAAGGCACAACATCAGAGAAAGTATCACCCTGTAGATCGTGACTACTATTGGGCAGGGCTAATGATGCAGATAACTTAATTTAGCCTACGTTCCAAATTTGAGAAGCATTTACGGACATATATTTATACGAACTTTTTTACTTAAAATTATGCGCAGATCACCCCTCTGAATAAAAACATACTAATATGAAACACCCTGTATATTTTTCAAAACCAATATAGCTTCAGGTCAAGTAGGTAACAGTAACAAATCTGGTATGCATTAATCAGTACATACAAGGTGTGGCGTGTATAATCTAAAAAAATTAAACTACAGCTTCCTAATGATATTTGTAATAGAAAAGTCTTATACGAGAAAGTTCTATTTTTACGGTTTTTTTTGTAAATTAAAGTTCAATTATGGATCAAAATATTTTATCTGGGACGGTCCTGTACGATGCTGCGTAAACAAATCGTCGTTAAAAGATATAAATATACCTCTCAATTTTTGGGGAATTTTTCAATGTAAAAGTACAAACTAAGAAAAATAGATATTTAAAAAAACACTGATATTTTCTTATTATAATAATAAATTAATAGTAATTACTATCTTAAATGCATTGTTGTTACTCCAAGAGTTCACAAACAAAACCACATCCGTAAGTATCTGTAGTTGCCAACTGCGTGCACTAAACAAACTTTTTTCTAGAGAAAATGTTGAGATTGATCCCCATTAGCGTGGATGCCTGTAGCATGGCACCGACGCACCCAATTTTGGCGAATATTTTCCCAAATTCGAGATATTCCAGTAGTATGGAAATTCACTTCATCACGGGTAAATGTTGCCTCATCTGTTACACAAACATAAGCAGGAGAGTCTACTTGATTGGCACATTGCCGTAAAAACTATCTGCAAAAACGCATTCGTTCGTAAAATCGGGAGTAAAATCTGTTGAACTAGTTGCAGCTGATAGGGGTGTAACAGCTGACGCCTTAAGATGCAATCTGCGAGGTTCCTACTTGCTGCGCGAGTCGTCAAGTACTAATTGTGGGGTTTTCGTCAAGATTTTCCAACACTGCATCTTTAACATTAAGGTCCACTTGCTGACCACGTCCTTCTCCTCGAGGAATAGCACTTCCTGTATCTCGCAGCCGCTGAACGCACTGTAGGATTGTATTTGCACATGGGGGGTGACATTGTGGCCATCGTTCCCGGTACAACTTAGTCGCCGCAAGTGCATTTTCTCCGGCTGCACCATACACTAACAACATATCGACACCTTCGGAAATTGTAAATGCATTCCGTTCACTGTAAAACTAGTTTGTGCACAAACTATAAAATTAAGCAAAGTAAGAAATAAGAATCTCGTTTTTAATGTAATCGGCATGCTATTCTTATTTTTGCTTCTTTATAAAAATTCCAGTGTCATTATAGTGGAATTACAAAATAAAAACTTTTGTCTGGAAAATTTCACTTTTTAGCACTGATGGGTCGATGGAGACGATGCTTAATATTTAATAATTAAGTGAAGTATGAATTCAATACAAATTTTTTGACAATGTAATTTAACCTTTTTTTAGTATACTAGTATTAGATTATAATGATTTAAATTATAAGGTTGCATCTCGGGTCGCATAAAAACAAAGTTCCAAAGTTTTTAATAAATAACACAGGGTCGGCCTTCATTTGCGTTGAATAAATGAACTTTAATTTACAAAAAAAAGATAAAACTTTTTCGTATAAAACTTTTCTTTTACAAATATCATCAGAAAGCTGTAGTTTAATTTTTATAGATTATATACGCCACAGCCTGTATAACAAATCCAGGATCTGGATGGTTAAGTTGTTTGACCGTGATGACTTATTTTTCTATTGCTTGACATTAAATTTTACTTATTTTCTCCAGCCTTACCTATCTGATGGGATTTCGCGTCTGCTAAAATATATGTAACGTCAGGTGTTTTCCAAGGTTCAGTCTTAGGGCCATTTTTGTTTAATCTATCTATAAATGGCATCAGTCTGAATATTAGAGCAATGCATTGATGTATGCTGATGACTTAAATTTGTTCAGGTGTATAGAAAATATTGACGAAAGTTCTTTTAATCTTCCTAAATCTTTGAATAGTATAATTAATTTTGTTTTATTTGAAGTACACCATGCACAAATGTTTTCCAATTTGCACAAAAAATTTTATGTTTCAATTATCACCTTCATTAAAATTCTCTCGACATGGTCTATTTTAATGCACGTAGAAAAAAAGAAAGATTAATATTTTCAGATATAAAAAAATCTTTCCTTTCAAAGTTTTCTGCCTCTTGAGCGTTCTTTTATTTTCTAAAAGTCCAGAAACTATGATAACGTCAATAATTTTGCCCAACAAGTTTATTATAATATTTATGTGGCGATTGACAAATAAAGCTTATTTAATTAAAACAGTAGCAGTAAACAATTTCTGTATTACTCTGTATGCACAGTTGTTACTTTGGATAAAAAATAAAGGCATGCTAATGAATCGATTTATTACGAAATAAATCAGCAATCCGAACCCAAATTGATGAAATATGCCTCTGAGATGCTCTCCCCTGCTGTATATCATTGCGTGTTTGTAAACAATAGGCTTCCCTAAAACACACAAAATTTTCAGCGCTCCCCACAATCGCCATGTTCGCCAAAATCATACGAGGGAAAGGAAATTTAAACCCGCTTGTACTGATCAGTCACAGCTTGGGATAAATTATTCTATGACACGGAAATGAGGGTACTGCAGATAAAATATAAATGCGGAAAAAATATAACTTAAAAAAACGTGAATTTTATGGTTTCATTGTTGGTAACGTTTAGAGTCAAATAAATTAGTAAATAGATTCTAATTTTCCAGAAAATACAGTTTTTCATGTTATGAAAATAACATTTTTGAAACGTACAGGGTGCCCTTGTCAATGAACGTTATTGCCTAGTTGATATAGTTTTATAACTTTCTGTAACTACAGAATTTATATAAGAACCAATTTTGTAAAAAAAGTAAAAGTTAAGCTCATTATTGGTATATATGTACATTTGTACATAAAAGCATTGATTTTACATGTACAAGATACGGCAGCGTCTACTTAATAGCACAGCACTTGTTTTGTTATGTTTAGGGTGATGACTTATAGCTCTGCGATGAAGAGAAAGTACTGGAATTATGTGCCAGTAACGGAACCAGAAAAAAGTTTGAAGGGAGCCAAATTCAAGTGCAGATTATAGATTGGTCATGTGTACTTAACAATTACTAAATAATATACACCCACGGAAAATGAATGATGAATATTGACTGTATTATAAACTTGTGATATATTTACATATATTCATTTTCTGGACGGGCTCCAAAGCTCTGGTTCCTCTCTGGATACGTCTCTGTTCTCTTTGCTAGCAAACGTCGTATATTCGAATAACCAGCCAATCAGAGTAAAGTACCTTAAAATCCCCCGCGTTTACAAAACAAACTTAGCCCTACCGAATCTAGTAAATATAAGATCGATGATTTAAGGACACTAAAATTAGTACCTATTTATTAAAATGGTATGAACTGACAAAATGTTCGGTTTAGATCCTAAAACTTATCAGCTGAATCCGCTTGACTATTTTGAAACGGCAGCATTTCACTTTACAGCAAAATAAACTATTTATACATTTTGAATAATCGACATCTATTTGGGTTCGGTTTTGAATCCAGCAATTTAAATTATAATTGTCACCTTCGAGAGGGCAGTGGCAAAAGCACTTTACTCGAATCAAATATGCTGAGCTGGAATTTGAATAATATAGGTGGCGAAAAATGATGTTTTAGATAGTCTCTACATTGACCGAGTACCACAATCTATGTTCTTGTTTGACCAAAAATGGCGGTTTGAAGTATATCGATTTGTGCCGTTATATAAAAAAAACTATTAAAATTTAATTGTTATTGTATATACAGGGTGTCCCTAAATTAATGGGACACAGAGTAAGGGTAGATTCCTTACATCAAAATAGTGCAATAGAACTAGAGACTTACCTTAGTCTTTAAATCAAACCCCCGAATCCAAAATTTCAAAGTAATTCTTTGAAAACTTTCTAAAAATTTTAAGAATTTTGAATTCAAAATTTTAACTTTAACACCTTGTAACTTTTTTATTATCCACAAATGGACGAAGGTAAGTTTAGCTATATCGCACTATCCCATTAATTTCGGGACACCCCGTATACGTAGATAGAAGTATTAAGGTATAGCGTAATGAATTGTTCAAAATATGTGAAAATTAAATAATTAGGTACGTAAAGTGTATTGAATTTAAATTTATATTTCAAGGTTTATAATAGGAATTTTGACCCAAAATGACAATTGGACATGTTTAGACTACATTAAAAACATTGAGGAGAATTTACCAAGACACTCAAGACACTAATATTTTTTGAAATTTTGTAGAAAGCAAAAAAGGAAACACATGTAGAATATACAATTTTCCATAAACAATGAAATCATTACTAACAAAATAAGGATATCTCTGGAAATGACAAATTATTTTAGTATGGCATATCAGTATCTTCTACTCATGATCCAAGTCATGTAAAACTTATCTCTGAAAATGTTTACCTTCAATTAAGTTACTTATAAAGAAAGATGATAGTATTGTTGTTTGTCACAACATTATAGACCTATAGCAGTTCTTAATCGTACAGCACAGTATTACGAATTTATTCTCTATGAAGATATGTTTTTAGATTTTAAACAATGTATTAATTAGGAATAACATAGGTGAAGAAGCGATCTGTAAAAACAAATCCGGGCACATTTGTTAATAATGTTAGTTTTTCTTTCGAGGAAGGATTTTGTTTGGATGGCGTGTATACTGATTTTGCTAAAGCATTTGACAAAGTGAATCATGAGGTTCTACTTGCGAAATTGATTTCTTATTATACAGGGCGATTCACAACTTATCCAAAAAAATTTGGGAATAGATGCGGCATGAGAAATGGAGTCAATATTGTAAAAAAAATTTTTGTAAAATCCTTATAGTTTCTGAGAAAAAAATTATTGTTAAGCACATTAAACCACTACATAGCTGGACAACTGTAGTCTCTAGCGTCATTCGCAATACGCGTGGAGAGCCATGTGACTCCTAATACTGAAATCTGTCGTTGCGGTAGTTTTTACCTGTTATCTGTGTTGTTTACAACAGCTTTTTAGTAGTTAGTGTCAAAAATGGTTTGCGTGTATAGCAACTCAGAGTTGATGGATATCGTTTTAATTTATGGCGAAGCAAGACAACATTTGTATTATGGTGAAGTATTTGTGTTATGGTGAAGCAAGATATCATTTGTGTTAGTTCGTAGAAAGTGAGTAAGACGGACCCAAATGTGTTTACACGTGAGTGGATAAAATTTTGAACAATTGCTGTTGCAGCATCGGGTATGTCAAATGATTTTATTATTTAAAAACACAAATTAATTTTATTAATAATTAATAAAGGCAAAAGCATTTGAATTTGCCGATATAAAAAAGGTGCGATAAAATACTATTTACATATTTCTTTCCTTACGAAAGTTTTTGTCCGTTTTTATCACGCCGCCATACCGGTCGCATTGTGCGAGGTCAGGTTTTACAATGGATATTTTCTTTACAAAATTGTATTTGTAAGGGTCCCCTGTACATTCAGAATTTTTTTTTTTGATAAGTTCTGAATCACCCTGTACAAGTGATCGAACATTATATTTTATTTCATATCTTCAAAAGAAATTAATACGTAAATTACAGTTGTACCACAGGGGTCCAATACTGCCTACCTGCTATATTTAATGTACACAGCTGCTCTGCTACTATTAATTTATTCACAGTCTTCTTTATGCAGATGATTTAAAAATTTTTAAAAAAGTTAGAACTGTTAATAACTGTTCTTTATTACAAAGACACATAATATTTACAATTGGTTTTAAAAAATAAATTGCTACCTATTGAATTTAGAATAATTTTCTTGAGACATTGTGCAAATCAAAATATTTTTTCATATAATATGAATAATAACGTTTTAAATTGTGCAATGCGATAAAAGACTCTTTTTTCAGCAAAATTTTGATTTTGGAAATTATATTTAATTTATTGTAAATCAATCTTATAAAATCTTAGGGTTAATAAAAAGGATAAATTATGATTTTAAATATATAGATTCCATTATAACATCCTTGTTCACGTCTAGAATACATATGAGTACTTAATCTGGAACCCTCTGAAGGGAAATTCTATATAACCTATTGAAACTCTTCAAAATACATTAATAGAATATATATTGTAATAATTCCTTGATATATAGAAATTGTTCTTACTTTAATTATTTATTCTGCTTAACTTCTTCTTGAGCATATAATGGTACACTAATTCAAAATTTTGTTCACTATGTTTAGAGAAAGCTAATGTTTGAAAACAAATTAATTTAAGATATTATCGAATTTTAATCGAACATGAGTAGTCTCACCTCAGGGTAAGGTTCTGAGAAGATTAGTAAACTAATTTTAAAATATTACACTGATTAATGAATTTAGATATTAAATTTTGAAAAGGCAAAGACAAAAAAATTATATTTGAATTTTAATTGACTAGTTATTATATTTCTTGAAAATAAAAGTGTCTTATTTAATGACTTGAATTCACTATATTTCCAATTAAATAAAATAACGTAAATGGCTAACAATTAATTTTATTTTTTTTTTTACTTTACCGACATTATCCAATCTTAGAATCAATAACATTTTCTTAAACCCTACCTGCGCCACGTTTTACTCTAATTTAATTAAATAACAATATCCAATTATTTGGATTTCAATATTAAATCTAATATCAGTTTGTTTTATATTAAGGTTTTATACCTTTCGATCACTGTCTAACACTCTTATTTCTTCTCTTGTTGGTCCTTTCTCTTTTCTAATTCTTTTCTGAACCATCTAGCACAACTTCTGTGCTTGTCTTGTCATCTGTCAATTCCTTATTATTAGACTTCTTTCTAATATTTCTTTATTACTACTCCCTGGTCTATGGACTTTAATTAGGTGTGGGCGTACTCGATACTGGTTATTCCTCTGTAACATTTAATTTTCGTTATTGGACTTACTTTGATTTCTATTGGCCTTAATCTTCAATTGATTTAGTTTTTGTGATTATGTTTTCTTCTATTCCTTTTATATATGCTTTTCTTTACTAACTACCTCGTTTCTTTATGGTTATTCAGTTATCTTCCTTTTTAAAATTCAAAATATATTTTCTACAACCTCTGCTGTCATCCCCCTTTTATTATTTTTTCTGAGTTACCTAACTCTTTTCTTTTCATGTCCCACTATTTTTTATAAATCACTTTCTAATTCTAGTAATCCAAATTTAAATTACCAATAACATTTTTTTAATTTCGAATACTCTTTATTATATTATATTTCTTTAAATTTGGTTTGTAATTCCTTTTTTTAAAAAAAAAATTAATTAATCATGTAGTAATTTTATTTATTTTGTCTTTACTTTCTCAATTTCCACCATTTACCGTACTCCTATTGGTCACACTTATTCAACTTATAATTTTTTTTCTTTAAAATCAATTTTACTAATTTTATCTTCAAAAATTTACCTTTCCCTTTGATATTTTAAAAATCTTTGTCTCAACTCATTCTATTACAGTATATTATAAAAAATATAGCAGCAATCCATGTCATGTTCGTTAAAAACCTTTTTAAATTCGATTTTACTCGCGATAACAGTGCAGCTCATCAATGTTCAACAAGGGTACCTTTTTATATAAAAAACATCAAATTTTAATATTTGTTGTATGAGGAATTAGAAAAATTCTGGTATAAAAAAGTTAATATTACCTTTCAGCACCCTATTTTGTCCCACCCTGATACATATTTTGAGATATTGTTCATTACATAAGCATGAAAAATTCAGTAACATCAAAATTTTATAAAATAATATCATATTTAAGTTATTTGATAAAGCCATTTTCGGGGTCATCTTTTAAGGAGCTCAAATTACTTAGGAAGTACTTGTTCTATATCCTACGAAATTTTAAACACTCATTTCGAAAACACCTACTGAAAAGCACCACGTAGTCGCCTAAATAATAAAGGCCAAACTGTTATGTCTTATGAAATCTTAAATATTTAGATGCTATTCCCTCAAAGGCACCTTATTGAATACCAGAGGAGGTATATATATACCGTTTTGATAACTCTCATTGATTGAAAAAGTCTATTTCCTCTCATCAAAAGAGAACTCCCCTTTGAAGTTGACTCGCAGGGTCGTTACGATGACGTTATTTTAGCAGTGCCCGGCAGTTAGTTTCCAGTTCCTTTTAACTTTAAGAAACTAGATTTACGGACGGCCGACGGAAACACAAAAAATATACCTAAACAACTTTCCGTAAATCACTATTCCCTTGTTCCTCTCTCCCGGTCCCAGGGCTGCAACCCGGCACATTAGAAGATCTGCAACGGCCCTAGCGGCCTTTGGATAAATAATCTGAAATGTGATACAGAGTGGTCCAAAAAGGCAATGTATTGCGTACGAAAATTGCTTTCGTTAAACAAGAAGAAACTGAAACTGTTTGTTTGAGTATTTTAATGAATTTTATTTACATGGGAAATGGATTTTTCTCTAAAACGACTGCAAGATAATAATTGCACTGTTCAGTGGTGCTTCATATTCTTTTTACCTTACATATTAGACTTCTTACATTTTCAAGCATTGTTGAGATATTAACATTTAAATTTACCTTCACTAATAGTCCGGTCAAAATAGACATTTCAAATAACGAAACTCCGACAGAGCTAAATTTTGGTGGAGACCTTGGATACACCATTAGAAATAAAGTGTCAAAAGTCCCCATCGAACCCATGTGTGCTAAAAAAGTTATTCGGGGTCAAAGTTCAAAATTTGAGGTTTTTCGGATTTTTTTCGCAAACGATAAGTTTTATCAAAAAAGTAGCCACGACAAAAATTATAGATCTTAAAATTATCTATAAAAATGGTCCTTATACTTTTTTTTTCTAAGAATGACCATTCCTGAGATATCGCGATTCTAATAGTTGAAGGAGTCACGTTCTACATGATATGCACACATTTCCACGCCACCTGTGAGGTAGTGTAGTTTGGAGCGTTTTTTTAACGTGGTTTTCCCGGAAGACCTACTCCACGAACTATTATGACGGAATTTTCAGGGACAATACTCTTTTAACTGCATGATGATTATTGATATTGGTTATTAACTTTAACTGTACTTCTGATTTCTTTTGATATTTTAATCTGATTCATACTCTTCAAAGAGTTCAAAGTCGACTTCAACAGTCATGTCTTCTTCGATTTCTTATTCTTCTTCTTCCTCTTCTTCTTGCTGGATGTGCATAAATTGTTCAAATGAAGATGAATCAGCTGTCACTTCATCGAAATCATATGAATCTTTGTCTGTTGTATTCAATTGGACATTTGAGCAAGACTGGCTTTGGCAATTAGTACACGCTGAAGAACACAGTAACCCTTCTCTTCTACAGCCACTTTTAGCACTACCACCTTTTTTGCAATTGCAAAAAATAGTGTTTAGGAGTTTTTCTGGAGTAGATGGGAGTAAAGTTTGAATCGGTTCCAAAGTATTATCTGTTAATTTCCAACCCCAGTCTTCTGGGTTCAGTTGATTGCCTAGCCATGTCTGAAGTTGATAGTATACTCGATACAAGTGTTGATTAGCAGAAGCTGTTGTTAGAGGAAGACAAGATAGTTGTACTTGTTTCTTGTTTCGTGTATTTTTTACACAAGTTTTTACAATAGAGTAGCCAGATGTTATTCAAGGCCATGCGGGTAGAGGGGATTGACTAAGGGACTGAGTTTCTTTTGAGTGTATATTCTCAGAATAGTATAGTTTATACATATAAGAGACAGAAATAGGCATTTTTACTTGTATTAAGTGCCTGACTATGTATATACGTGGCATATATGTGCATATCATGTAGAACGTGAATTTTTGACACTTTATTTCTAATGGTGTACCCAAGGTCTCCACCAAAATTTAGCTCTGTCGGCATTTCCGTTATTTGACCACTATCTTTATGACTAATTTGACCGGACTATAAATATTCGACCCTGACATACGAAAATCGGATAGAGAAATGTGTGTAGCAAATTTCTTCTTAAAAATGAAAGTATCCAAGGTTATTTTGCAGAATAAATGAAATATAAGTTACTATTTGGAACGTCATTCATATTATGCAAGTTATTATTGATTGACCATATACAGGGTGATTCACAGTTTATCTAATAAAAATGTGGGATGCCACTACAATGTAAAAGATAAGTCAAAAGCAACTATGAAATTTGGTCGATTGCAATGCTATACTAACATTATATAGGGTGGTTCAGTCATATTGTCATTAAATTTAACTATATACTCGGAAGGCCTGGTAAGAACAGAAAATCGCGAAATAAAAATTGTGGACTTCTTAAAAGATAAGCAAATTACTTCTGAACTCCCGCTAATTTGGCGCCCTCACATTTTCTGCCGGCGGACCACAAAACATTCGAACATCGAAGCGTAACAGCGTTGCCACATCAGAATCACATAAATAATAATAAAATATTCAAATTTACTTAACCGCATTTTCCGTATCTTGTATTCCCGTAAATTTGGAGATCACATATCGATATGTAGAAAATATGCAGAATGCAATACAACCCGCAGTTTATTTCGGATTGTTTCACGTGTCGATCGTAATGGCTAATTTTGCGAATTTTGAATATGAAATGGTATTGTTATATGGAAAATGTTTACGAAATGCGAATGCTGCTGTAAGAGAATATCGAAGGCGTTTCTCTTATAGACGACATTTTTCGATTCCGCGAACTTTCGTGCGAGTTTTTCAAAAGCTTCGCCATATAAACCCAGTATGGCCGCATCATAGTTTTTTCAACTTTTTTCGCAAATTTTAAAATCGGTCTCCTACAAAAGTTCTCTATGTTCCATGTCTGGTTATCGAGATATGGCATACCTCAAATCTCACCAACCGTCACTGATTGGAAAATTATGTTAATAAAAAACTGTTTTTATTTTGGCAGGGCATGCTCATATTTAATTTCTTGATGTAGATTTAAAATATTACATACATACCAAATCTGAATAATCTCTTTTAACATCCGTTTACGTTGGAAGTTCAAGACGCCCTTTACAACAACTTACTGAAGCGGGTAAAAGAAAACAATTCTTATATCTCAACTTTCTAGATAGACGTCCAAAGTTTTTATAAACTTGTAAATCAAACTTTATATAAACGTATTTATTAGGAAAGAGCGGAATCAAAGCTTAAATGCAACGAACGCGCCGTAATAAAGTCGTAAAAGAATTCAGAACGCCGTATTTTCCCGAAAGCAAAGTTTCGGGGGAGCACATGCTGTTATAAGATATTTTATGATACTTTATGGTCATATCATCGGACTTACAAGCGTTTCGCAGTACATTACCTTCCGACAAAGCTGCGAGAGCATGATCCAAACATGGACCGACACTTCTGTTATGCTGTCGACCTCTAACCCCTCTAACCTCAGTCGAGCAAGCACACGCTTGCATTGCTCTCGTTTCCATTAATATTTAGTTATTCGCCAGGCAATTAGCATTAGTGCCGTTTCATACGTGAATGTACAAGGTCTAAATGGAGGAACAAATACCGAACTGCATATATTCAATTCCGGTTTTGCCTAAAAGGCCTCTTTTGATTAGTTTTCTGGGAAAACAATGTTGTTCCTGGAAAAGTCTAAGTCATATTTTTTGTGTCGAATAAAATAGTGACTCAGAGCGCAAGGAAAGCGAAATAGACAACGTTCCCAAAAGCGGTAAATTGTTATTTAATTACGTAATTTGTTTTAAAAATTTAAAAGTAACTTTGTAAAATTAAAATAAGGGCTTTTGCAGATGCGAGTACATAACGTACATAATAATGATATGATTTCGATGTGGCTTGATTTCTGTAGAAAAAAATTCATATCAATATTTTAATCAATACACTAATAAACGCTGGGCCAAAACAACAGCTTTCCAAGCAGTGAACTATTTTATAGTTTCTAATTGAAAATATTTAACATAAAATGAATATTAGGGAAGTTAATGAACTTATGTCAAATATTTTGCCACATATCCGTTATGTCAAAATGAGGTAAATACACGAGTTTTTGTTGAGCAAAATCTGATTTATCTCAATATTGCAAGGAGAGATTTTTTGAGAACTGCTGATTTTCATAGAATGTACCCACCATTTGCTTGCACACAAGCTTCAGCGCGATGTATCCAATTCGCTTGCACGCGTTGGAACATTGCCATTGTCGCAGTTGGTTGATGTCATGATCTTCGGTGGAATATACAACACTTTTCACATATCCCCACAAATATACGTCTAGAGGGGTGAGGTCCGGGGACCATCTAACTAGGCTACCGCGGCCTACCAGCGATCGGGCGAGAAAAGTAATGTTTAGAAAGTCGCGCACTCTCCGAAAAAAATGAGCGGGAGTTCCGTCATGCAGTACCCACATATTTTGCCGAACATTTTAATGGCACGTCTTCCAGTAACTCCGGCAAGCGATTTTGCAAAAAATCTAGATATAAAGTACCGTCTAAGCGTCGAGGCAATTCAAAAGGTCCTATTAAAGGGTCATTAACGATACCGGTCTAAATGTTCACTGGAAACTGTTGCTGAAAGGCACCGCGACGTATTTCGTGTGTATAGTCCAGTGGTGAGTGTTGTGGACTTTACGTACACCATTTCGACTGAAACATGTTTCATCTGTAACAAGTGTAAATTGAGGATTTCTTGCATGTTCCTGAAGCAATCATTCTCAAAAATCTCAATGTAGTGGAAATCCTCAGGAGTAAGCGCTTAAACACGTTGAATATGAAATGGGTACAACTGAGCTTCTCTTAATGTCCGCCACACAGCAGGATGCAAAATATTTACTTGCTGTGCGATATTTCTAGTGCTACGATGCGGATCTTCTTCGACGAGATCTAAAATCATCTCGACATTTAAGATTCTTAGTGGTCGCCCCGGGCTATTCAAAAGAAAACTTGGAAATACGTCTATTAAATGTATTCTCGAAAAACAGCACAGCAATCACTACAACAGTGTATTACAAACTCACTTTCAAATACAGTCCGGCTTCATAAGAAACCTATAAACTCGTAAAAAGTGAAAGTGAAAGTGAAATACTTGTATTTGAGCAGTTCCAAAACAGTTTCAAACACATTTTTAATTAGCCTTTTTCTCTATGAACTTAAACTTCCGATACAAGTTTGTGACATCAGTTAACTTAGTTTTTGCTCCTTTTTGACCCCCTTAAATTTTCGACATAAGTTCATTAACACCCTATATAGAATAGTATCGTTCGCTAGCGAAATCTTCGACTCAAAATGCAAGGAATGTATCTACAATGATTGAATTAAATCAAATGTTCATATTTGCATTATTTAGTGTCAATAAATTTACGCGATTGCTTTTGAAAATTTCCAGCGGTCGCACACTCCTTTTTCAGCTGCTCCACTATAGCGTATTGTCCTTCTAGAACTTTTTGCTCCATGATGAACCACACCCAGTAATCCATTGGACTGAAATTCTTCGAAATCAACGGTCAAACATTCTTGCCCCAAAAGCCGGGAAACAGCCGTTAGCAGACTTTGGAGAATCCGGTGGTTACTTCGTGTGGTCATCATAACCAATAAGTCTCAAAAAGACGATACACTATGGTGGAGTAGCTGGAAACGGCTTCGACGTGTGTCTGGGACGAAATTACAGTAGAAGAGTGTGCGACCATCGTTGGAAATTTTCGAAAACAGTTGCGTAAATATGTTGAAGCCAATGAAGTCAATTTTGAACATTTATAGTAAATGTTTTTGTTTTAATTTATTGTTATTGAATTAGTAAATGTTATTATTAGTTTAATTTTATGGACTCATTTGTTTAAGCAGTATAATGACACTATTGGAATATCTCAAAAAAATTCATTTCTATAATTATAATTATCTTTTTAAGTAAAAGCCATTCATTCACAAAGAAACAGACATAGATACAAATAATTATGTTGGTCACAGTCCTAATGAGGAAAGGGAAGTTTTAATGAAGGAGACTCTAAACCATGTTTAATAGTATTACAACAAGTTGTAAGTAGACTGATAATTATTAAATCCCCTGAAAGGTAATTTTGCCGTAATGAAAAAACTTCGGAAACCAATTCAGGCGTGTAGGAGTTATTTATCCTTTATAGCAGTCGAACTTTTGCTTTTCCAACGTGGTTAACGGTTTTTAATTACACTGTAAAAAATCTTAGACTCCTTTGGTTCATATACGTTACAGATCGCAACTTGTTTTTGGAAAACTCAACAAAAGTTTTAATTCAGATTTAGGACTATTGATAATAATTATAGCAAAATGTGACAGGTCCAGCTACATTTAAATTCCTTTTTCACACACAGCTGCCGAAGTACTGAATGAGTGGCAGAAGCCTGTTGTGAGGTACATCGAGAGGATTATAAATCTGATATTTAATTTCTTTCAGCACTTGTACACTCCTAAAAATTTTACTTTTTTGCAGGCAGTGTAAAAATTGCGAGAAATTTTCGATGAATTAAAAACATTTTCCAAAAACCGGTCGCTAAAAAAGTTATAGTAGGCATATGATTTGTAATTTTGTGAAGTTTATAATTACCAAATAATTTTTTGGCGTCTATTTAAAAACAAATATTGGAGTTCAACGGACGTCGTCCTGTTGTTATTCAAATGAGATTTCGAAATATCACTCCAAGAAACTTGTTTGACTCTAAAATTTAAATAGAGGTGATTGAATTTTTGTTTCCCGTTATGATCCTTTGAATGAATGTTTCATCGTCATTGGATTGTTGGGGGAGTTGCGACAAGCGTCCACGCACCAGATATTTGACTTTCTGAACGTGGAAGTCCTCAGTTGAATTTCGAGGATTATCTTAAATTGACTGACGATCACTTTTAAATCGTGAAAACCATTCGTAATATTGCCAGAGCATCATGTGATTAAAACCGTTCACGCAAAATTTAACGTTTCATCGTTGTTCTAGAAAATCGCACATTTCAAAAATCTTCACTAACATTTAAACATGTTACCCTCAAATAACAAAATCACTACAACTAATTGAGATATCAACAATACAAAAACATGTGGTTACAGATGAGGTTTTGCCCAACGCAATGCTGCCAACCGCTCATTAAATATCTGCATTAGCGCATAATTCGAACAGTTTGGTTATTTTCTGAACAGACCTCGTTTATGAAATATGTTAATTTAAGCTTATTTTAACAAACAACTTTTTTAGCAGGCATCGCATATGCTTGGTTAGTGCCTGAAGCAAGCCGCTAGTCAACAAAAATATTTATGTGAAGCGGTGTATATTTACAATTCGTTGTTCCAGGATAAATTCATTAAAATGTATATTCACGCAATATATAATACAGATATTAAACACAAATTTAAATTAATATTGTTAGCAACATATACATATCAAAATATTTGGGCTGATTTAAAAGCGGTGTCAATAATGTGGGAAATTTCATAAGCAACAACTGACAATTAATAATTTTGTCTAATTAAGTTTAGTCCATAGAAATACGTGCGGGAATTTATAACAATATGGAATTGATATGTAAACATTTTACACAAATATTTCGCTACTGACAAAATGTCTATATTATTTCTTTCTAACACATAATTACTAAAAACCAAAAGATCTTTGTCTCGATTTTTCTATTGCTTTTTTTGTCCTTTTTTATTTTAGTAAACTTCACAAATCTAAAGAGTAAACTTACTTTTGTTTTCAAGGAGACGTAGAATGCCATAAAATGCATACCTGGAAAGAAAAATAAAGAGTATTAGATTCAATAATACTTAAATCAAATATGTACTTGTTAATATTACGAAGTAGATATTCTCTATTATTAGCTCTCACTTGTTTTTACTCATTTTTACGGTATTAAGCTAATTCAAAAAAATTTTATCAAATCAATCCATTTTTATCGCATCCAATACACCAAGAGTTACTAAAAGTAGACTTTCAGCGGAGACTGGAGTTTTTTCAGTGCGCACTTGTGATGTTAAATCAAGATGATGATTTTTTTAAACGGGTCATTTTCTCCGATGTGACTATTTTTCATAAAAATGGTTTCGTTAATAGTCATAATTGCATAATAGTCATAATTAAATTATGACACAGTAAATCCTCACCAAAGTCATAGCCAACTTTGAACGTGTGGGGAGCAATCTAGGGAACCCATGTCATTGGATCATTCTTTCTTGACCAGCATCTAACTGGAGCAGTTTATTTAAACTTTTTAACAAACACTCTAGAAGATGTGTTAGGCGACATTCCTTTAGCTACACTTCGAAGAATGTGGATGCAACATGATGGTGCATCACCTCACAATACCGGAACGTCAGTTTTTACACAAAACTTTTCCCAACAGATGGATTGGGACCAGTGACTTGGCCTTCAAGGTATCCAGATATGACAAGTTGCATTTCAAGAAATTATGCCAGACATGCTAACCAATGTTGAACAGTCTTTTAAAAACCGAATTCGTTTGTGTATAAATCAAAATGGAGGACACTTCTTGCAACTGATGTAAATCAGCGGTCTAAGTTTTCTTCTCCTTGTTGTGTTCCGAGTTTCAGTTTATTTCGTTTTGCGTTTTGTTTTAGTTGTTGTTAGTGGTTTACTTTTGTTTGTCAAACCACATTTTAAACATGCCAGTAAATATTGACACTGTCAGTCCCAGGCCTGATAAAATGTGAGAGAAAAGTGGTTTTGTAAGGCCTTCTTGACGCTGTTACATAACTACTTTTTCGAACTTTAGAAAAGAACTTGATTTTTCAGGAAAACTGTTAAAGATAAGTAAGGACAACCTTATATCAGTCGAAAGGGCATTCAATTTTGCATTCACCCAAGACAATTAATATGGGTCTAAGAAATTTAAAAATGCGATAATATACGGGGTGTTCCATTTAAAATAACAAAGTGATGTAGCGCCCACGCGAAATGGAACACCCTGTAAAGCTAAAAATATTTTCTTTACACGACCCACATGATTCCAGGTAACATTTATTAAAACCATTTTTTTTTATAAATTTTGCAGTTGCAGAGTTACAGAAGAATCCCTCTTAGGGAGTTTTCACATATACCGACACCGGCACGACATCAGCATAGCACCGATACCGACACAAAATCAGGGACGACGCGAGTGGAGTAGCCTGTCACGACACAATACCGATATATCGGCGAGTGTGAAAACATGACCATTTATTTATATGAGATTACACATCCACCGGCATCGTTGTCGTTGTCGTGCCGGTGTCGTGTCGGTCAGTGTGAACACGGCCTTTGATGGAAAACCCTGTATTAATTAATGTGACGTGACTGAACTTCGTCTGCGTTACATATAAGTAATTCCTTTGAGGAAAATATATTATCCTATTATATTTATGTACTAGATAACCAGTACACTGTCAATTGGACATCTCACATTAAGTCGCATAATTTCCATTTCTGCTTTACATGTATTCACACAAAGTTACCTTTAGGTACATAACGTAGGAATTACTGATCACCCGGACTTTGCAGTCTGCAATGCATGACTGTACGACAACCTTTGCAGAGAAAGCGGTCGCATTTATCATATCTCCATTGAACCATCACCATTAGCTACCTGTACATCAAGGAGTCACTTTGTATAGAAAATAATTAATATCCGTCCTGTATAAAATGGCAAACATGAGCAGAGACTAAATACCGTTAAACAACCTTCGAGTTGATACCGGCCGGACAACCTAATATCCAAGTAAGAATACTCAATTTTTAAAAAATCGAAACGGCAGTATATTTATAAAAAATTTACATATTCAGAAAAGTACATCAAACACTACTTTTCGACGTAGCCGCCTTCAACCTCAATGCATTTCGTGAGCCGAGGGATGAGCCTTCTGATACCTTCCTTAAAAAAATATCCCGCCACCTTTCGGGTCCATTGTTTCACGGCGCTGGGGACCTCATCCTCGGTAGAAAAGCTTTTTCCGCCCATAAGCACCTTCAGAGAAGGTGCCAGTTCAAGGCTGTGAGTGGGCTGGTTGATGATATGAATCCAAGAGTTGCTTTGTGGCATTTTCATGCAAGAAGCTTATTCCCTTTGTTAACATAAATGCAGAAGAGATCTGGAGATTTGTGAAAACATTGCGTTCATCTCGTCCAAAGTTAGTTGACGGTGGCCAGGAAGCATTTATTCGATCTTGTTCACCATCTCATCAGTCGCAATTGAATGACGCCCACTTCCTTTTTCACCATGATTTATACTCACGGCTCCACTTGTACACATTAGTACGATTCATCACACCACCACCTTAAACAGTTTTGATTTCGCTAAAAATCTAGAATGGCGCCTTTAACCGAATTACGCTCATCACCTCGCAGCTTGCGGGATTCGGAATAGCGGTACTCATTTCAACACGCCACTACAACAAGAGTTCTCAACTGACTGAGACAAATGAGGGCGAGTTCTGCTTCCACCACTTAGCCTTGAATGCTGTGTTACCAACATTGTCAAAAACGAAAACCACAGAGCATCAGAGTCTCAGTGGCATCTTTTAGTCTGATTGAATTGTTACTGATTTAACGAAATAATTATAATATAAAATAACTGTTGTCTATCTTGCATACAATTTTTTGTATGTTATGCAACACTGTAGAACAATTGTGTAATTTGAAAGATATTTGACGCTTACAAGTTGGTTTTTAATAAAGAGAAACTTGTACCTTTTTTATCGATTCTATTTGAATTTGCCTACATCCACGGTTGTTTACGTTGTATAGTACGAAAGATAATTAAATGAAATTTAACTTTGAAAATTATTCACAATAAAGGTTGCAAAAAAGAATTTCATCCAAACATCGTTATTAGTCTTGTAGCTACGAGGGTCCCAATTGCCTCCTTCATTTAGATGGAGTTACCTAAGTATTTTTTTTTGTATTTTGAGCTGCAGAACACGAATTTTTTAGGTAGAAGTTTGCACGGATGTTGATAACTTTTTTATTAACAAAAAACTTGGCAAAATACTGAAAACTTAGTTTTTGGCAAAATAAAACAACAGTGGAAAAAACAAATTTTCACTCTGCAATTACTCATAATTTGTAGTATTTAACGTGAACTTTCAAACGGCATCAGCAGAATTGCAAAATACCTATTCATTCAAAAGTTATTAACTATTGAAAATCGCATTTTTCGAGTTTTTAACGGCGTTTATCTCGAAAACTATGCGTTTAACAAAAAAATTACAAGGAACATTTTCTTCTTAAAATGGGTCAAAGAACAAGAAAATATTTATTTTGCCAGTTCTCAGTATTTTGCAGTTTTTATAAATAAAAAACTTATCGACACCCGGGCAAACTTCTACCCAAAAAATTGGTGTTCTGCAGCTCAAAATACACAAAAAACATTTGGGTAACTCCATCTAAATGAATGAGACAATTGGGACCCCCTGCCTACAGGACTATATGATATAACGTCAGAAATTACTCGTTATTTATTTGTTTGCTGGTTTTTTGAAATAGGGAGAATTTTTTTAAATATTTATAGAAACAGTCCGAAGAAAGATTAATTTATTTTAAGATATAATTAAAACTGTAAATATGTAAGTTAATAATAAGTTATACAAATTGTTTGAATCATTTTTAAATGCATTGAAATTGCATAAGAAAATTACTGATAGTATAAAACACAATGCACATCTATAAACTGTTTTCATTTACCTATATCTAAAATATTATGTGGCATTTATTTGATCAATACGCTGTTTATTCAACAATGGAAAGTTATTAAACACACTACTTTCATGGATGAATTAAATAAAGACAGTTTCACTTGCATTCATGTCAAACGGTTTGAATTAAACCAATTTATCGAACTATTAATCATAGCCCGCATTGTAGTCAGTGTAGACCTACATTGTGCCTTGATGAAAACCTGTAATTTGAATTTATTTGTGTAAGATAATACAATATGTTCAACAGTTTCGAGTTTCCTTCTCTTACGCAATTAAATTTGGTGAAGCGAAGTGCAGAGCACAACATTTAGGGGTTTTTAATTTAATACTAGCTAAATTGCGTGAAATATACGTGACAAACAGTCGTCTCTAAATATCATATTATTAGAATCGCGTCAAAAGTATTTGCTTTTAAGATTTTAAATTTTATCTACGGTGGTGCATTTTGCATAATTTTGAGTGTAAAAAATTAGCTTATGTAATAAAAGTTTTTATTGCACACTTTAATAGCATAATTTTAGTTAAAATATCTGTCAGTAAGTAGTATTTTATTCATCATTAATTTTTAGCAGTGTACATCTACTTGATAACTCTTCAATGCAGTAATTTAGTGTCATATTCTCTATACGATTTCTTTATGTTCCATTTACCCAACTTTTGAATTTGACCTATCAAGGTGTTTGCAGAGATTGTACACGCGGAAAACTCACCCAAAAGTAAGACCATCCTTGTGAAGCAGAAGACGCTGAACGAAATTTTCAACTTTGTTTCGAATTCAATCCATCCTTCCAATAAGCCGACAAAGGACCTCTCACTTTTTATATGGAAAAGTGGTTTCAGGTTTCAGTCGAGAGGTCTAATTTTTGGTGGAAAAGGTAGTTCTCAACATCCTGAACAAAAAAGCTAATGGGCACAAAAAAATCTACCGTCAGGATTTTGCGCTACGGCGCATACAAGGTCGGCACCTGGGTTTTTAGGAGTCGGGTTATTTTTATCAAAAAATAGCGTGTTCAGTGACCGATTATTAGTCCAAGAGAATTAAGCTCAAAACCTTCGAGATATAGCTGTTGCTTGACGTAGATTAAATATTAGTAAAAATCGGTGGAAAATAATATAAACAATGAAAATATAAGGTTGCGCCAAGAAAAAAAGTTGTGCTATTCGCAGAAAAAATTAAAAACTGCAAAAATACTCAAAAATCACGTGTTTTTCCTAACATTTTCCAATATAACTTCTTAAATATGCAGTTTACAGAAAAAACTATTACTGCTGAAATTGTTTGTTATGAAATTTGCTATAAGACACAATTGTTTTGAGACCTGCGTATTCAATATTTTTGTTGCTAGAAAGCCAAAACAGCGTAAGAAAGTGATGAAAATCGAGGTAATTTTGAAGCGTTCAACTGATAGGTAAGAAATTGTCCAATTCTACTATAAATGTACATGTAAGTACTTTAAAGGATTACAAAACGAAATTCCAAAACCCGATCGAAATCGGTCTGATAGTTTTGGTATGAGACAATTTGTTACTAAATTTCAGCGCGAAATGTCGTTATTTTTTTGCGTCAGTGCTGGGGTTAAAGTTAGGCATTTTAATTGGCGCTGATTTTTTTACACATACTTGGACTCTTTAACTATCATATAGAATCGTTATAATATTAATTTTCTTTTTTTTAATAATTTTTGGAGCGATTTTAAAAATTCGAAAAATTTTAACTTTATAAACAAATACTTTCGTGAAGCCGTTTTGCGGGTTGGAATATATACCAAAGTACTAAAAAATAGTTCTCGGAAAGACGCTTAACTTGAAAAAAAGAACGTTCAAATCGGTCACATAAGTTCCGAGATATCAAGTGTCAAAGTCAACAAGCGTTAGCTGCAAAACTATGCATAATGTAACAACAACAAAAATTGAATTTGGTAGGTTTTTTAAGAACTTTTCGTATGTGCTTTTATAAATATTATCGCACGTGTGCTTTTTATATGAAAATTCAATGAATATCGCCAAACCGACCATTTGAGCCGCAAA